>NC_138305.1:84192500-84637500 GCF_965601325.2 Salmo salar | reverse complement strand
TCAAATGGCGAGAGTGCACAGTGCACTGTTTGGTTGCTGAATTTATTTTAGACGAGTGGACGAACATATGCATGTACCCTACTTTTTGAAGTAATTTGTTTGACAATAAGATGAAAACATCATGACTGGTAAAGTTCATGCCAAATTAAAAGGTCATCAAAATGTATTTTGACAGTTAAATTACATGTATTTACTATTAGGCTCATAGATTTTTTTATAGGAACATCCTGTCTAGCAGGAACTATTTTGGAGTTGTTAAAGCAATTCTCAGGAGTCCTGGCGACATGCTACCTGTGAATCAATGTTGTAATATGGGCAATAAAAAGGGTACATCTTCAGATTCAAAATGTAATTCAAATCTCATCCTTATCCAAACAAAGAGTTGGCTTGGATACATTCAAAAGCGCCAATTCTAGGATCCAATTGAACATGCCTTAAAAATATCCATGTTTGCTCCAATTGACCAACTCAACACAACTGAAATTAACTGACCCCAACCAACAGTGCTGAAGGGTTCACATCCTCATTCAAAATGGCGGCGGCCCATTCTCTCACCTGAATGAAACTGGGCCGTGCAGCAGAGGCCCTTCCCGCGTGTCGTCCGGTATACAGGCGACACACACACTCTGGTGGCGGGGGGCAGGTGTGACAGACGTGTGGACAGTAAGTTGGGGGGCAGGTAGAAGGAGGAGCGCTGGGCGGTGGTAGAGCCATGGCCGTCCTGTCCCTCCCAGGTGAGCCAGTAGCCCCTGAGGCCATCCATGCTGGCTTTCCAGTCCACCTGCACAGAGTCACTGCCCACCGTGGTTAGCCGCAGGTCTGCAAGATCTGGCCTCACTGAGAAGGGAGGGAGGGAAGGATGGGATTCATTTTCCAAAGTACACTTCGGCAATGTTTACATTGTTACGTCATGCCAATAAAGCAATTGAAATTAAATTGAGAGAGAGAGAAAAAGGCCTATGTGCTGCATCTATACAGTGGTATGTGAAGGGTAATAGTACATTTAGCATTTTCCCATTTTATTGCTTCAGTTTAAAAACTTTGAGGATAATCCCATACCGCATCTGTGCTTAAGAACATATCCTTAATGCTCTATGCTCCTTACCCTCCTCAGTGCACACTTTGACAGACATGGCCCTCTCCTGGCCATAGGAGTGACGGGCGCTCACGGTGACCAGGTACTGGGTGTCTGGCTGGAGGTTGGTCAGCATGGTGGAGTTCTGCCCCCGGCCCACAGTAGTCATGTGGAGCTTCCCCCCCGGGAGCGCTGAGTACTCCACCTGGAAGCTCTGGACAGACTCTGGCTGCAGAGGACCCCAGCTCACCCTCACACTGTTGGCCTCTGAGTCAGACACCGTCACCACGGCTGGGCTCAACACCTCTGAGGAGACGATAAATTATATGTAATAATATAATAATAAAATATATATATAATCTGGTGATTTACCAGGTGCTTTTGTCGAAAGTGACTTCAGAATATTCGGTATACAGTGTGCCCATGCTGGACACAACCCCAAAGACACCACATCCCAACCAACTGAGCCAACATTGTTAATTGTAACAATGTAAATGTTGTAAATGCCAAATGTAAACATGCCACCTCTTACCTGGCTTAGTGGTGAAGGTGACGGAGAGGGGGTTGAGCACCTGCAGGTTGGACTCAGGAGTCAGTGTGGCTGTGTAGATGGTGTCTGGCTTTAGTCCCGTCAGCCTGGCCGTGCTAGAGTCCCCTGGCCGGGTGAGTCTCTGGTACTGGCCACCGCTGGTACTGGGGCTGGTACCAGGCCCCCCTGCTCCTCCTCCAACCACTCCCCCACTGGGAGCCGGTCCAAACCGGATGTCATAATAACCGGTCAAACCGGCCAGAACCGGTCGCCACTGCAGCACAGCGCTGTTTGTGGACACATCTCGCACCTGGAGCCGTTCAGCCCAGAGGATCTCTGTTAGAGGAGAGACAGAACGAGAGCGAAGGACTGAAACACTGGTGAAATATAAAACTCCAGTGGAGGCTGGTGCCACTTTAAATTGAAGGACATGCTCATTATAATGGGTGAAATTGAATGAATGGAACGGTATATTGGGACGATGGCAGTATACCGTTCCATTCATTCCATTCCAGCTATTACTTAAGCCACCCTCCCTTCACCAGCCTCCTCTTGCCTAAACACCTTTACGACCATATTATCACAGTGTGCAGATTCCTTTCTCTCACTGGTGAGCATTCATCCTTGGATAACCAGAACAAGATGGCAAAAAAGAGAGGGAGGAAAAGGATGAAAGAGAGAAGCTCAGACAGACACACAGACTGTGGGTTCCCTAATGCATTCACAACGCATGCCATAAAACCCCTCGAAATAGACAACCCAGTCCTGAAGATACTTCTGTAACAAATAGCAAACCCAAGAAAGGTTTCAGTGTCAGAGGATAGGAACTTCAGGCACTCGCTAGAGGGACCATGGATTTCTCCTTCTGTGTCGTAAAGAACCTGTATTTACACTATGCGTCTGCCCATCACTACAGTATGCATCCTGTCTTTGAGCTACATATGTTTACTGGAACTGTGTCCATATGACTGCTACTCTATCTGACCAGAGAAATACCCTCTATACATGTCTGGCACCATAGAGGGGCACGGTAGGATCAGTTCTTTATTAATGGGCCCCCCTCTTTCATTACAGTCTAACATATGCTGTCTCTGCATCCTTCTATGTCTCACAGTCTCTAGGAGTGGGTACGTGATAAAGGAGTAGAATGGAGACATGCATTTGTACAGCAGCAAAGTCTAGAGTAGAGCTCAAAAGAAGGGGTCAGGTCCATGTCAATTGCTGTCAATTGAGGAATCAAATTGGACACGCACAGAACGCCACACACACCCACCAATAATGGCATCCCTCAGGTCCTCGGTGATGATACTCATATCGTCGATGTCCACAAAGTACAGGTGTGACTCCACAGGCGGGGTAACCACCTGCCGCAGCACCTGGTAGTTCCCGTGGCCCGTGGAGATCACCAGAACGGCCACGCCCTCCTCTCTCAGCTCCTCCATTGGTCCAATCACATCGCCCGGCTTCACCCCGTCCGTCAGCCACACTAGAACCCTGGGTAGCTCTTCCCTGGCCCCCCCGGGCCCTCCAGGCTTCAGCACCCAGTCCTTGGCCATCCTGAGGGCCTCCTCTGTATTGGTGTCACCCCTCAGAGCCTTGGTGTTCCCCAGTGCCCCCTGGAGGCCAGATTGGGTATTGTGGGCGTCAAAGCCAAACTCGAGGCGGGGTTGGGTGCCCACCTGCAGTAGCCCCACCCTCACCTGGTCCTCGCCCAATGAGAAGGGGAGGAGGAGCTCAGACAGGAAGCCCAGCATGCGGGAGTACTCATAGGATGAGACGCTGCCCGAGGAGTCCAATAGGAAGAGGATGTCGCCCTCACAGCAGTTCAGCACTGAGAGGAGAGGAAAGGAGAGCGTTACAGGTGGTGGACACACATCCACTAGATTTTTACAGATATAGTGTATATTGAATATAGATTCATATCTATAGGCTATAGCTATAGAATATAATGCTAATATTATGTGAAAATGAATAACTGAATAAGTCAAAGCATACTGTTGAGAATTAAATACTCCCAGAGTTAAGCAATATTTACACCACTGAGGGCCTTCACAATGGGGAACTTTCTATAAGCATAGTGCTTATAGTAGATGTGCGAGATACACTACAATTAGTGTATGTGGGAAACGGGGAAACAATGTGGTATAGTTATTTGTTTACCCACAAACTTACCGTAGAGAAGCAAACTAATTATAAATGATAGCCAGCCAACATTTACAGGGATAAATAAGTACAATCCCACAACTCACTGAGACTGTGTGGAGCATCTGTGGGAAAACCCACTACTATTTTCAACTTTCTCTCTCTTTTCTCACTCTCTCTCTGATTCCTTCTCCCTCCCTTAACTTTTTCCAGTGGTCCTCGTTCAGTATGTGAGTGTGCACACGCACGCACGCACGCACGCACGCACACACACACACACACACACACACACACACACACACACACACACACACACACACACAGAATCTCCCCCTCACCATCCACCTCCTTGGAACAACACTGTCCCACAGTCATTAAAACCTTTATAGAAAATGCCATAAGTCTGAAAGCGGGAGAAACTGAAACAAAATGAAAAGAGAAAAAATATGTGGAGAGGTGTGAACTGTCCGAAGAAAGGAAATGAGTGGAAAACAAGTAATTACAGCGATAAGACCAGATCAAAACAAACAGGCCAACCTAAAATAAGGGATGAAAAAGTGAGATAGATCAGAGGGGTGGCCAGATGAGGGATGGATAAAAATGCTGTCATAACATTTAGACTAGGCAACATTTTACAAATGTTCCATATTTCATAACAGTAGCACGGAGCAGTGCTTCTCATTAAAGAGAGACAGTGAGTAAGAAGAGTGAGGGGGAGAGGGGGAGAGCTGTAGGAACTCTGTATATTGGTGCTATAAGAAGGAGGGTAGGTTGGAGGTGGGGATAGAGAGAGAGAAATGTTAAGGGGGAGGTGTGTATTGGCAGTTCCATTTGTGAGAAGAAGAGGAATGTGCGGTAGTAGACGTATACCCATATACAGAGAGAGCGAGAGAGAGAAAGAGCAAGCGAGAGGGAGGGAGGGATAGTGAGAGAGACGTGCCATGTTAATTTTCCAGCGTTGAGTGCTTTGGAAATTCATTATTTTTTCTTTGGGCCCTTAGCAATGAATTTCTTAACGCTTCAATTTGACACTCGATGTGTGGTCGCTGTACTGATAAGAGTGTAGTGTTGAAAGATGAGTGTACACTCAAGCACGCACACACACACACACACACACACACACACACACACACACACACACACACACACACACACACACACACACACACACACACACACACACACACACACACACACACATCTGGACTTTGTACTCCAGCTCCCTAAGAGGGAGAGGCTGCAGTTACACTGCACATATGGCCTCTAATGTTAAGCCCCAGTAAACTGTAGTTCTGTCTGTGTCTCTCTGGTTTCTATGTTTACTGTAAACCAACTGTTTGGGTCTGAACTGTCTTGTACATTAGTATTAGCTTTATTGCGGTGTTAGGTTTACAGTACACCCTGAACAAGCTTGACTAATACTGTATATTAGTGGTTACACACTAAATGTAAATTATGAAACCACAGAGCCTTCATGGGCATGGGAGTAACTGAAAATAACTCTTTCGACCTGCTTCACACATGCATGCACGCACACACGCACACGCACACACACACACACACACACACACACACACACACACACACACACACACACACACACACACACACACACACACACACACACACACACACAGCTCAGATGTGTTAGAAAAGGCCTCCTCCACAGCGCTTCTTGGTTCTAAAAATTATGTGGCTATATCACCACCAGTAGGCTATAAGTAGGATCAAAATACATCATCACAGGGACTCAAACCTGGATCATCTGTGATTCTCTGCCAGTCTTTAGTATTAAAAGCATTTCTATTAGTGGAGGCTCCTCAGAGGAGGAAGGGGAGGACCATCCTCCTCAGTGAATTTCATAAAAATAAAAATTGTAAAACATTGAAAAAGTTATCCTTTTTAGATAAAACTATACTAAATATATTCACATTACCAAATAATTGATTAAAACACATAAAGGTCTACAGTAGCCTCAACAGCACTCTGTAGGGTAGCACCATGGTGTAGCCGGAGGACAGCTAGCTTCCATTCTCCTCTCAGTACATTGACTTCAATATAAAACCTAGGAGGCTCATGGTTCTCACCCCCTTCCATAGACTTACACAGTTATTATGACACCGGAGGATGTCCTCCAACCTATCAGAGCTCTTACAGCATGAACTGACATGTTGTCCACCCAATCAAAGGATCAGAGAATTAATCTAGTAATGAAAGCATAAGCTACAGCTAGCTAGCACCGTAGTGCATAAAATATGGTGAGTAGTTGACTCAAAGAGAGAAAGATAATAGTTGAACAGTTTTCAACAAATTAATTTCTTCAAAAATGAAGGAGAAGCAAGAGAGAGAAAGAGATATATATTTTTTGCATTTTCAGTTTAACTTACTTAGCTAGCAAATGCAGCTGGCTAGTTTAGTTACTCAAACACCCGGATAAAACAGAGGGATGCTATGTTAGCTAGCTGGCTATGACTATCCAACACAACACTGAAACTCTACCAGGTAAAGGTAAGCTTTTGGTTTTATTAATGTATTGCCACCGGGGCCTGCCGGTCTAACTGCTTACTGACTATACACTGTAACGTTACTGCATGATTGTAGCAGGTTTACTAACACATTAGTTATATTAGCTATGTTGACTAGGACGTTACTTTAGCTAATATGGGGACAATGATGTAGGCTGTGTGTAGCGGTTATGACATGGTTTGGCTTAGAAGGTTTTTTCACCTGGTCACATACAGCTGATGTGTTGTTCATTGAAGTCCACAAACAAAGGCAAAAGGTGAGAGGAGGAGAGTGCATAGAGGATAGTATCAATACAATGTGGCTGCTATGATCAGGGGTGTATTCATTCTGCCGATTCTGTTGAAAAACTTTTCTTAAACGGATGCAAATGAAACGGAGATTAAAAAAAATACCTGAATTTGTCTAATAGAAACTCTCATTTGCAACTGTCGGACTAATGACTACACCCCAGATAAGCTGGATACAGGCAAGAGTGTGCAAGGCAGTATTGAATGTGTCACTGTCTGTCCATGTGTCACTGTCTGCTTTTCTCTCAACCTGTGTGCACCTACATTATAAACTTTCATTCGTAGGCTAGGTTGTAGCAATCTCATGATGGGTATAGGGAACATTTGAGTATCATGTAGTAGCCTAAACCTATCAATGTTACATTGAACTGTGTTGAATGGAATATGAATGACAGTCGTCCTCCCTCATCATAAACGGCACTGACCGCCACTGATTTCTATGTTTGCGTGAGACGCATAGAAAGTAATTAAGCTATGTTAGTCAAAGCCTGTCTATTCTCTATAAATGGAAGTCTGTGTAAGAAGTCTAATGTTCTGTCTGTCCACTGTATACTTACACTGAGTCATAAAGACAGACCACTGACAGATGGAACTGACTCACCAGCAAGTTTAGTTTTCACCACTACAGTATATGTTATGAGCTCTAACTACCACATGCATGGTTGTAACAAGCATTCAGTAATTAGTAATGGTGTTATGATCAATCGTATGTTTTAATTGACATCGCATGGAATAATAAGCACATCAATTTCACATAGTGTTAAAGTCAGGAACAGATATCAACATACACTGAGTATACCAAACATTAAGAATGCCTTCCTAAGATTTGCCCTCAGAACAGCCTCAATTCGTCGGGGCATGGACTCTACAAGGTGTTAAAAGCATTCTACAGGGATGATGACCCATGTTGACTTCAATGCTTCCCACAGTTGTGTCAAGTTGGCTGGATGTCCTTTGGGTGGTGGACCATTCTTGATACACTCTGGAAACTGTTGAGCATGAAAAACTCAACAGCACTTAATATTTTGTCTTTCCCATTCACCCTCTGAATGGCACATGTCTCAAAGGCTTAAAAATCCTTCTTTAACCTTTCTCCTCCCCTTCATCTACACTGACTGAAGTGGATTTAACAAGTGACATGAATAAGGGATCATGGCTTTCACCTGGATTCACCTGGTCAGTCTATGTCATGGAAAGAGCAGGTGTTCTTAATGCTTTGTATACTCAGTGTATATTACTGTCAAAGTTGTAGAAATTATATGACAGATGATACAAGTATTGTGCCTTTAATATAATAACACCAGTTGGAGATACTCTGACTTCTCCTCCCTAGTCTCTCAGTCACCCCACCACTAGACCATCGGCCACCACCTGCAATGCTCACCTTCAGTTGCTGAGTTTTGACCACAGGATTTCCGCAGCAACATTCCAGTCAGTATGCAAGTAAACAAAATCCGACTCTCCATCTCAAGTGTTTGTTATCAATTTCGGTAGAAAGAATTATGATGATATCAACAGGGTTTCCTCCAAAAATGTGTTCATTTCCTGAACCGTCGCTCCAACTGAAATGGTAATGAGCGTTCCATTCAGGATACTTAGGCTATTGCGGCTTGAAACTTCATATCCCAAATTCTGACTTTCACCGAGACTTTCCCGTTTTGTTTCCGCTTTTCTGGAACATTACATTCTTGTAATACTTCCCACAGATCAAATGTTGTCTGTTGGTTGCTCCGGTAGCCTCCGTGAGTTTGTGCGCGCAAGGTAAAAAGCGTGAGCATTCTAGTCGGTTCTTCGCTCTGACTCCCCCCCCCCCCCCCCTCCACTCCAGTGTTCACTCCCTTATTTCTTAACCGTCTTTCAAGACACTTCGAATAGCAATAGGCTCAAGAGCTCTGGCCAAACGTCATTGCTCTGGAAAGGTGCCCATTTTCTGATATCTTTACATTTTATGGCAAACTAGACAATCGTGCAAAAAGTGAAGAGAGTCTTTAAAATGTAAAACAATGTAAGGAAGAATTTAAACTTTCAGCTTTGAAATTAACGAATGGAGATGTATAATTATCTAGACAATTAAAACTAAGAAATGCAGTTAATTATGGAGCCTTATCTGGGCCACTGTCTTTCAGCACTAAAATCCTTGGAATGAGAGTGCCTTTTCAAGATCATAGGTCCAGGGTGGAATGGTTTTGTGGTATTTCGTGCAAATGCCAGATGGGCTGGTCCATTTTTAGACCAGTGGGCCTGTCTAACTTGGGTTTTTTGTGCAAAATAATAATGATCTGGTGAATAATGGGGGCCTCAAGGAATAAAATGGGCCGGTGCGAGGGGACTCAAGGAGAAAAATGAGCTGGTGTGGGGGCCTCAAAGGGGAAAAAAATGGTCCGGTGTATTAGAAATGCCAGGGATGTGTTCTGGTCCCAGTCCACCCCTCGATAAGCCTACATGTAGGCTATTGTCTATTTCATTTGTTGGCCTTCCACTGGGCACAGACATCATCAGTTCGTCTACTTTTTATTTACATTTCGCTGAGTTATCAACTAACATGAATTCAACATGAAATCAACATTTCTACAGGTCATTGGATTTTGGTTCAAAGTTGGTAGGAAAAAAGACGAAATTCTCTTACGTTGATGACTTTTTGCAAATCCAATCAATTTTCCTTGTTGATTTAACGTCATCACATCACATTGCATTTTGTTGAAGTGACGTGGAAACAACGTTGATTCAACCAGTTTTTAGTGGGCTATGTGCATGTTTAGTTAAATGTGAGACTATAAGAACATGTAAAGTATTACAGTATGCTGACAAACTGTCAGGTGACTGGCAATCTGTTTACTGACAGAGGGACACAATTATGGGGTTAAGCTCTTGGACCTCAGCATCAACTGCTCAAGCTGGCGAAATAGATTCCATGGAAAATATTATTTTTGATTGAATTGCATCAGCCTATAGTGCCTCAGGAGATTTGGTGAATGTGATATTGAGATGGTGTCTGTTTGAGAGTGAAAAGCAGCATGCTTATGAGAGAGAGAGACCGAGCGAGAGAGACCGAGAGAGAGAGAGAGGTGAGGAGGAGTGGGAATAGGGTAGAAGACAAAAGTGGGAATTAAGAGAAGGGACAAAGGTCTGATGTCTGGAGACCTCGGTGACACATCACATGACCTAAGCTTATTTCTATTGTTCCATTGTAACAGAACACCCCATCACACACCTAGTAACTAAACACTGAGTCTATACAAACCTGTGAAAGATAGGCGCTGTTCTATGAAAGATAAGTAGTTGACCATTTCCAAACAGAATAGTATGTTGTGTTTGACCTACAGTATTGAGTGGCTGTTTTGAATCGTGTTTCCCACACACTAAACTTGCCCTTACATGCAACCCCTTCTGCCCCCCACAGTCTGGTCACTGACCCCACTGTATAGTATACTGTTTATGTCTGCAGATGGGAGTCCTGCTCTTTCAACTGCCCAATAAGCAGTACATCAGTTAGAAATACCCACCTGGAATAACTTTCCAGTGGTATGTGTGTACCGTATGTGTGTGTGTGTGTGTGTGTGTGTGTGTGTGTGTGTGTGTGTGTGTGTGTGTGTGTGTGTGTGTGTGTGTGTGTGTGTGTGTGTGTGTGTGTGTGTGTGTGTGTGTCCATGGCATGCAGGTTTTAGCTGATGGATCAGGTAAGTGGCACGGCTGTATACAATTCACATAACATGTTGTTACCGGGGGACCAGAGGAAAGGAAATGTTTTAAATCTCACACACGTTCATGTCAGCACATTTCTATCATCTCAATAAGCATAGGTTATGAAACCATAAGTGGTTGTTTTTGTTCACTTATTTGCACATTCCCTATAAAAGAGTAGTAAGCTCCTCTGAGATTCATGTGTCTTTGTAGTACAGTTTCATTGAAAGCGATTGGGCAAAGCTGCAAAGAGTGGTTAGTTTACCATTTTTGGCAGTGGACAAGGCAATGGGAATAAGGGAGGAAGGGAAGTGAAAGAGTAAGGGAGGTGGAAGACGCAGACAGATGGATGACGAGTCCCATATGACAACCCTCACAGTGTGACAAAATGGAAACACAGAGAAACAGTGAGAGGAGAGATCTATTTTGTTGAATTCTCAACACTTGAAGTTTATACAACTGAGCACCATTTGTAATTGGGTTTTATACAGTCTCTTGACACTTTGGCACATAGTAGCGCTCCCGCTGTTATTTACCATTAAAACTTTGGCCCCAGTGCTTCTGGCATCTGTAACGGCTGTCGTCGCAAGAAAACCAAGATGCAGCGGAGGTTGTGGATTCATTATAAATATTTAATAAAATGAACCACTATAAACAAAACATCAAACAGCAACGATAGCTAACAGTCCTGTCTGGTCAAAAACGAACGAGACAGAAAACAATCCCCCACAAAACCCAAAGGAAAAACATGCTCCTTATGTGTGACTCCCAATCAACAACAACGAACTTCAGCTGTGCCTGATTGGGAGCCACACACGGCCCAAAACAAAGAAATACAAAAAACCTAGAAAAATAACATAGAACGCCCACCCAATGTAACACCCTGGCCTAACCAAAATAAAGAACAAAAAAAACATTTCTATGGCCAGGGCGTTACAGTACCCCCCCCCCCCCAAGGTGCGGACTCCGGCCGCAAAACCTGACACTGAAGGGGAGGGTCCGGGTGGGCCTTCTAACGGCGGCGGCTCAGGTGCGGGACGTGGCCTCTGTTCCACCCTTGGCGTCGCCTTCTTAGGTGGCGCACCTGGCCGCGCCGAAGGTCTGGTGGGCGACCCTGACTGCGCCCGGCTGGCGGGCATCCTGGCTGCGCCCGGCTGGCGGTGGTCCCTGGCGGTTCTGGCCCAGGATTCATCAGGCTGGGGAGACATGAAAGAGGCCTGGCCCTAGGCGTAGGCACAGGACTCACCGGGCTGGCGGGCGGCTCTGACTGCTCTGGACAGGCGGGCAGCTCTGGCGGCTCCGGACAGGCGGGCGGCTCTGGCGGCTCCGGACTGGCGGGACCCACTGGAGGCCTAGTCCTGGGAGGTGGCACAGGACGAACCAGGATGGGGAGACCCACTGGAGACCTGGTCCGTGGAGCAGGCACAGGACTGACCAGGATGGGGAGATCCACTGGAGGCCTAGTCCTGGGAGGTGGCACAGGACGGACCAGGCTGGAGAGATCCACTGGAGGCCTGGTCCGAGGAGGAGGCACAGGATAAACCGGGCTGTGGGGGAGCACTGGAGTTCTGGTATGTACGCTCGACATGCTTACTCCAGGCTGAATGACCACTTTGGCCCGGCACGGGCGGAGAGCAGGCATTGGGCGAACTGGACCCTCCCAGCGCTCTGGAGACACAGTGCGCAACGCCGGCGCAGGATAACCTGGACCGAGGAGGCGCACTGGAGACCAGACACGCTGAGCTGGCACAACCCGTCCTGACTTGCGGGGGGCTGGCATGTAGCGCTCCGGGCTATCAACGCGTACTGGGGACACCGTGCGCTTTACCACATAACACGGTGCCTGACCAGTACTGCGCTGCCTCCTGTACGCACGGGGAGTTGGCCCAGAATTAAATCCTGGCTCTGCCACACTCCCCGTGTGACCCCCCCAAAAAAATGTTTTGGGGCTGCCTCTCGTGTCCGTCACACTCCCTTGCCTCGTACCAGCGCCTCTCAGCTATTGCCGCCTCGATCTCCCACTGCGGGCGGCGATACTCCCCAGCTTGAGCCCATGGTCCACCTTCATCCAGTAATTCCTCCCATCTCCAGGAATCCTGAACGATCCTCTCCATTTTTTTCAACGTCCATGAGTCCCGATAGCTCTTCTCCTTCCTCCGCTGCTTGGTCCGTTTCTTGGTTGGGGATTCTGTAACGGCTGTCATCGCAAGAAAACCAAGATGCAGCGGAGGTTGTGGATTCATTATAAATATTTAATAAAATGAACCACTATAAACAAAACATCAAACAGCAACGATAGCTAACAGTCCTGTCTGGTCAAAAACGAACGAGACAGAAAACAATCCCCCACAAAACCCAAGGGAAAAACATGCTCCTTATGTGTGACTCCCAATCAACAACAACGAACTTCAGCTGTGCCTGATTAGGAGCCACACACGGCCCAAAACAAAGAAATACAAAAAACCTAGAAAATGAACATAGAACGCCCACCCAATGTAACACCCTGGCCTAACCAAAATTAAGAACAAAAAACCCCTCTCCATGGCCAGGGCGTTACAGCATCACAATGGAAATCCCATTTCATTAGTAAAGACAGTTCTCTCCTTCACCACTTGCCAGTTATTCCCCCTCCTTTGGTGAGTTTGAGAAATTTTAGGTTTATGTAGCATGCCATGTTCTGATAGATTTGACTTGGACAGCCATAAATAAAAGTATAAATAAGTCAGGAAGGGGAAGTTAGAGGGGTTTCCCATCACTGGGCCGTGTTGAAGTTCTTATTTGCCAAAAATGCACAGCGTCTTCCTGGCACGCTCTGACCCTTCTGTTCCTGCATCACTAGATCTTCCTGCTCATGGTGTCTGGATCCTGCACATTGCTCATCGTGCAAGCTTTTTTACCAGGTCTGTTTGTGAAGTCCTGATAGTTTTTATTTTACAGTTTCCTGTCTGCTCTCAGGGGGATGGTGGGATACTGGTCCAAAGGGTAACAGAGGAATTCCAAGCCAAGGGCAGATGCTATGCACACTGTTACTGTTTTATGGAGGCTTCTTAATAAACCGCTCAGGACAAAATGACTAGCCAAATGCAGGATATCCCGTCTTCACCTCACATGTGAATTGCAAGTTCACATTTGAAAAACATTAACATGTGAAAATCCATTTGCAGTTGTACATGTAAGAAACCTCCACATGTGTAAATCTCACTTTCTCATGTAGAATTGCAAGTTCACATGTAAAAAACAATCACGTGACAATCACATTTGCAGTTTCACATGTAAGAAAACTCCACATGGGAAAATTGCAAGTTAACATGTGGGGGTGAAATTGTGTTATTCTCCTCATTTGAAAAGGTGGTGTTAACATGTTGCAGTAGCAATGTTTCCTCAAATTCTGTAATGCCATTCTGTAAAAAGGTTACTTAGCCTACCTGAGTAGAATAATTGAAGTGCATTAAAATGAGTGATTTCTTATTTCTGAGCCATCCACTCCATTATTACTGTAGTCCTCCATGGTGTTGCTTTGGATATATATGTATACTTAGCGCTACCACTAGGGAGAGTCATTTGGAGTGTTACTGCTGCAGGGGCGCACCTCTTCTTCGAACGCGTTGCTCCGTGACAATTGGAAGAAACACAGAAAAAGAACAAAGAAGCTAGCTCTCTGTGTCTCTTTATTTTCTTAATCCTCTTTTCTGGTTTGTAGGTTAGGTAACTTTTTTTTAAATCCAGAGATTACATGTTTAACTAAATTGTGTTGTGTTTTCTGGTCATATTGAGTGTATTTAAATGTGTACATGTATTTTAGAAGGTTAATTTTTATGAACTTTGTATCTAATGGTCGCATGCTAATTGTTAACCGCTAGCTAGCTTATTGATAGGTGATGGCTAGCCTTCCATTTCCTCCTAGCTAGCTATTTTTAGCTTCTGTAATTGTTAGCGGTCCATTGATTTTTGTTACATTTAATACACAGGCCTAAAAGGGATTTTAAGGAATTTGAAAATGTGTGAATGTGTTTGCTTTAGGAACGAATGTTGACAGATTCTTTTCCACAAAAAGATGATTTTGAATTAGGGCTGTCAGAGTTAATCAGTTAACTCGAGCACATTTTTGTGCACCATTTAAAAAAAAATCTTGATTATTGCATTGTCTGAAAGCATTCAAAATGCACAAAAAGCATCATAAATACATCATCTTTACAGCTAAAAATGCAATGTCAAAACAAGTTGACATTGAGGTTAAAGAAAGAAAGTGTGCTTAATCAATTTAACAGATTTTGCTAACCGTTACTTTCGACAAAATCAAGATGTCAGTATTCTGGTAATGCTTTTTACATAAAATATCTTAAATTAAATTATTACTTGAATTCTGAATTTGTGATAAATTGTGATTCTGAATTTGTGATTTTCAGATTTGTGATCCTTCGATTAACTTGATTACATTTTTAAACATTTGACAGACCTATTTTGAATTGAACAGTCAATATTCTGAGATTGAGTGAAATTGATAATAAATGGGAAGAAAACCCAGTGTCGGCCCTCTTGGTCAAATGGTCAAGACATTGGCTGAGACCCGGGTTGTAATCCCACCGTTTACAAAGATACACATGTGAAGCTTAGAATATCACATGTGAAAGGTTGGGAAACCGTGTGTCTGAGTCATGTGAAAAATGACAAATAACATGAAAAAAAAGTATGTGAAAAATCCACATACACTACATGACCAAAAGTATGTGGACAACTGCTTGTCGAAAGTCTCATTCCAAAATCATAGCCATTAACACGGAGTTGGTTCCCCTTTGCTGCTATAACAGCCTCCACTCTTCTGGGAAGGCTTTCCACTAGATGTTTGAACATTGCTGCTGGGATTTGCTACCATTCAGCCACAAGAGCATTAGTGGGGTCGGGCACTGATGTTGGGCGATTAGGCCTGGCTCGCAGTCGGTGTTCCAATTCATCCCAAAGGTGTTCAGTGGGGTTGAGGTGTGGCTGAAATTGTCGAATCCACTATTTGAAGTGGTGTCCATATACTTTTGTACATGGTGGATTCGGTTATTTCAGCCACACCCGTGGCTAACAGGTGTATAAAATCGAGCACACAGCCATGCAATTTACCATTGACAAACATTGGGAGTAGAATGGCCTTACTGAAGAGCTCAGTGACTTTCAACCTGCCACCTTTCCAAGTGTCTTACTCTTATGAAAAAAACAAATTCACATGTGAAAAATGTACATGTGAAAGTTCCATGTGAAACTTCACACGTCTGAAAAATATGTGTCTGACTCGTGGAAAAAAATATATAAATGTTTTTTAACATGTGATTTGTTCATACATGTGTCCAAAAACCACGTGATTTTGTCATGTTTTCTTTTGTAAGGGATGCACCATGCTTTGGGAGCCAGCAGCCAAACTGCATCGAGCTCACAGGGAAACGATCATCCATCATAAGACCTCAAAAACAAATATGACAAGTTACATTAAACACAGCGTACCGTATAGTGCACAGTACTTTTGACTTAATTTTCATGGATATGTCAAACATTACGTATGTTGAATTTAGGGAGTAAAACATACTACACTCGTCTGTGCACTGTCTTTGTGTGAATGAATGACAACTGCCATATTCATCTAGCAATGATAAACATCTGTGCTAAAATCTGCATTGAGTCTTTCCCAAATTCTAGGGGCCCTCTATGCAACATTTCAAGATTCCATAGTGAAATATTACAGTTTCCCATATTGCCAAGATCGACTCATGGAAGTTCTCTCTAAAGATGTGCTGTCTTCTCCAGAGGACTGGCCTTATTGTGACAAGGACTGTCTATATTTAGAGTTGGGGTCCAATGTGGTCATGTTGATAAATGGCTTATTTACAGAGAAACAGATGGGGGTAAGTCTTTCACAATTTACACTGAAATGGATATATCTAAATAGCCTGTCTAAGAGTCATGATAACTGGCTTTGTAATCCATTTCTCTTAACAATTTGTTCAGATGTGGTTACAGTACTAATTATATTCTACAATTTAATAGATAAACAGAAAATGAATGATTTTCATACAATACTGTTAATAACTTTGTTAATAACATTGAATAGAAAATGTCCTTTTTTCTTGTACAATGACTTGAACTTCCATTCAATAGCTTGTCATTTGGTAAAAATATACAGCAAGTTATTCAGTAGCCATGGACCAAGGTCAGTGTCATGAGTCATCGATGTCAGAGTTCCACAAGCCAAGCTCTTACTCCCACATTCTGTCATACAACCTGGTGGAAAAGACTGCAAAATTAAAATGTACCACAACACAAGTGCTCACAAACCTCCAACTCTGTGCAGAAGTGTTTTTGTCACTGTTCACATTATAAGGATTCCACTTCTCCAGCTACAAGGACACACTCTTCTATCTCCTTCTCTTCTCCTCCGCCTAGGCCCCCTTTTATCCTTTGATCTCTCTCTTCTTCTCCACCTAGGCACCCCTTTATCCTTCGTTCTCTCTCTTCTCAAGCACCACTGTGATCCTCTCCCTTAACCCTTTTAATTATTTGTTTTTCTCTGACCCTCTTCCTCCCATACTGTGTGAGTTGTTCTGTCCTTCTCTCAGTGTATTTTTCAGCACGTCTTGACCTTGGCCGAATACAACTGCATTCTCCATTCCTTCCTCCCTTCGTGATATCATGACCTTAATACGTCACACACTCCCTTTGTGTCACAGCTGCCTTGCATCCTTAGTAACACTCATGTATACACATACAGTGCCTTCAGAAAGTATTTACACCCCTCAACTTTTTCAAAATGTTGTTGTGTTACAGTCTGAATTTAAAATTGATTAAATTGAGATTTTATGTCACTGGCCTATACACAATACCCCATAATGTGAAAGTGGAATTGTTTTTCACATTTTTTACAAATTAATAAAAAATGAAAAGCTGAAATGTCTTGAGTCAATAAGTATTCAACCCCTTTGTTATGGCAAGCCTCAATAATTCAGGAGTAAAAATGAGCTTAACAAGTCACAAAATAAGTTGCATGTATTCACTCTGTGTGCAATAATAGTGTTTAACATTATTTTTGTATGACTTCCTCATCTCTGTACCCCACACACAATTATATGTAAGGTCCCTCAGTCGAGCAGTGAATTTCCAACACAGATTCAACCACAAAGACTAGGGAGGTTTTTCCAACGCCTCACAAAGAAGGGCACCTATTGGTATATGGGTAGAAATAAAGAAAGCAGACATTGAATATCCCTTTGAGCATGCTGAAGTAATTAATTACACTTTGGATGGTGTATCAATACATCCAGTCCCTACAAAGATACAGGCGTCCTTCCTAAATCAGTTGCCAGAGGGGAAGGAAACCACTCAGGGAATTCACCTTTTGGACAATGGTGACTTTAAAACAGTAACAGAGTT
Organism: Salmo salar; assembly: GCF_965601325.2. Lineage (NCBI taxonomy): Eukaryota > Metazoa > Chordata > Actinopteri > Salmoniformes > Salmonidae > Salmo > Salmo salar. The sequence continues at coordinate 84,619,853 of NC_138305.1, read as the reverse complement.
GAATGACTGTGATAGGAGAAAACTGAGGATGGATCAACACATTGTAGTTACTCCACAATACTAACCTAAATGACAGAGTGAAAAGAAGGATGCCTGTTCAGAATAAAAAATATTCCAAAACATGCATCCTGTTTGCAATAAGGCACAAAAGTAAAACTGTTAAAAATGTGGCAAACTATTGAACTTTATGTCCTGAGTGTTATGCTTGGGGCAAATCCAACACAACACATCACTGAGTGTCATATTTTCAAGCACGGTGGTGGCTGAATCATGCTATGGGTATGCCTGTCATTGGCAAGGACTAGGGAGTTTTTCAGGATGAAAATAAACGGAATAGAGCTAAGCACAGGCAGAATCCTAGAGGATAATCTGCTTGTCTGCCTTCCAACAGATACTGGGAGACAAATTCACCTTTCAGCAGGACAATAACCAAAACAAAAGACCAAATATACACTGCAGTTGCGTACCAAGATGACATTGAATGTTCCTGAGTGGCCTAGTTACAGTTTTGACATATGGCAAGACTTGAAAATAGCTATCTAGCAATGATCAACAACCAACTTGACAGAATTTTTTTTAAAGAATAATGTGAAAACTATTGTACAATCCAGGTGTGCAAAGCTCTTAGAGACTTACCCAGAAAGACTCATAGCTGTAGTCACTGCCAAAGGTGATTGTAACACGTATTGGCTCAGGGGTGTGAATACTTATGTCAATGAGATATTTCTGTTTTTTATTTTCAATAAATTTGCTAAAATCTCTAAAAATATGTTTTGACTTTGTCATTATGGGGTATTGTCTGTAGATGAGTGAAAAATGTTTTTTATGTAATCCATTTTTAATTCAGGCTATAACACAACAAAATGTTGACTAAATCAAGGGGTATGAATACTTTCTGAAGGCACTGTTTACACACACTGCTTACATACGTGCAAACCATACTTTCCGTTATATCCGTACTCACTAGTATTCACTAGTCCTCTAAGCAAAGATCTGCTAAGTTGGCCATTGTGTTTTCCTGATCCAGGTACCGTAGCTGGGGGTCATAGACTATATGAATGTGTTTGTGTGCATTCTTCTTTTGCTTCTTTATTTCTGGAGCGAGTGGATGCAAGTAAGTGTTTACTTTATGAAACCTTTGATTGGTTGCCAAGTTCTCCAAATCTCTCTGAACCTGCCCTAACAGATTCCACTGCGGATGTACCCACAGCTGCACATCCCAGTTTCTGTGAGCTAAACACAACAACAGTGTGTGTATGTGTGTTTGTGTGTGTATCTGCGTGTGCAACTGCGTGTACATCTTGTGGAGACAGACAGCAGTGCAAACCTGCACTCATATCTCTCACAAGATGTATAATGTGGTGCAACCAGAAGTTGCACTTGACACATTTATGAAATTGCTTATTCCAGTTACTAATAAGCATCCACCATTAAGAAAATGAAGAAAAAATTGTATGAATGAGAGGGACGAGGCAAAAGGAATGGCAAATAAGTCTGGCTACACAGCTGATTGGCAAACGTACTGTATATTGAGAAATCATGTGACTAAACTTAACAAAAAGAAGAAGAAACTGTATTATGAAACAAAGAACAATTATATAAAGGATGATAGTAAAAAGCTTTGGAGCACCTTAAATTACATTTTGTGTAAAAAAATGTGAACTCTGCTCCATCCTTCATTGAATCAGATGGCTCATTCATCACAAAACCAATGACATTGTCAACTACTTTAATGATTTTTTGCATTGCAAAATTAGCAAACTTAGGCATGACATCCCAACAACAAACTCTGAACCTACAGATCCATGCATAACTAACCAAATTATGAAAGACAAGCATTGTAATTATTTATTTATTAAAGTGAGTGTGGAAAATGATATTTTTTGTTGTTGTCTATCAACAATGACAAACCACCTAGGACTGACAATTTGGATGGAAAATGACTGAGGATGATAGCGGACTATATTGCCACCCCTATTTGCCATCTCTTCAATCTAAGCCTACAGGAAAGTGTGAGCACTCAGGCCTGGAGGGAAGCAAAAGTCATTCCGCTACCCAAGAACAGCACCCTTTACTGGTTCAAACAGACGACCAATCAGCCTACTACCAAGCCTTAGTAAACTTCTGGAAAAAAATGGTGTTTGACCAGATACAAAGCTATTTCACAGTAAACAAATGAACAACTGACTTTCAGCACATTTATAGGGAAGTGCACTCAACATGTATGGCACTTACATAAATGACTGATGATTGGTTGAAAGAAATTGATAATAAGAAGATTGTGGGCACTGTTTTGTTAGACTTCAGTGCAGCTTTTGACATCATCGATCATAGTCTGGTGCTGAAAAAAATGGTGTTATGGATTTACAACTTCTGCTATATCGTGGATCGAGAGTTACCTATGTAACAGTTCTTTAATAGAAGCCTCTCCAACAGATTCCAGGTATAGTTGGGCATACCCCAGGGCAGCTGTCTAAGCCCCCTACTTTTTAAATGTTTTTACTAATGACCTGCCACTGGCACTAGTAAAGACTGTGTGTCTATGTATGATGACTCAACATTATTCATGTCAGCTACCACAGCAAGTGAAATCATTGCAACACTTAACAAAGAGCTGTAGTCAGTTTTATAATGGGTGGCAAGTAATAAGCTAGTCCTAAATATTTCAAAAACTAAAAGTATTGTATTTGGGACAAATCCTTCACTAAACCCTAAACCTCCACCAATTCTTCTAATGAATAACGTAGAAAATGAGCAAGTTGAGGAGACTAAACTGTAACCCTGGATTGTAAACTGCCATGGTCAAAACATATTGATTCAACGGTAGCTAAGATGTGAAGAGGTCTGTTTGTAATAAAGCGCTGCTCTGCTTTCTTGACATCTTTATCAACAAAACAAGTCCTACAGGCCCTAGTTTTATCGCACCTGGTCTACTGCCCAGTCATATGATCAAGTGCCACAAAGAGGGACATAGGCAAATTACAGTTGGCCCACTACAGAGCAGCATAGCTGGTCCTTAAGTGTATACGGAGAGCTAACATCAATAATATGCATGTCAATCTCTCCTGGCTCAAAGTGGAGGAGAGACTGACTGCATCACTACTTGTCTTTGTGAGAGGTATTGACATGTTGAAAGCACAGAGGTTTCTGTTCAAACGACTAGTACACAGCTCAGACACCCATGCGTACCCCAAACAACATGCCACCAAGTGTCTCTTCACAGTCCCCAAGTCCAGAACAGACTCTGGGAAACGCACAGTACTACATAGATCTATGACTACATGGAACTCTGTTCCACATCAAGTAACTCATGCAAGCAGTAAAATCAGATAAAAAAAAAAGATAAAATCTTATGGAACAACATGGACTGTGAAGAGAGACACACACAGGCACACACACGCTTTACGCACACACAAGCACGATACACACATGTACATTGTAATGTATTATTGTTGTATTGTGGTATTATACAATTTGTATTGTAGATATGTAGTGGTAGAATAGTGGTGTAATAATGTGGTGTATGATGTACTGTTATATTTTTATTTTTTTGTGATGTAATTGCCTTAATCTTGTTTTGGACCCTAGGAAGAGTCCAAACATGAACAAACTAATGGGGATCCTTAATAAATACAAAGACAAATTACTTCTCAATCACAGGAAGATGACAGTCAGTGTGCCCAGCTCATCCTGCCTGTTAACATACTCTACTATTATCAATGTTTTCCTTTCATTCCACATGTTTCACTTCTCCTTTATCTCTCCCTCCCTTTCTCAGTGCCCTAGGGTCAGTCCGTGATGCTGTCTGCCTTATTTTAATTTGTCAAGGAACGAGAGGGAGGCGAAAAGAGGCATCACATTGTCCGTCAGTGATATGGTACCAGTGGGGTTGTGTTTGAACTTGTCTGCAAGAGTGTTGCTGTCTACCTGTCTGCGGTAAAAGTGTAATCAATCCATCCTTTGTCTAAGGCTGATCTCACACAGAATTGAAGCGTGTCACATAGCTCAGAGTAGACGCATGCGGAAATGTGTGTTTTACCTGGGGGGATAGATAAAGGAGATAGTCAGGAGTGTTCCAAGGTTAAAGGATTGACGGCTACCTCCTACAAAATCAAGATAGGATCTGTCGGATATATATCAAGGAATATTTATGGTATATAATGTATAGCAAAAGTTGTTTCGCAAACTTGATACATAGGCTACAAGTAATCACTTATAACAGTGATTATAACTTTTTTCACTGTGTCGCATGGCTTTCAGACTTTTCCTTTTACCCACCAAAAAAACAAACGTTTTTTTCTTGCAAAACCAAAAAGTAATGGGCTGCGACCCACCAGTGGGTCCTGTCCCACCCTTTGGGAAACACTCACTTCATTTTGTCACCAGCGAACCACATCAAAGTATTTCTCTTTGCTGCCACATTGTAAGTAAATGCAATCTCTTTTTTCCAGAGTCAAATTAATGACTTGTGAACAGGGCTATTTAACCAAATCAAATCAAATGAAATCAAATTGTATTAGTCACATGCGCAGAAAACAATAGGTGTAGACCTTACAGTGAAATGCTTACTTACAAGCCCCTAACCAACAATGCAGTTTAAAAAATACAAATAAGAATAAGAAATAAAAGGAACAAGTAATTAAAGAGCAGCAGTAAAAGAATAATAGCGAGACTATATACAGGGGGTACCGGTACAAAGTCAATGTGTGGGGGCACCGGTTAATCAAGGTAATTGAGGTAGTATGTACATGTAGGTAGAGTTATTAAAGTGACTATGCATAGTTAATAACAGAGAGTAGCAGCAGCGTAAAAGAGGGGGTGGGGGGGCAATGCAAGTAGTCTGGGTAGCCATTTGATTAGATGCTCAGGAGTCTTATGGCTTGGGAGTAGAAGCTGTTTAAAAGTATCTTGGTCCTAGACTTGGTGCTCCGGTACCGCTTGCCATGCGGTAGCAGAGAGAACAGTCTATAACTAGGGTGGCTGGAGTCTTTGACCATTTTTAGGGCCTTCCTCTGACACCGCCTGGTATAGAGGTGCTGGATGGCAGGAAGCTTGGCCCCAGTGATGTACTGGGCCGTACGCACTGCCCTCTGTAGTGCCTTGCGGACGGAGGCTGAGCAGTTGCCATACCAGGCAGTGATGCAATCAGTCAGGATGCTCTCGATGATGCAGCTGTAGAACCTTTTGAGGATCTGAGGACCCATGCCAAATCTTTTCAGTCCTCTGAGGAGGAATAGGTTTTGTCGTGCCCTCTTCATGACTGTCTTGGTGTGCTTGGACCATGTTAGTTTGTTGGTGATGTGGACACCAAGGAACTTGAAGCTCTCAACCTGCTCCACTTCAGCCCCGTTGATGAGAACGGGGGCGTGCTCGGTCCTCCTTTTCCTGTAGTCCACAATCATATCCTTTGTCTTGATCACGTTGAGGGAGAGGTTGTTGTCCTGGCACCACACGGCCAGGTCTCTGACCTCCTCCCTATAGTGTCTCGTCAATGTCAGTGATCAGGCCTACCACTGTTGTGTCATCGGCAAACTTAATGATGGTGTTGGAGTCGTACCTGGCCATGCAGTTATGAGTGAACAGGGAGTACAGGAGGGGACTGAGCACGCACCACTGAGGGGCCCCTGTGTTGAGGATCAGTGTGGCGGATGTGTTGTTACCTACCCTTACCACCTGGGGCAGCCCGTCAGGAAGTCCAGGATAATTGTGTTGATGTGAGCCATGACCAGCCTTTCAAAGCACTTCATGGCTACAGACGTAGTCATTTAGGCAGGTTACCTTAGTGTTCTTGGGCACAGGGACTATGGTGGTCTGCTTAAAACATGTTGGTATTATAGACTCAGACAGGGAGAGGTTGAAAATGTCAGTGAAGACACTTGCCAGTTGGTCAGCGCATTGCTCGCAGTACACGTCCTGGTAATCCGTCTGGCTCTGCGGCCTTGTGAATGTTAACCTGTTTAAAGGTCTTACTCACATTGGCTGCAGAGAGCGTGATCACACCGTCGTCCTGAACAGCTGGTGCTCTCATGCATGTTTCAGTGTTATTTGCCTCGAAGCGAGCATAGAAGTAGTTTAGCTCGTCTGGTAGGCTCGTGTCACTGGGCAGCTCTCGGCTGTGCTTCCCTTTGTAGTCTCTAATGGTTTGCAAGCCCTGCCACATCTGACGATCGTCGGAGCTGGTGTAGTACGATTCGATCTTAGTCCTGTATTGACACTTTTCCTGTTCGATGGTTCGTCAGAGGGCATAGCGGGATTTCTTATAAGCTTCCGGGTTAGAGTCCCGCTCCTTGAAAGTGGCAGCTCTAGCCTTTAGCTCAGTGCGGATGTTGCCTGTAATCCATGGCTTCTGTTTGGGGTATGTACATACGGTCACTGTGGGGTTGACGTCATCGATGCACTTATTGATGAAGCCAATGACTGATGTGGTGTACTCCTCAATGCCATCGGAAGAATCGCGGAGACCCACAATTGCACATGCCCATATCCATGAGTTCATCCAACTCTGTGTAAGAGGAAGGGCTGCGTTCATTGCCCAAATCTCTTAATGTGGTTGTTATTAGCTGTGTGTGCAGGCAATGGTCTTGTGAGTGCTGAGCAGCAGACAAACAAAGCAGTTGCTATGGCTACTCACAACCCAAAGCGGGAGACAGACGATTTCCACTAGATGGCACAGCCACAAAGTCAAAATTGCCTATATCGTAAAAATGCATGGAAACTCAAATGAAGTTTTAGGTTAGAGTTAGGCAGTGTGATTAAGGTTAGGCGGTGTTTATGACTTTGTTACTGTGGTAACTAGTGATGACTAGGACAAACAGACAGCAGCTAATGGAGGAAGTTACTTCTGATTTCCACTTGTAAAAATGGGCCCGGGAGGGATTTTTATCGGGGTGGGACAGGAACATTTCCGGGGTTATAGAACTTTTGTGGGATCAGGACTGTATGGGGATTTTTCTTTTACAGGACAAGACGGGACAGGAATACATTTTCACTCCCGTGTCAACCTGTAATTTGACATCCCAAGTGCTATTCTGATACCAGCTGCTATGGAAAGAGGTGCTCTGCTTTATAAGCAGTAGGCCTAATATAAATGTGTGTTTTACGTCACATTGAGCTATGATATAATGTGTTTACATGCATACCCACATATGTACTGTGTTTTATAGAGCTTTATAAACTTCTGAAACTGTGGTTTTGAGTCAAACTTTTGTCTGGTCTTTTCTCTTTGAAACCTCTTGTGAAGTGCACATATGCTCATCAATTGAAAAGCATATGATCAGTGTTGCATCCCGAGAAATCGGATTTGACTATGAAATGTTTCAATCAGTGTTAGCCTACATCTGATTACTATGCAATGTTTCAATCAGTTTTGTTTGCTAGGTTTTCTTGCTATTAATTTGTCATTAGGTGGCATCATATGAACTGAACTTGTAGCTCCTGCACAGAATGCCTCATATTTCTTATTTTCCCATGGTGTTCCTTCTAGATAACATATTGGGGTATGTACGTACGGTCACTGTGGGGTTGACTTCATCGATGCACTTATTGATGAAGCCAATGACTGATGTGGTGTACTACTCAATGCCATCGGAAGAATCTCGGAACATATTGTGCTAGCAAATATAATATTGTGCTAGCAAAACAGTACTGTAGCTTAGCATCTGCTTCATCTGACCACTTTTTTGATTGACCGAGTCACTGGTGCTTCCTACTTTCATTTTTGCTTGTAAGCAGGAATCAGGAGGATAGAATTATGGTCAGATTTGCCAAATGGAGGGCAAGGGAGCGCTTTGTATGCGTCTCTGTGTGTGGAGTAAAGGTGGTCTAGAGTTTTTTTCCCTCTGGTTGCACATTTAACATGCTGATAGAAATTTGGTAAAACGGATTTAAATTTCCCTGGATTAAAGTCCCCAGCCACTAGGAGTGCCACCTCTGGATGAGCGTTTTCCTCTTTGCTTATGGCGGAATACATCTCATTGAGTGCGGCCTTAGTGCCAGCATTGGTCTGTAGTGGTATGTAGACAGCTATGAAAAATACAGATGAAAACTCTCTAGGTAGATAGTGTGGTCTACAGCTTATCATGAGATACTCTACCTCAGGCGAGCAAAACCTTGAGACTTCCTTAGATATTGTGCACCAGCTGTTGTTTGCAAATATACATAGTCCTCTCCCCTTGTCTTACCAGACGCCGCTGTTCTATCCTGCCGATATAGGGTATAACCAGCCACAACTCCCTGAAGCATAAGATATTACAGTTTTTAATGTCCCGTTGCTGAATTGCTGAATTGAATCATTTGTTTTATTCAAATCTGCCTTTTTTCCCCCTTTATTCATTTCAATATCAGCTGCAGCTTGATGGCATCTACTGGCAGCATTTACCTGCCAGATTCAGATGCTCAAAAACCCCATTAGCTAAAAAGCTTGAAAACACCTTTTGATTTTTGCTCAAAGTTTATAAGAAAAAAACGAAAACTAAATATCATTTATGAAGTTTTTTTTACTTATTTTAATTCGTTTTGAAGTCAAAGATAATAGTTTCAGTATAGGTTTAGTTTTTCAAATGTTTTTCGTAAAAAAAATGATCAGTTTACCAAATAGTTTTTCTAATTGTAGTTTTTATTTTAGATTCAGTTTTTTGTTTACTATAATAACCTTGGAAGCTGCAGAAACAGATGAGAAGCACACAGTCAGACAAGATCATGGCAAGAGTAATACTATGTGATGAGTGAAAATACATAGAATTTGTTTAGATCAGATGCACACATATTCACACTCTGTTGCCCCGGAAAGCCACAATAATAAGTGTAATAACATGTAACATGTATTAGTCTCCTCAAATAATAGTGCAGCACACTCTTATTTATTCATGTTATATGGTTTCATGATATATAGTGTTCATACATGTTCATAATTCAAGTATGATGGTACATTTGTTTATGCGACTGTTCTGGATGTGTCTTTGAAAATATCTCCATAAACCCCCCCACCCCCCTCTCTTTCTGACTCACTGGTTCATCCTTGGCACCATTTGCGGGACCGGCACATCTTACAGTGCATCTGTATAATGACAAGGGGTCTATGGAAAGACAGGAAAGTGTGTGTGGGTGGATTAAGAGCAAGGCCTTTATGCAGTGAAACTGTTCATACAACCTGAGTACTCTGTCAAACTAATATCCTGCCTCATCAGTGTGGAATCCCCCGCCTAGCTGGTGTATATTAAGGACACGTCCCAAACGGCACCATTTCCCCAATTTAGTTCACTACTTACAGAATAGGGTGCCATTTGGGATGCAGACTAGGTCTCTGTAAAGCATCCTGCTTACACTGTCTTTCCATTCTTGAGTCTTCATTGTATTATAAACATTTCTTTATTTAGTAGGGACACAAATCATAAGTAGCCTATACAAATATTAAAAGTAAAGTAATTAAGTAAGTATAACAATTAAGAATAAGAGGCATGTGAAATATTTTCTAGTGAATCTGGCTAGAATTGCTGTAATCTCGTTGTCCACCCGACCTGCTAGTGTGTAGTGTGTACGGCCCAGTACATCACTGGGGCCAAGCTTCCTGCCATCCAGGACCTCTATACCAGGCAGTGTCAGAGGAAGGCTCTAAAAATTGCCGAAGACTCCAGCCACCCTACTCATAGACTGTTCTCTCTGCTACCGCACGGCAAGCAGTACCAGAGCGCCAAGTCTAGGTCCAAAAGGCTTCTTTTGTACCCCCCAGCCCTATTTTTATGCTGCTACTACTCTCTGTTTATTATCTATGCATAGTCACTTTACCTCTACCTACAAGTACATATTACCTCAATGACCTCGACTAACCTGTGCCCCCATACATTGACACTGTACATGTACCCCTGTATATTTTAATTTTTTTTACTTCAGTTTATTCTATTAAATACTTTCTTAACATGTATTTTTCTTAAAACTGCATTGTTGGGTAAGGGCTTGTAAGTAAGCATTTCACAGTAAGGTTGTACCTGTTGTATTTGGCGCATATGACAAATACAATTTTATTTTATTTTATTTTGATTTGCAGCAGCTTGCCTGATGGACCCACGTGTGTCTCTGGTACTTATCTCAACAGAGATGGAGCCACTAAGGAGGGTAGCAGAGTCGGTTGTATTTCAGAAAATCAGAGAGTACAGCCATGGAGCAGCAGGACCCCAGGAAGATGCCAGCACGATGAATCCAGAAAGCATCTCAACCACAGTGCTTCAGAAATATAGCTTTGTCGTATCGAAGATTGTGTCTGAGGTCACTGTACAGCTGGAGGGTCAACCTGGCAGGGCATTAAGTTCCCCATGTAAGCTGTGGAAATACCTGGAAGAGGTAAAAGGGGGTATATTTACAAAGTCACCTCTCCAGTTCTGGCAGTGCAACACACATTTTTTATTGGTCGCAAGGACGCTAGTGAAATGTTTTTACCTGGTCATGTTAGTTTTTGGTTCACAAAGCTTTTTTAATAATCATGTTTTATTCAAACAGTAATGTGCAATTGACCAAACATAAACCAAGTTTCTGAAGAGGCAACAGCTGCACGGGAATGTCCGTCTGTGTGTGTCAGGGCTCTACATACAGGGAAGATTTTGGAAACCCTCTGGGCCAGTCGATCTTCCTTGTCAGTGGCCCACTTTGGGCCAGTGAAAAATATATTATATTTTTAATCTAGGCTATATAATTGATAAATGGCTTTCCATACAAAGCGTTCCATTACAAAGGGAACCTGGTTTTTGGTTGCTTTCTTGTTTTAAAACGTGATACAATAACCCCTCTAACTCTCAACATTATAAATGGAAAGACTGACTAGATACCACATTGACAGATACTACATTGGTGTGTTTGTGTCGGGAGCATGTCTATTTAGCTAGGCAATGCCCACATTATTCTGACATATTTTAGAAAGTAAAAATAATGTGAATGTCAATGATATTGGGTAGGCCGATTAAAAAAAGTAATTATTTTTTAAGTGGTAAAGCAAACATTTTTGCATTCATTTTGGGGGAGTTGGTTTTCTATAGGCTATTACAACAATTAAATATAAAGGTCCTTGAAAATTACAATTAAGTGCTTGAATGTAATTGAAAGTCCTTGAATGTGACTTGCCAATGTCTGTATAAACCATGTATATGCTACATCTTGAAAATCAGATTTCATGTACCGCATAAAAATCTAAAGTTCAATGTGTATCCATCGCATTTACTTCCGATATTTTTCTCACAAAAACTGGGTCAAATAGCAAATGTGCCGACTCTGGTCTTGGCACGCGTGCTCTAGTCAACAGCAAGCAGATTCAGTACAGGTAGGATAGTCTACATGATGAGATAATTAAGCGAGATAATATTTTTATTTGTCAAATGGGAATCAAGCATCAATCATCACCTCGCCAGAATAAGACCCTTGATATTTATTGGAAAGGAGCATCAAGATCACTTTCGCTACACTGTGAAGTTCATCATAAATTATTTAAATCTGTAGCCTAACTAATAAACTGTATGGTTTCCCGAGTCAGTGGGAGGACCACACACCATATCATCGTGTGATTCCAAGTTTACTTTTATATGATGGTTATTAGGGTATATCCATATTTGCGCATCCCACCGCTATTTCTCGCTTAATTCAATTTACCTACACAAAAAGATCCCACCATGTCAGATGAACAAATGTTCTGTCAGCATTTATAAAATTGTGACGAAACTTACAGTTTCCATCACAGCTGTCATGATTTTATTAATATGGTTGGCCTACGACATTACTTGCATAAAAACTGTGGATGTAAACATGGTTAGTGGTGGGAAAATGCGCATATTTTTGTTTATGTGGATTTTCGAATATTCGCATGAAAATCTGTTGTCAATTGGAAACCTAGTTTGTGGTTAACAAATAGTTTTGTGAGAGATTAACAAAGGTCCTCTTTGCTTGTTATCTCTTTTGTTGTCTTCAGAAGAAGTTACAACCTCTTGAGAGACATCAATCTAAATTCTGAGTTGAACAAATGGGAGCAGGACAAAACTAAAATATGTGTCTTGTATTATTATTCAATAAATCTTTGTTGTTGATCTTTTTAAATGACCAGGTTTCAATTCAACCTTTTTATGCGAGTAAAGTAGCCTACTACATGTTAGATAAAAAATGTCAGGACAGGCCTGATGGAAATAGACCATTTTTATTGGTAAACTTTCCAAATGTCCACAAAACAAAATACGATGGAAAAGTTGGGATATTTTTGTGTTAGTAAAATTAATTGTGTTGTGTGGTCCTCCCACTACGACTCGGGAAAGCATGCAGTGTTGCCAACTTAGCGACTTTGTCGCTATATTTAGCTAGTATTCAGACCCCTCTAGCGACACATTTTCAAAAAAATCTACTAACGACTTTTTCTGGTGTTATTGGAGACTTTTGGAGACTTTGACGTGAAAGCACGTATCGTTCTTACTCTTCTCAACGAGCAGCGGGTGCTGCCGTGGGCCCCACCCCCGTCCCAAAGCACTCATAGGCGGCCCAGTTCTCGTGCAGCAGTCCCTCCCAGCTGCAGTCAGAGCAGGAGATGTTCACCCCTCCACGTCCAGACTGCAAATGAATCGCGCATGCGGGAAGCCGCCGCTGGCTGATCCCGCCCTGGCTTACATTCAGGGCGGGATGTAAATGTAAACTGTTCTTTGTCTAAAATAAATCACTGCATTTGACTCACACAACCTGTCACTTACTCACCTTGTCCACTGTGTGTGTGTGTGCCTCTCTGTGACATAAGCTAAACATCTAGCTGGCTAGCTCATCATGTCTCAGTCTAAACTGTACACTCAAAAATACAGAAAGGAGTGGGAATCAAACCCTGAATTCAAAGGCTGGTTGAAGCCGTTTATTGGAGATGATACACGGGCATACTGCCTGTATTGTAAGGCTGATTTCTACGCCAAACTTAGTGATGTAAAAAAACACATGACAACTCAAAAACATACTCAAAAGGCAAAGCCTTATAACAGTTCCACCCAAAACAAGCTGCCATTTATGGTTAAAAAAATTGACTCTGCAAAAAAGGCTGAGGCCACCATGGCATTAGCTATCGCTGAACACTGTTCCATGCTGGCATGTGATCACATTGGAGAAGCATGTAGAGCTGCTTTCTCAGACTCCACTGCTGCTACCCACTTCAAAATGCACAGGACAAAGTGCACAGAAATGATTAATGCACAGAAATTATTAATGGTGTTCTAGCACCATACTTTCTGAAAAAGTTGGTCGCAAATGTGGGTGACCAGCGTTTCAGCCTCCTCCTCGATGAGTCCACGGATGTAAGTGTTTCTAAGTACCTCGGGGTTGTGATAAGGTACTTTAGTGACACCAAGCAGACAATTGTATCAACACTTCTGGGGCTTGTTGAGTTGGAGGGAGGAGATGCCAAATCTATAGCCCGTGCTGTTGTGGCTTTCCTCGAGGAGTGTCGTCTTAAAAAAGAGAAACTCCTGGGGATAGGGACTGACAATGCCTCTGTTATGACGGGGATTAACAATGGGGTCCATAAAGTGCTGAAGGAGGAGTCTGGCCTCAAATATCTGGTTCTTATTCGCTGTGTGTGCCACTCACTGCAGCTTGCTGTAAGTCATGCTTCCAATGACACAATCCCCCATAGTGTGGAGTACTTGGTACAAGAGACTTATAACTGGTTTTCAGTGTCTCCAAAGCGCAGGGAGGCCTACAAGGCCATATATGAGACCATCAACTGAGGGGAGAAACCTTTACAGATAACCAAGGTGTGTGCCACACGTTGGCTCTCCGTTGAACCCGTGGTTTCATGCATTTTGGACCAGAGGGAGGAGCTTAGGCTGCATTTCGCAGTCACCAAGTCCAGTGAACACTACTACATGGCTCAGGTTTTATACTCCATGTACAGTGATCCTCAAAACATATTGTATCTGACTTTTTTGAAGTCAGTGCTGGATGAGGTACAGTTGGCCATCAAGGCTTTTGAGGGAAAGCAAGTAGATCCTCTTAAGCTACTTGACAGCTTGGTTAGCCTGATCAAGTCTGTGAGCAGCAGGGTGTTGAGTCCACTGGCAAATGTTGATGTACTCAAAGGGCCAATAGATGGATACATCAGTCCCAAACCGTACCTTGGTTACCTTCTTGAGTCAAAGGCAGCTGAGCTCCACCTTGCGCCTGAGGATGAAAACAATGTCCGAAAGCGGTGTGTAGCCTTCACCATCTCCCTCACTAATGAGTTGAGGGTGAGACTGCCGGACAACATCGAAGCATTGCAGTACATGTCAGTTTTAAATGTGGAGGAAACGCTAAAGCACAATAAGAGCTCTGGAGAAATAGAAAAAATAGCCAAGCTCCTTGGCTACTCCCCTGCAGAGACAGACAAGATTGTCCAGCAATGGCGTGCCATCCATCTTAGTAAATGGAATGAGACAAAAAACACACTGGGCTTCTGGAGTGCGATTTGGAAGTTCAGGGATGTAGCTGATATCAAACTGTTTCCAAGAACTTGCCATGGCTGCGATGTCTGTGTTGTCCTTGCCACACTCGAATGCTGAAGTCGAGAGAGTATTCAGCCAGATGAGTGTGGTAAAAAGCAAACTTAGAAATCGGATGTCCTTGCAGACATACATCCTCAGCCTTTGCCACCTTCTATAGGAATTGAACGACTGCATAGGGCTATGTTTTGGATGACTGGCTGCGAATGTTTGAGTTGTTTTATTTTCTGCCTTTCCTATTCCAGACATTCTGAAATTCACTAAAGCATCCCATGTATGTAGCTTTAGTCTTTCACTTTTCAATGATTCAATGTCCTTAACTCCATACTGTACATTCGATATGGACTGAAGCTGTCTGGTGAGGCTTGCTATGAGCACCAACTGCCTGATAATGTTTTGCAGCTTTTTGGCACATCAGCTGCTAACTCATTTAAGTCAGCTCCCTCAGTTGCTGAACCTGCCATAGAGAGCCTTGACCAAAATGATGATGGCCCACTCTTTCTGTGAGCCAGCACAGCCTGTGTGTGTGTGTGTGTGTGTGTGTGTGGAGGGGGGTCTGAAAAAAAAACAATTAACCTGAATTAGGGCCAGACTAGCTCCCATAATTTTCTCACATTGCCATTGACAGTTTTTCTATTGTCTCTTCTTGGGCCATTTAGATTGTATACAAAAAAAATGTATGGTTAAAAATGTTCATGTTTTACTGTGACTTATTGTAGGCTCCTAAGTGGACCATAAGGTTAAAAACCGAACCAAATTAAGAAAATTAAACAAAAAAACAAACAAAAAAAGAAATTAAATTAAATTACAAATTTTGTAAAAAACTAAGCAACTCCGCCAGAGTGTCTCTTTTGTGTCACTTTTGCCGGTCCCAAGCCCGGATAAAGGAGGAGGGTTGGAATTGTGACATAAAATAAAACAAGAATCGACAGAAGAAAGTTCATTTGTAGTTCTAAATATATTTAGGGTGTTTTTTACTCACTTTTTGTCTCTCCCACAAAGTTATTCCTCTCTCCTACAGCATCCATCACAATTACATGCACATGGCCAATTACGCAAATTGAGTGATGACGTCATTTAGCGACTTTTAGGACAGCCAATAGCTACTTTCCTTACTGAGGAGTTGGCAACACTGAAAGTGTGCAGTTTATTAGGCTACAGATGAAAAGTTATGATGAACTTCACAGTATGGTGAAAGTGCACGTTGATGAGCTTGAAGCTCCTTTCCAATAAATATCGAGGGTCATATAATAATTTCCCCCCATCCATTTACTCTTGCTGAATGAACGAACGAGGTGTTTCAGATCGTTCTACGTCTGTACAAGCTGTGTCTCAACGTTACAATTTTGAACACGACCTTGCTTGGACGCGTCAGCTCTTTGGTCAAATTGCAAAAAGTTCATTGAACTTTCAACCACAAGTAGATAACAACAACCTAGCTGAGCCATCATGCTAACAAAGTGAAATGGAGGAGGAAAGAACAAAACAACACTGTTTTAATCCAGTGTTGACTCCAGGTAATCGATAATGTTTTGCATTTATAAAGAAACATCAAGTGGGGTTATCTAGCTAGTTAACTTAAACTAGCTAACGTAAGCTAGCTAACTTAACATAGCTAACGTTAGCTGTCTATCCGCCAGCTGTTTCGAACAGTGAGTGCACATTAGCTAGAGAACTTGTATCGTAGTCCCCAGTTTATTTGGCTAGATAGCTAACTAGAACACTTAACTTATTTGTGTTGTCTAACTAGTTAGTGAACGTACTCATTTGAGGCAGCGTATGGAAGGAGGTAGCTACCTAACTAGCAAGTAGCTAAATATTTTTTTGGGGGGGACTTATTTTTGCCTGGGTTCAGTGAGTTTCTCCGTGATGCAGGAGAACATTTGTTTTTCATGTAGCTAGTTAGCACATTTTTGTAGATTTGTTGTTGCCCTTCACTGACTGTTCTAGTGCAGCATTCTTGAAAATATGTCAGATGTATCAAACCTTTATCAAGATATGATACATTTTGTTCATGTGTAATAGCAGTAACATTATCTGTCAATATCTTCAGATCCAGGGGGGGAGAAACCCGGTCGAGATAGGCCGGATGAACCTATCGCTGTGGCAGTGATTGGCAGGCAGCTGACTGAACCAGGGCGCTTTGCCTACGCTGGGCTCTGTGGGGTCTCCTTGGGCCAGCTATTTCCTGGACCTGAGAACAGGTACTGTACTGCAGGGGTTACCAAACTGTTTCACACGGGCCCTTTTCAGCATTGGGGAACATCCCCCCCGACGCACATGCCACGTCTATTTCTATGGGCACATGCACTGTACATGACAAACTGTTCACACCCCTCTTGTTGGAGAGAATTTTGCAGTTTTAAAGCAAATATTCTTGCAATTATATACATTTTGCCATGTCTAATGTGTATTCATGTTATATTTGAGTGACAAATTATAACTATCTATGGGCTAAAAAACATAAATAAAAAAACGTTAGCTGACATGGGCTAGTTGATCTGGACATTTCAGCCAAGTTATAAATATCTCTAAGGTATACAATGACAAGAGGAACTGATGATGCACCACCCAATTTCGAAATTGAGGTGGTGCATCATCAGCTACTATTACAACTCTGAAGAGTAAATTTAAAGCCGGACTGCATTCCTTAAAAAAAATTTTTTTAAAATATATATATATAACCTTGTTTTTGAAAGAAAAGCGCATTTTTTGTCCATTAAAATAACATCAAATTGATCAGAAATACAGTGTAGACATTGTTAACCTCTCTGGGGTATGTGGGACGCTAGCGTCGCCAACACTCAGTGAAATAGCAGAGCGCCAAATTCAAAACAAAAATCTCATAATTCAAATTTCTCACACATACAAGTATTATACACCATTTTAAAGATACACTTCTCGTTAATCCAACCACAGTGTACGATTTCAAAAGGGCGAAAGCATACCATTAGATTATGTTATGACAGCACCTAGACAAGAAAAACCACACAGCCATTTTCCAAGCAAGGAGAGGCATCACAGAAACCAGAAATACAGCTGAAATGAATCACTAACCTTTGATGATCTTCATCAGATGGCACTCATAGGACTTCATGTTACACAATACATGTATGTTTTGCTCGATAAAATTAATATTTATCCATAAACCCCATTTTACATTGGCATGTAATGTTCAGAAATGTTTTGCCTCCAAAACATCCGGTGAATGAGCACGTCAATTTACAGAAATACTCATCATAAACGTTGATAAACTATACAACTGTTATGCATAGAATTAAAGATAAACTTCTCCTTAATGCAACCGCTGTGTCAGATTTCAAAAAAGCGCGGCCCTTTGCATCGGCAGCGCCAGCACCACGCACAGGCCCGCCTGTTGGGGCAACGTCAGATGCTCCCCGACCCGGTGCACCCAGCCCCCCGCGTGCGAGTCCAGCCAAAACAAGGCTATGACCCCACGCCGTATTTGGTGGCTCCTGCACCCCGCCCCCCGGTTGGTTTCCGGGCCTGCCATATGAGTTCTGTTATACTCACATACATCATTCAAACAGTTTTAGAAACTTCAGTGTTTTCTATCCAAATCTACTAATAATATGCATATCCTAGCTTCTGGGCCGGAGTAGCAGGCAGTTTACTCTGGGCACGCTTTTCATCCGGACGTGAAAATACTGCCCCCTACCCCAAACAAGTTAATTTTGTAAATTACTATTGTAGCTGGAAACGGCAGATTTTTTTTTCAATGGAATATCTACGTAGGCGTACAGAGGGCCATTATCAGCAACTATCACTCCTGTGTTCCAATGGCATGTTGTGTTAGCTAATCCAAGTTTATCATTTTAAAAGGCTAATTGATCATTAGCAAACCCTTTTGCAATTATGTTAGCACAGCTGAAAACTGTTCTGATTAAAGAAGCTATAAAAGTGCTGCAGAGATAGTTGTCCTTCTGTAAGGTTCTTTTAATACATTTGTTGATATGAATATGAACAATATGAACGTCTTGCTGGCTTTGCCTAAACTTTGTCCTCTAATCGTTGTACAGGTGTTTCCGGGAGCAGTACCTGGAGGGGCTGGTGCAATGGCTGGGTCTGGACGAGTCGGTGATGCCCGTCATGGGGGCCTTTCTGGCAGGCCTGGGATTCGAGGGCAGCGACACCTTCCTCTCTATCCTTCAGGCTGAGCCACTACTGTCTGCAGGGGCCACTCCCATCACACAGGTGGGTTCGGTCACTGCCCTGCACCTATCCAATCAAATGCTGGAATGATTAATCAGTGTATTGGTGATATGACCATGCTCTTTCTTTTTTGCACAAGTGTCCTGCATGTAACTTATTATGTTTGTTGACCAGCACTTCAAAACAAAGTAAGCTTTGGGCATACTGACACTTCTAAGATCATTCACAAGTTCCTTGTGTCATTCTCTCTCACTCACAGGACCTTGTGTCTTTTTCCGTCAAAGATGGTAAGTAGCTTACATTAATTAATTAGTAGAGTTGGCCTTAATCATAACTGGAAAGTTCATAAAGTACTAACAATGTCTCTGAATGTGACCAAAACATACTTTGTCCACAGGCCTGTACGACTCCAGATCACGAGTCCTAATTCGCCATGTCAGCTGTCTACTGCGAGTGTCCCCTCAGCAACTGGAGGAGTTTGAGGCGACGCTGGGCGAACGACTGAGGGAGGGAGTGGTGGAGAGCGCGTAAGTTAGGGAGAGAAGAATGAATAACAACAAGCTTCCCTAGTCATGAAGATGTTTAACTAGATAAAATGTTTAACTATGTAAGCGGCAGTGGGATTTTTGCATGGGTAATTACATTGTGTACTCTCTTTTATGTGTCATTGCTTTGCCTCAGGACTGACTACAACAGTAAGTTTGTTTATCCTTTATGGTCTACTTGGTTTGGTTTCAGTATGGAATAACCCTGTGGTGAAACATGTATTCATAAACTGTAGTACTTCCGTCACATTGTAAACATTGTCGTTGAGTAGCCTATATGAATGCACCAATACATATATTGTTTATAGACCATTATGTATCTCACTGTATGTTCAGATTGTCTTTCTTTTATCTCTCAGAGAGGAGTCATCTCGGCGACAGACAAAAGAGAGAGGACGCAAGTTACGACGTTACCTCCTCATTGGCCTGGCCACTGTGGGTGGAGGAGCTGTGATTGGTCAGTGCTTTTACTTGGGCCAATCGCTAGTATGAGAGGCAACATTGAGAAATTCCCCCAAAAATCTATTACTCACTCATTAGAAAATTATGCCATTATTTAATGTACAGTTGAAGTCGGAAGTTTACTTACATTGGAGTCATTAAAACTAGTTTTTCAACCACTCCACAAAGATCTTGTTAACAAACTATAGTTTTGTCAAGTCGGTTAGGACATCTACTTTGTGCATGACACAAGTCATTTTTCCAACAATTATTTACAGACAGATTATTTCACTTATAATTCACTGTATCACAATTCCAGTGGGTCAGAAGTTTAAATACACTAAGTTGACTGTGCCTTTAAATAGCTTGGAAAATTCCAGAAAATGATGTCATGGCTTTAGAAGCTTCTGATAGGCTAATTGACATCATTTGAGTTAATTGGAGGTGTACCTGTGGATGTACTTCAAGGCCTACCTTCAAACTCAGTGTCTCTTTGCTTGACAACATGGGAAAATCAAAAGAAATCAGCCAAGACTTCAGAAAAAAAAAATTGTAGACCTCCACAAGTCTGGTTCATCCTTGGGAGCAATTTCCAAATGCCTGAAGGTACCACGTTCATCTGTACTAACAATAGTATGCAAGTATAAACACCATGGGACCACGCAGCCGCCATACCGCTCAGGAAGGAGACGCGTTCCGTCTCCTAGAGATGAACGTACTTTGATGCGAAAAGTGCAAATCAATCACAGAACAACAGCAAACGACCTTGTGAAGATGCTGGAGGAAACGGGTACAAAAGTATCTTTATCCACAGTAAAACGAGTCCTGTTTCGACATAACCTGAAAGGCCGCTCAGCAAGGAAGAAGCCACTGCTCCAAAACCGCCATAAAAAAACCAGACTACGGTTTTCAACTGCACTTGGGGACAAAGATCGTACTTTTTGGAGAAATGTCCTCTGGTCTGATGAAACAAAAATAGAACTGTTTGGCCATAATGACCATCTTTATGTTTGGAGGAAAAAGAGGGAAGCTTGTAAGCCCGAAGAACACCATCCCAACCGTGAAACATGGGGGTGGCAGGATCATGTTGTGGGGGTGCTTTGCTGCAGGAGGGACTGATGCACTTCACAAAATAGATGGCATCATGAGGAAGTAAAATGATGAGGATATATTGAAGCAACATCTCAAGACATCAGTCAGGAAGTTAAAGCTTGGTCGCAAATGGGTCTTCCCAATGGACAATGACCCCAAGCATACTTCCAAAGTTGTGGTAAAATGGCTTAAGGACAACAAAGTCAAGGTATTGGAGTGGCCATCACAAAGCCCTGACCTCAATGCTATAGAAAATTTGTGGGCAGAACTGAAACAGCGTGTGCGAGCAAGGAGGCCTACAAACCTGACTGTTACACCAGCTCTGTCAGGAGGAATGGGCCAAAATTCACCCAACTTATTGTGGAAGGCTACACGAAACGTTTGACCCACTTTAACTTCTTATGGCTTGAATCCCGTTAGCGGGATCGATATGACGACAGCCAGTGACAGTACACGGCAACAAATTCAAAACAACAATCTCATAATTAAAATTTCTCAAACTTACAAATATTATACACCATTTTAAAGATAAGATTCTCCTTAATCTAACCACAGTGTCCGATTTCAAAAAGGCTTTACGGCGAAAGCAAAACATTAGATTATGTTAGGACTGCACCTAAACAAGAAAAACCACACAGCCATTTTCCAAGCAAGGAGAGGCGTCACAAAAAACAGAAAGTCAGCTAAAATTAATTACTAACCTTTTGATGATCTTCATCAGATGACACTCCCAGGACTCAATGTTACAAAATACATGTATGTTTTGTTCGATAAAGTTCATATTTATATCCATAAACCCCATTTTACATTGGCGCGTGATGTTCAGAAAATGTATGCCCACCAAAACCTCCGGTGAATGAGCACATCAATTTACAAAAATACTCATCATAAACGTTGATAAAAATTTACAACAGTTATTGAAAGAATTATAGATATACAACTCCTTAATGCAACCACTGTGTCAGATTTTAAAATAGCTTTTCGGCAAAAGCACATTTTTCAATATTCTGAGTACACAGCTCAGCCATCAAAGCAAGCTATACAGATACCAGCAAAGTTCTGGAGTCAACTAAACTCAGAATTAGTATTATAAATCTTCCCTTACCTTTGCTGATCTTAGTCGAAATGCACTACCAGGACTCCTACTTCCACAAGAAATGTTCTTTTTGTTCGAAATACTCCATATTTATGTCCAAATACCTCCGTTTTGTTCATGTGTTCAGATCACTCTCCAAAGGCATAACGCGTGAGCGTAAAACAAGAGACAAAAAGTCAAATAGTTCCATTACTGTTTGTAGAAACATGTCAAATGATGTTTACAATCAATCCTTAGGGTCTTTTTAACATAATTCGTCGATAATATTCCAACTGGACAATAGCGTATTCATTACAGAAGAAAAAGAAGGAGCGGTGCGCCAAACGTGCTCGCGCAGTAAACAACTCACTGCTCCCAGGCAGTCCACTGATTTACTGAGCTCCTATTCTCTGCCCAGTAACAGGAGACGCATGAAACAAGTTTCTAAAGGCTGTTGACAGCCAATGGAAGCCTTAGGAAGTTCAAAATGACCCCAGACACTGTAGTTTGAACAGGGATTAGATAGAAAAACTACAAATCACTTCCTGGTTGGATTTTTTTCTCATGTTTTTGACTGCCATATGAGTTCTGTTATACTCACAGACATCATTCAAACAGTTTTAGAAACTTCAGAGTGTGTTCTATCCAAATCTACTAATAATATGCACATCTTAGTTTCTGGGAGTGAGTAGGAGGCAGTTTACTCTGGGCACATCAGTCATCCAAGCGACTCAATACTGCCACCATCCATAAGAAGTTAAACAATTTAAAGGCAATGCTACCAAATACTAATTGAGTGTATGTAAACTTCTGACCCACTGGGAATGTGATGAAATAAATAAAAGCTGAAATAAATCATTCTCTACTATTATTCTGACATTTCACATTGTTCAAATAAAGTGGTGATCCTAACTGACCTATGACAGGGAATTTTTACTAGGATTAAATGTCAGGAATTGTGAAAAACAGTTTAAATGTATTTGGCTAAGGTGTATTTAAACTTCCAACTTCAACTGTAGGTGTGACGGGCGGGTTGGCGGCGCCACTGGTAGCGGCGGGGGCATCGGCCGTACTTGGGGCTGGAGGGGCGGCTGTTCTGGGCTCAGCCACTGGCATCGCCATCATGGCCTCCCTGTTTGGAGCAGCAGGGGCTGGCTTAACTGGTGAGATCACTGGGAGATGAAGGGGCTTTGGCAGTGTATGAAGATAGTTGGTCTCCTTTTTGATTGGAGATAGTTTGTCTACTTTTTACATTTTTTGTTTGAGATCAGAATCTCTTTCCTATGATCGTTTACCTTATTGTCTCACTCGCTCTTTCTCTGTTTCTCGCTAGGCTATAAGATGAATAAGCGGGTGGGAGCAATAGAGGAGTTTGAGTTTCTGCCACTGAGCTCAGGGAAGCACCTACACCTGACTGTGGCTGTGACTGGCTGGCTGTGCACTGGAAAATACAGTGAGTGAGCACTGACTACCACTTAAAAACTACCAAGGTCATCTACTGTACATACTTTACAAACCCATGGAGGCAAAATGTAGGAGAATCTTGACGGAACAGGAAGTTGCAATGTTATTCATAAACCCATATGATATCGGTAGTGAATTCAAAAAAATGCAACTGATATAGATTTTCCATATTGGTGTCCATCACTATTACAACTAATAGTTTCATGGGACGCACACCTACTGGTATCCACTTTGCTGAACTCTCGCTTCCTGTCCTCTCTCCCACCCTCAGGTTCGTTCCAGGCTCCTTGGTGCAGTCTGGGTGCGTGCGGGGAGCAGTACTGTCTGGTGTGGGAGTCTCGTTTCCTTAGGGACCTGGGTTCCACCATGGCTGCTCTTCTTGACGGCCTGGTCAGCATGGTGGCCCAGGAGGCCCTCAAGTATACCGTGCTGTCAGGTAGGTAATCACACCACTCCTCCCCATCAGAACATGCCTCACCCCTGGCTAGTTGTTTTTAAAAAAATGGAGAGTGGAATTCCACTAAATTGTACACGTTTTTATTTATTTTATTTAGACAGACATTGCATTGAAATGAGAGGGAAGACATGGCGAGGGATACATTCAGAGAAGCTGGTTGAACAGATGATATCTTATGTTGATCTTGTCAAGGGGAGGCATATTTTTATGGGTTACAATATCTTGTGCTGAAAATGCCATCAATAGGGATGACACGTCGTGATGCGGAGGCTTGTCTGATAGAACGTCGGCAACAGCTGTTAGAAAGAAGCCTGAGGGTTCCTTTGATATTTGTGTTGGTGGAAATAAGGGGCCATGTGAGGTTATATGCAAGCAATGTGACTGAGTTAAATTAGCCTTTGTTTGGTTGAATGGGATTTTGTAGTAGGCTACACCATTGAGAATTATTTTTGGTTTCACCCAGGAGTTCAAGGACTAACTTTGAACATGCCCCTCATTCAATTAACCCTGCACTGTATAAACAATGTCTAAATACATTTTTGTTTAAGGTAAAACTTTTTCCATGAATATAGCAAGTTTGATTGATTGTTGAATTCCAACCAGCATCCTAAATTGAGTGTTGTCCTCCAGTCTCATAGATAGCCTAGTAACCCTCCACTACTGAGAAGCTCTTTCTCCTACTTGTCCTTGTCTAGGTATTGTGACTGCGCTTATGTGGCCTGCCTCTCTGCTTGCGGTGGCCAGTGTTATAGACAATCCCTGGTCTGTGTGTCTTAGTCGCTCAGCTGAGGTGGGAAAACACCTAGCCCAGGTGCTGAGGAGTAGGCAGCAGGTACGCTTCTCACTACTGATAACAGCTGCCACCACACACCAGCATGACCGCTCAGTAGGATTCAATCCCGTTGAAACGGGGATCTCTTGTTAATTACATAAGTAAATACTAATACGTTTAAGGATGGATGAAATATAGATTTACAGTGCCCTCCATAATTATTGGGACGGTGAAGCATTTTTTTTCTTCTTTTGGCTATATACTTCAAAGATATGGATATGAAATCAAACCATGACTGAGGTTAAAGTGCAGACTGTCACCTTTAGTTTGAGGGTCTTTACACCCATTATGGGTGAACCGTTTACAAATTACAGCACTTTGTGTACATAGTCCCCCCCCAGTGGAGCAAAAGTATTGGGACAAATTCACTTGTGTATCATTATTCACAATTCATTCAGGATTATCTGTAATCATGGTAGCATCTACATTAATGTAGAAGTGTTCAGAAACATATTCTATTTTTATTTACAATAAAAGTGACTCCAAAATGGCACAGTACATTATTTACCATTCATTTCTGTTGGGCACAAAATCATGTGAAACAACCAAAACAAAGAGTCACAGGCTTGATGTAGTCATTGCATGCTATGAATATGGGAACATATACTTAACTTTTTACTACACAAGTGAATTTGTACCAATACTTTGATGTACAAAAACTGCTGTAATTTCTAAATCCTTCACCCGATAAGGATGAAAATACCCTAAAATTAAAGCTGACAGTCTGCACTTTTAACCTTATAGTCATTGTTTGATTTCAAATTCGAACTTTTGGAGTATAGAGCCAAAAGAAGAAAAAATGCTTCACTGTCCAAATAATTACGGAGACACTGTAGCTGTAATTGGGGCTCGGCGATACATCAAATTAATAAAAATGATGTGAGACGTATTTGAAATAAATAAATGAAATAATGGAGTTTTATTTAATTTTTGTATGAGCGTTAATGTCCACTTGTTCGCATGTCTTTTTGTCTCGTCTCCTTCACTTCTTCTGCTGTGACTGTGCACCTTCCCATTTACACACACCAAGCCCCTGCCACTCACAACAACAAAGAAGAGAGATCACTTCTTCCTCTGTGACAAACTGTTTCAACTTGCTATTTGCATTTGAGGTTTGGTCCAACAGAATAGGTCATATGGACACCGAAAGACATTGAGACATTATTTTACTTTAAAAGAACATAACCTTGCTAACAATGCCCTTTTTCTGTCTCAACTCCTGAAATTGCACTCAGAACACACTACTAAAACAGGAGCATCAATTAACATTGATTCTGGAAAATGAATGCTCAGTTTGAACAAAGTGGACAGGCTAGCATGCTGTTCAAACAGTTGGAGACGGACAGAGGGGTGTGTTCATAACAGTTCAACTGTTCTACCTTGTTAGCTAGCAAGCAGTGTGCATTAGTCTCCGGAGTGGCGCAGCGGTCTAAGGCACTGCATCTCAGTGCAAGTGGCGTTACTACAGTCCCTGGTTCGAATTCAGGCTGTATCACATCCGGCCGTGATTGGGAGTCCCATAGGGCGGTGCACAATTGGCCCAGCGTCGTCTGGGGTAGGCCGTCATTGTAAATAATGTTTGTTTTTTTCTTAACTGACTTGCCTAGTTAAATAAAGGTATTTTTCAGTGAGATCTGCTATTGGCTCCTTGATTTGTCGCTAGATTATGTTTTTTCGTGACGACGTCACAGCACCAATTTGCCTTGCTGCGGTCCCGGACTTAGATTTTCACCCCCACCCCTTGTGCTTCTACACCTGTGTGTGCGCAGTTGCTGTAATTTTTGTTGCACAGACCGTTTCTCCTGCTCTCGTTTGTGGCAGAATTGAGTGGGAAAAGTTTAATGCTTTTCAAAACCGTAGTAACCCTTGGTGTCATAACTCCCGAAAGGCAGCCTGAAAAGTAGCTGAATTTGTTGCTAGAATCTTTTACCAATACAAGTTGCTGGAGGGGTATGAAAACTCGCAAAATATATCGACAACGTTGCTAATTTGGCTTACTTGAAATATAAAGATGAGCTGGCTACTCAAGAACACGTGGGCTTGTGCTTGAGAGATTGTTTGAGACCTGGTATTTTTTTAAATGCCTGCTACAAGAAGTTAGTCGTTATTAGTGAATGTGCATTATGCATGGTTCTGGTTAAATTGAGACAAAAAGGGCATTTTCATAGCCAGATCAGTGATTTTTGCAAAAAAGCTGGTTTAAACCATTTTGATAATACAATTATTTTTGTGGGTCTTATGGTTGTGGAAGGCTTATTTATCCTAGGTATAATTTCACAAGCACTGAATTCATTAGATTATTGCAGACTGTTTGAAATGCAGTGTGTAAAAATGTTACAAAATGTAAAAATATCGTGAAAATCCTGTAAATTAAAACTAAATCCAGATTTTTATGCCATATCGCTGAGCTCTAGCTGTAATTGTCATTGGAATTTGAACATTCACATTGAAGGTTTTACAATGAACATGTCCTTATACAACTAAAGTTAGATTTTATAGATTTTTTGCTGTAGATGTTTACAATTATCTGGATTTTGAAAGCCTGTGTCATGATGTTTGTTGTGTCAACAAATCAGCATTGTTTTTTTTAAAGGGAAAGCGTCCTGTCAGTCTCATTGGCTTCAGTCTTGGTGCGAGGGTTATCTACTTCTGCCTTCAGGAACTTGCCAAAGATCAAGGTATAGCAAACACACTAAACCCTTGCCTGACTTTATACATAGTATAACAAGCCTAACAATAGTCAAATTGTATTGTTGCATTTAACTGAAATGCCTTAAAAGAAATTGAAGAATCATCTAGGTATGCTTTTGATCTATTAATCAAAAGATTCATTTTTGTGAGAGATTTTTGCCAGATACATGTCACCGCTTCCACACACACACACAACTGCAATACAGAACTGTTCAAATTAACAAACTCTCTCTTTCTATCCTGTTGTACATGTTCTCAGGTTGTGAGGGCGTGGTGGAGGATGTTGTCCTATTGGGTGCCCCAGTAGATGGCACCGCCCAAGCCTGGGAGAGAATGGTCAAGGTGGTCGCTGGGAAGATAGTGAATGGATACTGCAGGTGAGAAAGATATCCCATCTTACCTTGGGGGGGTGAGATTGTTGTCTGGGTGATGCAAAATATGTATACAGCAAATTTTGAATTTGAGCTACTGTCAATTAAAAATATTTATATGACCATTTCGAAATTAGAAAAATGCATGAAATATTTTCATATGCATGCATTCTTTATCTACTAGGAATGGCATAAATAAGCATAGAAATTATTTAGTCTCTTCATTGATAAAGGTAGCATATTCATGATACAAAGGTGCTGTGGTTTTTATTAATTGGTCCATCAACCTGTCAGAGGGGACTGGCTACTGGGATACGTGTACAGGGGTTCGTCGGCACAGCTGTCTGTTGCAGGGCTTCAGCCAATCAGCTTGAATGATCGCCGCATATTCAACGTGGATCTATCTTCTGTGGTGAGTTAGACTATTGTACCTCAATTAGTCATTTCCAAATGAAAAGTGGCAGCTTTTACATGACATGACACTAGGTTTCAGCTTAGTCCATTTGTTTTCTGTCCAACACAGCATCATTGTGCTTTTGTTATTGCACTGACTGTTGTTGTTTAGCACATGCTGCTTAACAAAATAATTTGCCTGAAGTCAATAAGTACCAGGTGTAAGCAGAGGGAGAATTCACAGATCACTGTGCAGTACTGACTCACCAGGTGATTTTTATTTTTTATTTCACCTTTATTTAACCAGGTAGGTCAGTTGAGAACAAGTTCTCATTTACAACTGCGACCTGGCCAAGATGGAGCAAAGCAGTGCGACACAAGCAACACAGAGTTACACATGGGCTTAACAAACGTACAGTCAAAAACACAATAGAAAAGTCTATATACAGTGTGTGCAAATGTAGTAAGATTAGGGAGGCAATAAATAGGCCATAGTGGCGAAATAATTACAATTTAGCAATTAAACACTGGCGTGATAGATGTGCAGAAGATGACTGTGCAAGTATAAAGTTAGTTAGGGAGATTTAAGTCTCCAGCTTCAGTGATTTTTGCAATTTGTTCCAGTCATTGGCAGCAGAGAAATGGAAAGGCGGCCAAAAGAGGAGTTGGCTTTGGGGGTGACCAGTGAAATATACCTGCTGGAGCACGTGCTACGGGTGGGTGCTGCTATGGTAACCAGTGAGCTGAGATGAGGAGTGGCTTTACCACGCAAAGACTTATTGATGACCTGGAGCCAGTGGGTTTGGCGACAAATATGAAGCGAGGGCCAGCCAACGAGAGCATACAGGTCGCAGTGGTGGGTAGTATATGGGGCTTTGGTGACAAAACGGATGGCACTGTGATAGACTACATCCAATTTGCTGAGTAGAGTGTTGGAGGCTATTTTGTAAATGACATCGCCAAAGTCAAGGACGGTAGGATAGTCAGTTTTACGAGGGTGTGTCTGGCAGCCTGAGTGAAGGATGCTTTGTTGCAAAATTCTAGATTTAATTTTGGATTGGAGATGCTTAATGTGAGTCTGGAAGGAGAGTTGACAGTCTAACCAGACCTAGGTATTTGTAGTTGTCCACATATTCAGAACCGTCCAGAGTAGTGATGCTAGACGGGTGGGTGGTTGCGGGAAGTGATCGGTTGAAGAGCATGCATTTAGTTTTGCTTGCATTTAAGAGCAGTTGGAGGCCACGGAAAGAGTGTTGTATGGCATTGAAGCTCGTCTGGAGGTTTGTTAACAGCGTCCAAAGAAGGGCCAGAAGTATACAGAATGGTGTCGTCTGCGTAGAGGTGGATCAGAGAATCACCAGCAGCAAGAGCGACATCATTGATATATACAGAGAAAAGAGTCGTCCCGAGAATTGAACCCTGTGGCACCCCCATAGACTGCCAGAGGTCCAGACAACAGGCCCTCCGATTTGACACACTGAACTCTAACTGAGAAGTAGTTAGTGAACCAGACGAGGCAGTCATTAGAGAAACCAAGGCTATTGAGTCTGCCGATAAGAATGCGGTGATTGACAATCAAAAGCCTTGGCCAGGTCGATTGAATACGGCTGCGCAGTACTGTCTTTTATCGATGGCGGTTATGATATCGTTTAGGACCTTGAGCGTGGCTGTGGTGCACTCGTGATCAACTCGGAAACCATATTGCATAGCGGAGAAGGTATGGTGGGATTCAAAATGGTCGGTGATCTGTTTGTTAACTTGGCTTTTGAAGACTTTAGAAAGGCAGGGTAGGATAGATATAGGTCTGTAACAGTTTGGGTCTGGAGTGTCTCCCCCTTGAAGAGGGGGATGACCGCTGCAGCTTTCCAATCTTTAGGGATCTCAGACGATACGAAAGAGAGGTTGAACAGGCTAGTAATCGGGGTTGCAACAATTGTGGCAGATAATAGCCAGGTGGAAAGGATGGCCAGCCATAGAATTGCCATTAAAGCCATTAAATCATTATGTTGTTATCCAGAGCACATGTATTTATTTTCCAAGCTATAGCACACAATATTTTACATACAGCAGGTTTTTAGAGGACCAGAGTTTGGTCTGCTTCGTGTTTTCATTTTTGCCATGATGTATGATGTGAGTACAGTGGAGGTAAACCTAGGCGTTGAGTGATAATGAGAGAGGTTTTGTCTCTGGAGGGACAAGTTAAGCCAGGTGAGGTCTCCGCATGTGTGTGGGGTGGGACGAAAGAGCTATCTAAGGCATTTTGAGCAGGACTGAAGGCTCTACAGTGAAATAAAACCGTAAAAACTAGCCAAGACAGCAGTAGACAAGGCATATTGACATTAGAGAGAGGCATAAAGAAATCACAGGTGTTGATCAGGTGTGATCCTTTCATCCTCTAAACGCCCATTGTAGCTTCATGATGCTACAGGCCTCAATGCCTCCACGGCCTTAGGAATGGAGTTAGAGGCCAAGCTATTGAGATCTGAAAACGTTTACTATTGAGCTGCCGGGAGGCATTGATTGCGTGAGTTTTTCAGCAGACTGAAGGTTGAGAAGACTTCTAGCTACACAATGGCTGTATTCAATAGTACATTTTAGTTGGTGTCAGGTAACCTTGTACTTTTTCTTGTTTGCCAATACTGTCTCTCTAAAACCTTTTATTACTATAACATAATAGACATGTATTCATAATACACCATTTATTTCAAGTTGAAGGAAAACTATGTTAAGGTAACTGCAGCTTGTACTGTCAATTCACAGCCAGGCTTAGGTATTCAGCCATGGACTTGTCATATGAAAAGACAACCTTTGACAGAAAATCATGATGGTAGATTTTTATTTTATTTTAAATGTAACCTTTACTTAACTAGGCAATGCACAAAGGACAACTTTGAGAGCATTACCTTGACATGTGTTGAATAGGGTCGGGATGATACCAGTATCGTGGCAAGGAAACAAAACACAAAGCATCATTAAATCATTATGTTGTTATCCAGAGCACATGTATTTATTTTCCAAGCTATAGCACACAATATTTTACATACAGCAGGTTTTTAGAGGACCAGAGTTTGGTCTGCTTCGTGTTTTCATTTTTGCCATGAAAAAATATTGCGACACTGGTATTGTCCTGGCCCTAGTGTTTGAATGGAAATGATGGAACTCTACGTTTGCGGGTTATAAAGTGGCCTATTCATGGCCACTTTATGGCCACTCTATTCAGTTACCACGGCGTGAAATCAAAAGTGTAACGTAATTTCCAGGTATTAAAACAAGCCCACGGTATGTTTTTAATTTCCAGCGGTAAAAGGGTGAAAATGTGTCTACAAAGCCCAATTTTCCTTCTTCGCACATACTCAAATGATTTTAACCCCCCCTCCCCTTCTTTTAGGTGAAAGGTCACTTGGACTACATGCGTCAGATGGATACCATCCTCGTAGCAGTGGGCGTGCCTACCAGAGAAGTTCCAGGAGCTGGGGGCGGACCTCTTCAACCACTTACTATGACCGAGAGAATACTGGACATAGCCATGGTCCAATCAGTACAAGGGGACGTGGCTGAAGAGCAAAAACTGGTTGGTGCTTCGGCTGGAGCAGATGAGACTTGCATGGGTGAGGGAGGGCAGCTGGAGGAAAAAGAGGATATGGGAGACGGTTGGGATATCCCCGACATATCAGATCTATTGGACTCGCTAAACGAGATCGATGTTGTTTCAACTGAAAACATTCTTGAGGGTAACCTGCAACAGAGTTCTGAGAGGAATGCCACCCATGAGGACAACGGTGCACCTTCCCATCTAGAGTTTGATGGATGGGGAAAAGACCTGGAGGAGGAATGGGGGGAGGGAGTGGAGGGGACAGAGTCTGACACTGAACACACGTCCTGGAGTTGGGAGGACACACGCTGGACTTCCGAGCACAAGCACATGGGACCAAACAGGCGGACATAGGAGGTTACAGGACCAACTGCCTCACTGCAGTTTGTCTGCCTCTTCTCAACTTGAATTACCAACAACATCCCAATCGTGTGTAGAAAGACCTCCTTTACCTTCACAGCACACTCAGGTGCCAGAACACTCAGCTAAGGCGTCAGTACCACAAATCTAAAAGAAAAAGTCTTTAATTGAACTAGTCATGAACATGTGAACTCCTTAAGGGCTTTTTTATTTTTTTTATTTAACTATGGCAGTCTAAGTTTTGTCAATCATTTCATTTACCAGTTAATCTGAAGAAAAAATAGTGTTGCATAATGTATAGTGTGTTAAAGTATTGTCGGTTTTATGTAGGCAGGATGTAAATTTAAAAACATTTCATTACAAAACATTTAATTATAGACATCCCCCACTTTTATGGATATTAAGACAATGCAGCATGAATGAATTCTAACTATATTCCTGAATTCCTCCGGTCGATTATTCCATCTGTTGGGGATTATAGTTATCACAGTGACGTCACCCAGTGATTCTCAGTGCCTAGCTCTTCCTCATCCACTCCTGCCCTGTATGCTAAATTACACCTTCTAGATAATATTTCCATCTTGCTACCAACCCCAACAAGACACACCTTCCTCCAACCAACCTTTCCCCTCAGCCAAGTTTCCCATCCTCCACTCTTGGTCATACTTTAGTATGTAACACAGCATCTGTTCATGCTCTCTTCTTCATCATCCCCTTCAGTCCAGCGTGTCCACCTGATTGGGCAGCAGCAAGGGCAGCTCAATCCCAGCATGCTCTGCGTCATACAAGTTGACGGTGTCTGTGGCGGTGGGCTGTCGGGGATCAGAAGCCAGGGAGGGGGGCTCTGCTGTGGGCAGGTTGGGCTCACCAGAGTTGCAGAGGGAGAGCTCCGGCGAGGGTCTGCGGGGCGAGCGGGTAGAGCAGCAGGGCAGCAGTCGCCCCAGGGCCCGTTTGAAGTCACGCATGAACAGCGGGTAGATAATGGGGTTCATGGTGCTGTTACAGTAGCCCAGCCAAGTGATGGCATCGAAGAGGGCCGGGGGAACACACTCGCATACCGCCTGACAGGTGAGAGAGAGGGCAACAGACAGGCATTGGGGTTGTGTTCAGTATGTACACAACATTTAAGATTTTGTGAAACAAATATTCTTATCAAAAATATGTAGCTTGTCGGAAATATAGTGCCTATCATAAGTATGCACCCCCCTTGTATTTTTTTTCACGTTTTGTTGTGTTACAAAGTGGGATTGAATTTTATAGGGGGTCACCGATCTACACACAACTTTTTTTATATAAATGTTTACAAATGAATGAAAAAAGAATATTCAGACCGTTACAGCCTTATTCTAAATAAATAAATAACCTCATCAATCTACACACAATACCTCATAATGACTAAACAAAAACAGGTTTTTAGACATTTTTGCTAGTTATTAAAAATAAAAACTATTAAATTCACATGCACTACTGGTTCAAAAGTTTTAGAACACCTACTCATTCAAGGGTTTTTCTTTATTTTGACTATTTCTACAATAATAATAGTGAAGAAATAACACGTAGTCACGTGGTAACCAAGGAAGTGTTAAACAAATCAAAATATATTTTACACTTTGCCTTGATGTCAGCTTTGTACACACTTGACATTCTCTCAACCAGCTTTACCTGGAATGCTTTTCCAACAGTCTTGAAGGAGTTCCCACATATGCTGAGCACTTTTTGGCTGCTTTTCCTTCACTCTGCGGTCCGACTCATCCCAAACCATCTCAATTTGGTTGAGGTCGGGGGATTGTGGAGGCCAGGTCATCTGATGCAGCACTCCATCACTCTCCTTCTTGGTAAAATAGCCCTTACACAGTCTGGAGGTGTGTTGCGTCATTGTCCTGTTGAACAACAAATGATAGTCCCACTAAACCCAAACCAGATGGGATTGCATATCGCTGTGGTAGCCATGCTGGTTAAGTGTGCCTTGAATTCTAAATAAATCACAGCAGTGTCACCAGCAAAGCACACCCACACCATAACACCACCACCTCCATGCTTTACGGTGAGAAATACACATGCAGAGATCATCCGTTCACCCACACCACGTCGCACAAATACAGTGGTTGGAACCAAAAATCTCACATTTGGACTCCAGACCAAAGGACAAATGTCCACCGGTCTAATGTCCATTGCTTGTGTTTCTTGGCCCAAGCAAGTCTCTTCTTATTATTGGTGTCCTTTAGTAGTGGTTTCTTTGCAGCAATTCAACCATGAAGGCCTGATTCACGCAGTCTCCTCTGAACAGTTGATGCTGAATTTTTTTGGCCTGTAATTTCTGAGACAGTTAACTCTAATGAATTTATCCTCTGCAGCAGAGGTAACTCTGGGTCTTCCATTTCTTTGGCGGTCCTCATGAGAGCCAGTTTCATCATAGAGCTTGATGGTTTTTGCGACTGCACTTGCAGAAACTTTAAAAGTTCTTGAAATGTTCCGTGTTGACTGACCTTCATGTCTTAAAGTAATGGACTGTCGTTTCTCTTTGCTTATTTGAGCTGTTCTTGCAATAATATGGACTTGGTCTTTTACCAAATAGTTATATGTTCTGTATACCCCCTACCTTGTCACAACACTACTGATTGGCTCAAACTCATTAAGAAGGGAAGGAATTCCATAATTTAACTTTTAACAAGGCACACTTGGTAATTGAAATGCATTCCAGGTGACTACCTCATGAAGCTGGTTGAGAGAATGCCAAGAGTATGCAAAGCTGTCATCAAGGCAAAGGGTAGTTATTTGAAGAATCTGAAATATAACATATTTTGATTTAACACTTTTTGGGTTACTACATAAAAAATAAATTACAATTTCACCTTTATTTTACCAGGTAGGCCAGTTGAGAACAAGTTCTCATTTACAACTGCAACCTGGCCAAGATAAAGCAAAGCAGTGCGACATAAACAACAACACAGAGGTACACACAAACAAAAGTACAGTCCTTTTTTTTTCTTTTTTTTTAAACCAAGTAGGCTAGTTGAGAACAAGTTCTCATTTACAACTGCGACCTGGCCAAGATAAAGCAAAGCAGTGCAACACAAACAACAACACAGAGTTACACATGGAATAAACAAACAGTCAATAATAAAATAGAAAAAGTCTGTATACAGTGTGTGCAAATGAGGTAAGGCAATAAATAGGCCACAGTGGGGAAATAATTACAATATAGCAATTAAACACTGGAGTGATAGATTTGCAGAAGATGAGTGTGCAAGTAGAGATACTGGGGTGCAATGGAGCAAAATACATATTATAACAGTATGGGGATAAGGTAGTCGGATGGGCTATTTACAGATGGGCTATGTGCAGTGATCGGTGAGCTGCTCTGACAGCTGGTACTTAAAGTTAGTGAGGGAGATATTAGTCTCCAGCTTCAGTGATTTTTGCAGTTCATCCCAGCCATTGGCAGCAGAGAACTTGAAGGAAAGGCGGCCAAAGGAGGAATTGGCATTGGGGGTGACCAGTGAAATATACCTGCTGGAGCGCGTGCTACAGGTGGGTGCTGCTATGGTGACCAGTGAGCTGCGATAAGGTGGGGCTTTACCTAGCAAGGACTTATAGATGACCTGGAGCCAGTGGGTTTGGCGACGAATATGAAGCGAGGGCCAGCCAACGAGAGCATACAGGTCGCATTGGTGGGTAGTATATGGGGCTTTGGTGACAAAACAGATGGCACTGTGATAGACTACATCCAGTTTGCTGAGTAGAGTGTTGGAGGCTATTTTGTAAATGACAAGGCCGAAGTCAAGGATCGGTAGGAGAGTCAGTTTTACGAGGGTATGTTTGGCAGCCTGAGTGAAGGAGGCTTTGTTGTGAAATAGGAAGCCGATTCTAGATTTAATTTTGGATTGGAGATGCTTAATGTGAGTGGAAGGAGAGTTTACAGTCTAACCAGACACCTAGGTATTTGTAGTTGTCCACATATTCTAAGTCAGAACCGTCCAGAGTAGTGATGCTGGACGGGCGGACAGGTGTGGGCAGTGATCGGTTGAAGAGCATGCATTTAGTTTTACTTGCATTTAAGAGAAGTTGGAGGCCATGGAAAGAGAGTTGTATGGCATTGAAGCTCGTCTGGAGGTTAGTTAACACAGTGTCCAAAGAAGGGCCAGAAGTATACAGAATGGTGTCGTCTGCGTAGAGGTGGATCAGAGAATTACCAGCAGCAAGAGCGACATCATTGATATATACAGAGAAAAGAGTCGGCCCGAGAATTGAACCCTATGGCACCCCCATAGAGACTGCCAGAGGTCCGGACAACAGGCCCTCCGATTTGACACACTGAACTCTGTCTGAGCAGTAGTTGGTGAACCAGGCGTGGCAGTCATTTTGAGAAACCAAGGCTGTTGAGTCTGCCGATAAGAATGTGGTGATTGACAGAGTCAAAAGCCTTGGCCAGGTCGATGAATACAGCTGCACAGTATGACAGCTTGAACAATCTTTGAAAAGAATAATGGGCAAGTATTGCACAATCTAGGTGTGCAAAGCTTAGAGACTTAACCCCCCAAAACTCAGCTATAATTGCTGCCAAAGGTGTATTTTTTGTATTGACTCGGGGGATGAATGCTTATCTATTCAATATATATATATATATTTATATGTTTATATATTTATTTTACTTTGTAACACAAAATGTGAAGAAATCCAGGTGGGGGGGTCAATACTTATGATAGGCACAGTTTGTATCCAATGGAAATATGTAGCCAATAAGAGGTAAAACAGCAAATATTATTTCAAATGCTCTTTTCGTCAGTGTACAGCTACTGTAATTGGGCCTGAGTAGAACATATATATGTAAATTAGGGACATAACCCATAGAAGGGTGAGAAACTGGCTCACAATGGCATATCAGAGAGAGAGGGAGGAGACTGCTGTTGGAGGAAAGTGTCCTATCTTATCAAGATGGAAGGAGGCAGGGAGTGAGAAAGTGAAAAAAGGGAGGGGGTGTTCACATACCACATGGAGTGTGAAGGGAGGGGGGAGGACGGCAGACACACTGAAACCTCTGTTGGCTATATTCTGGAGGAGTGAAGTGAAGGACACAGATGGGAAATGAAATGACTGGATCATTGAAAGCCTGAAAGCAGGAAAACAATAATTACCAATTTAGATTAAATCCTTTTATGTTACACACTGAGCTGACACCTTTCCCAGTCAGAGGAATAAGGTAACCTCAGAGTTAGAGCACAGACAAAGGGGAGCTTAATTGCTATAAGACGATGCATCAGGCATTGAATTTATGTGATCTAGGTTCTGTAATACAGGGAATTAATTTCAATGAATAGGCTGTACACAATGAACATAAGGAGAACAGATAGACAATATACTGTGTGCTTGTGGTTTGCAAATTTCGACCCTGAGAAGATGAGCAGCAACCAATTTAAAGATTTCTATTAGTCTCAGCTCAGAGCAGCTAGCTGATCCCATAGTGTTTTGGCTCATCGTTCTTCCTGAAAATCCCTCGATTTAAGATAAGAGAGTCCTTTGAATCTAAAAGTTTACAGCAACAAGGCACAATATCATTGATAAAGAAAAAATAATGGCCAGATTTGATTACGCATCTTATAAGCCAATTTCATTTATTAACTTGGACGTAAAGTGCAAGTTTGGAAATTGAGATTTCACTAGAATTTCAGGAGAACATGTATACTCTTCAAAGCTTGACATTAAAGGGATGGATTGGTTAAATCACTGAACTATCCCTTTAATCCAGAGTCTCACCTAGTCTGAGCCACTGACCTGGGCTATGTTGGTGATGAAGAAGGGCAGCCAGGCGCTGAAGAAGAGGCCCAGCAGGACTCCCAGGGTCAGACTGGCCTTCACTGCCCTCCGGCCCTGCCTGTGGGCCAGCCGCCGCTCGCTGTTCACTGACAACTGAGGATAGAGGGACAGACAGGGCAGTCCGAGACGAGGACTGCATCACAATGTGTCCAAATCCTAGGTATTTAAATTTACATGGTAGCTAGGTCCACATTGTTACATGATTCTTAACTGTTACACACGTTTGCGGCATGCACATTTTCAAGGATTTTCAAATTAACTAAATGGAATTAAAACAATAATTCCAGGGTGAGTACAAATCTAATGCATAGAAAATTCGTTATGTAGAAACAGCAAACGGGTATAAATAGCTGTAAGTATTGTGTAACAATGTGCACTTACTCTGTACCTAAGAGCTACCATGTAAATACTTAGGTTTTATAATTGGAGTGGCGAAAGAAAATAAACTATAGCTTCCACCATATTGCTTTCAAGAGCAGAAGATGACACACTTTAGATGCATCCTTGGCCTGATATTGTCGAGGAGTCTGAAAAAAGTTAACGCTTGCATTTAACAAGATGTAATTATCACATTGAAAGAGATGTGACGTGTTGCTGAATACATTGAAATGTCTCTGCGTGGAACAACATTGTTATGAATTACTGTCCTTGGCACTCAATCTCAGGAGTGGAGACGCAGGCCCTTGACTACATAAATACAATGCAAGGTCTGTGCCATTTATTCTAACTAGCAACCACTTTGCCTTCAACAGGCGCCATCGTCTCTCCTCCCTCTGTCTCTTTCAGATGTTTTTTAATCGTTTCATTTCTGAATTTCAAGCTCTTTCCCATCTTTCATCTTAAACTGTCTTTCACTTATTTCACTCTATTCAGTTTCTTTTATTTTAATGGATGTAAGAAAATGTATTCAGTGTGTCAATTCCTCAGCTGCCCACCTCACTTTAATAGAGGGGAGATCAACGAGTGCAAAGTGGCTAAGCCAACACTCACACTCACAAACACACACTTACCTACAGTGCCTTCAGAAAGTATTCATAACCCTTGACTTATTCCACATTTTGTTGTGTTACAGCCTGAATTCAAAATGTATTAAATGTTGTTTTTTTCTCACCCATGTACACACAATACCCCATAATGACAAAGTAAAAACATGTTTTTAGACATTTTTGCAAATGTATTTGAAAATGAAATATAGAAATCTAATTTACATAAGTATCCACAACCTTTTGCTATGATACTTCAAATTTCTTTCATCATCCTTGAGATGTCAGTACAACTTGATTGGAGTCCAACTGCGGCCAATTTTTTTGGACATGATTTAGAAAGAAACACACCTGTCTATATACGGTCCCACAGTTGACTATGTCAGATCACAAAATATACCATGAAGTCCAAGGAACTGTCTGTAGATCTCTGACATATAATTGTGATGAGGCATGACTTAAATGTAAATGTAAATATATCTGGGGAAGGATATAAAACCATTTCTAGTGTGTTGAAAGTTTCCAAGGGCACAGTGGTCACCATCATTGGAAAATTGAAAAAATATGGGACTACCCAGAACCTGCCAGAAGGACAACAATCTCTAAAGCACTTCACCAATCTGGGCTTTATGGGAGAGTGGCCAGACGGAAGCCACTCCTGAGAAAAAGGCACATGACAGCACGCCTGGAATTTGCAAACAGGCATGTGAAAGACTCTGAGCATAAGGCAAAAGATTCTGTGGTCTGATGAGACAAAAATGTACCTATTTGGCCTGAACGCAAAGCGCTATGTCTGGAGAAAAGCAGGCACAGCTCATCACCCGTCTAACACCATCCCTACCAGGAAGCATGGTGGTGGCAGCATCATGCTATGGGGATGCTTTTCAGCAACAGGGACTGGGAGACTGGTAAGGATAGAGGGAACAATGAATGGAGCCAAATACAGGCAAATCCTTGATGAGAACCTGCTTCATAGTGCAAACGACCTTAGACTGTGGGCGAAGATTTACGTTCCACCGGGACAATGACCCCAAGCTTACAGCCAAGGCAATGCTGGAATGTCTTCAGAACAAGAATGTGAAAGTCCTTGAGTGGCCCAGCCAAAGCACAGACTGAAATCACATTGAAAATCTGTGGCAAGACTTGAAGATTGCTGTTCACCGCCACTCCCCATCTATTTTAATAGAGCTTGAGAAAATTTGCAAGGAAGAATGGGAGAAAATCACCAAATCCAGATGTGCAAAGCTAATACAAACATTCCCAAGGCAACTCAAAGCTGTAATCGCCACCTAAGGTACTTCTACAAAGTAGTGACTCAGGGGTATGAATACATATGTATTTCATTTTCAATCAATTAGCTAACATTTCAAAAAAACATGTTTTCGTTTTGTAAATAAATGTTGAATTCAGGCAGTAACACAATAAAATGTGGAATAAGTCAAGGGGTATGCATACTTTCTGAAGGCACTGTAACCCACCCACTATGATTTGACTATAAGATGTTCAATGTTTCTTTTTTATTTTTTATTTAAAAAGCAATAGTTTCACCTTATTAAAATGAGAGTTCAGTTCACGTAACAGGGTTGACCTTAAAATAATCACTAATCACATGAATAAATAACAATCTTCATGAATGACTTTGTCAAAGCAACCAAATAACTAGGGCTATGATGGTGAAAACTTGGAGACATTTTGGGGTTAAGTGGGTTAAAATCTTCCAGAAGTCACAGAGAGTCCATGGAGGGACATGGATGTTGAATATGAAAAGTATTTTAAAAATCAGATTTATTGAATTCTCCATGTGGTCTATATTAAAGGGGCACTTCATTTAATATAACAGGCTTTTACAATTCAATATTGGAGCTCAATTTCTATAAAAATATCAAAGGGACGCAAAAGGCACTCTTTTTGTGGAACGACCCAACTGATCTGAGAGGCAATGAAGGCATCATGGTGGAAACCTATCCAGGCACACAGTGATCATGCAGTGACAGTTTACACAGCAATGAGATGTAGCCTCAATGTATCTCCCTTCATTTCCTCTACAACTCCCCTCTCCGTCTCACCGGTACTTGGTGTGACATAGAGTGCTCCTGATGACTGCAGTCTTCTCTGTCATGGTGAGCATGTCCCGCGGCGCCCCCACCTGGTGAGGGAGGCTGAGAAGGCCCCCTGGGCGAATGTTGTGGGTACGGAGGGTGACTTAGCACCGCCACTCGCCTTGCCTGTCTCCGTGCCACCAGGAGAATCCGACAGTAGGTGAAGCAGATAGCACTGGATGGCAGGAAGAAGGTGAGGACGGATGCCACCAGGGCGAAGGGCAGGGTGACCCGCAGACGACACTGGAAGGACAGGCCATCGGAGGGTGACAG
The DNA here is from genome assembly GCF_965601325.2 of Salmo salar. Taxonomy (NCBI): domain Eukaryota; kingdom Metazoa; phylum Chordata; class Actinopteri; order Salmoniformes; family Salmonidae; genus Salmo; species Salmo salar. The sequence continues at coordinate 84,578,718 of NC_138305.1, read as the reverse complement.
CTGGAAGTAGGAAGCGGGGTATCGCAAGCTTAGCTCTGGGTATGTGCTGATGTTGGCACTGCCAGCCCCGTGCATTGGGAAATGGCCACTTCGGTGACCCAAGCTGTGCCAGTTCATCTTGATGGGCAAGAAGGAGGCGAGGGCAGCCAGACCCCAGGCCCCTCCCACCAGAAGCAGGGCCCGGGGAGGGGTCATCCTCTGCTTGTACCGCAGAGGCGAGATGATGAGGAGATAGCGGTCCAGGCTGATCACACATAGGTTGAGAATGGAGGCACTGCAGCACATGACGTCGAAGCAGAGCCACACGGGGCAAAAGCCCGGCGACAACACCCAGGCCCCGCACACCACATTGAGCATGGCTGGCGGCATAACCACCAGCGCCACCATCAGGTCCGACAGGAAGAGAGACACCAGGAAACAGTTGGAGGTGTTGCGTAAGGAGTGCTGGGCAAACACCAGAGTGATCAGCAGAGTGTTTCCACAAGCCGTCATCAGGATGATGAGGGTTAACATGCACGCCAACAGCCACGGACCGCTGCCACTGATGCCCCAGGCACTGCTCGTGGACAAGCTGCCATTGGAGCTCCCTAAAGGATTAACAGCATCCACACCTGCTGCCTCTAAGCCAGTTAAGGCAGAGTCGCCCATAGCGGTAGTTGACATTGGTCAATGTGAGAGCTTCCCTGTTCCTCTCCCAGTCTGTGAACATGAAAAGTTGCTGTGAAGCGCAAAATGTATGTGACTTTCCTGACACTTGAGGAGAATAAAGAGAAGCCACTGAAGTCCTGTGTTGATCATGCATTTACCACATCCTTCCCAAGGTTAAAGAGGAGCCTGTGAGTCATTTCTCTCTCCTAAGTGTGAAAATCTCCTGTTAACACTGCGATCAGAAGTGCCAACACCGTTTCCATCGCTCCATCATGTCAAATAGTCCTGCTTCTTCTCAGCTTTGGAGCCAGTGTGAGCAATTCTGTGGCTGTCAGTGCGTCATGATGACACTCGCTGGGGGAAGGAAAATTGAGAGGTGGGCTACAACGTGGGAGCGCAAAGGCAGTTAGAGACGAAATGCGAGAAGAGGGAAAAATAAATTATCCAAGATATTCTTTACTACACACACAAGGTTAATGATATTACGTTGTGTGTGTGTGTGTGTGTGAGAGAGAGAGAGTGAGCGGTGTGAAGTCTATTTGCTGCTCCCTTTTTCTTGAATAGAATAAACACCACTGTGAGGCTGTCATTTGTAAGCAAGGCTCTGGCCACAAGTGCTCTACAGGTATCATGGTTGCTGTGGGGTTGCCTCTGGATCCCCGCTCCTGATAATCCCCATCCTGGCCACTCTAGCGTGCCTCCCAGCAAGAGCATTTTGCTCCCGGGGAAGGAGCGTGTCTGAGCATTGAGCTGCTAATACACAGCTAGGTGATGCAAATTCTGTATCACAGCAAGGAGGCAGTGTGGGCTTTATACACTCTACTTCTGTTGTACAATTTCATTTAATAGCCAGTGCTTGTTGTGACATTCTGCATTATTTCTGTGAAAAAAGTTGGAAATGTATTGACTCATATTTTCAGTGTAGAGCATTTATGGTATATATAATTATAAAATTGTGTACTATTCAATTCTGTGGGTATATGTGGTTTATCATATTTATTTAACTTACTTATTTAATAATAGCATAAAGCTTCATTTTTCACAGAACTACTAATAGCTTTTTGTCCCTCAATGTTAACATCTTAACAATAGACTAAGTAAAAGTCAAGGATGTCAAGAACATTGTGTTTCAGACAATTATGCAGATTCTCTGACACCGTTTACAATTGATTCTAAGACAAGGTAAATTAGTCGGCTTAGTCGGAGGGCACTTGAATGCTAATGAGTACAAAATGTGCTTCCATGGAAGTGTTTGTATCCGCACAAATTAATGCAGGTTTTGCATTGTTGATGTATCTTCCAGTTCACTCTATGACATAACACACAACACATCTAATCAGATGTTTTAAAGGTAGAATAAGCTATATGACTTAGATGCACAAGTAAACAGTATAGTGGGTCAATTACCGCAACAATAAGAGCGTTGAAGCGCGAGGCTAAACTTCTCCGCTGTTTTGCTCCCGTAACAACCACGTCGTAATAGTGTGAAGAGAATCCCTGCACATACGCAGATGTGACCGTGAGAGCGAAGTATTGCATGTCGCTATCGCAATATCTGCGGTGCTTCTCGTGGCAACGTAATTTTGTCTTCCTTCAAAAACACAAAAACCTAAATTGTCCTTATTTTACGATTCTTTTATTTAATAAACACATATTTTCCTGTTCAGGCACGTAGAAATTATATGAGTAAGTATGGAAGGGTCGACCCACAGAAAGAAATTAGTCTGGCTGGAGATCAGTGCAAATGATGGGCAACCAAAAAAAGACAGTTCGTCGCTGACGTGTGGCTACTGCTCCTGTGAGGAAAAGAGTGAAGATAAAATGGAGTCAGTTTTCATTTGGATTTACATCTCAGTACATTATACAATAACATTAATGCACGATATGGTGTTGAATATCGGTCCAATATACTATGCATTTGTACCACATCTTCAATACGAAATGTGCAAGGATTCTTATACTGACCTTAATGTTTCTCTGAAGTAGATATGCTTGGGCCAATGAAAAAAATATTTAAATAATGCTATTTCAATCTAGGCTTTGTAATTGATAAATAAAAAAAAATATGGATTCCCGAAGTGGTTATGAATTCTTTTATGTAGAATATTTATCACACTAGTGACTTCGGGCAGGAGGAGCCCGCATCTCAAACAACATCTCAAACTACTTGAACACAGCTCGGACACCCATGCATACCCAAGAAGACAGTGACCAAAACATTACCCATACTATGTTTTCCTGATAAAAATGCTAAACATTTGAGAAAATGTACATTTTCTCTCATGTTAAACTAACAGGAAGTCTGTAAAGACAAACTGAGTGGGCGGGGAGCTCAACTTGACTGGCAGTTCTTTGAAAATGGCGGTTTTTTGAAAATGACTACTAATGAAAGGCTGGTAATGGCTCACATCAACACCATTATCCCAGAAACACTAGACCAACTCCAATTTGCATACCGCCCAAACAGATCCACAGATGATGCAATCTCTATTGCACTCCACACTGCCCTTTCCCACCTGTGTAGCTCAGTTGGTAGAGCATGGTGTTTGCAACGCCAGGGTTGTGGGTTCGATTCCCACGGGGGACCAGTACGGAGAAAAAAAATGTATGAAATGTATGCATTCACTACTGTAAGTCGCTCTGGATAAGAGCGTCTGCTAAATGACTAAAATGTTTGTTTTTTTAAATAATGGACAAAAGGAACACCTATGTGAGAATGCTATTCATTGACTACAGCTCAGCGTTCAACACCATAGTACCCTCAAAGCTCATCACTAAGCTAAGGAACCTGGGACTATACACCTCCCTCTGCAACTGGATCCTGGACTTCCTGATGGGCTGCTCCCAGGTGTTAAGGGTAGGTAACAACACATCTGCCACGCTGATCCTCAACACTGGAGCTCCCCAGGGGTGCATGCTCAGTCCCCTCCTGTACTCCCTGTTCACCCACGACTGCATGGCCAGGCACGACTCCAACACCATCATTAAGTTTGCTGACGACACAACAGTGGTAGGCCTGATCACCGACAACGACGAGACAGCCTATAGGGAGGAGGTCAGAGACCTGGCCGGGTGGTGCCAGAATAACAACCTATTCCTCAACGTAACCAAGACTAAGGAGATGATTGTGGACATGGAACAGGACAGGACAGCGTCTGGACATTAACACATAACGACATTAAATACAGACACAGGGAACCGTTATAGACCGGGCAATCAACAAAGGGAAGGAATCCAGGTGAGTCCAATGAGCGCTGCTGCGCGTAATGATGGTGACAGGTGTGCGTAATGAAGGACAGCCTGGCATCATCGAGCACCAGAGAGGGAGAGCGGGAGCAGGCGTGACACAAATAGTTTCAAGTTTTATTAGTTGTACGGGATACGCATTGTATACATCATCCAATGAAATCCTTACTTGCAGATTCCTTCTCGTCTATGCAACAACAATAAGAATATGAACATAAAGTAAATGGCAGTGGAATAAACATTTTAGCGCAAGTGTAATACAGGAAGACACAATTTATAGTAAAATATTTACAGGTGTATCTGGGAATGGAAGATGGGGGCAAGTGTATAAATTGAGCTGTATAATAACCGTCTGGTAGCAGCAGTTGTGATGTGTGCTAAGGTGCGGATAATCACAGCAGGTGGTCAGTTCAGTTCAAATGTTCAGCAGTCTGATGGCTTGTAGATAGAAACGGTCTGAGCATGTTGGTATCAGATCTAATGCTTCGATACAGTCTGCCCGACGGTAAGAGAGAGAACAGCTCGTGGCTGAGGTGTGTGGGGTCCTTGATGATGCTGTGTGCCTTCAAGCAGCGTTTTGAGTAGATGTCCTGGATGGGTGGAAGCACAGTCCCAGTGATGTACTGGGCCATCTTCATCACCCATTGGAGGTGCTTGCTGTCGTGGACAGAGCAATTCCGTACCAGGCCGTGATGCAACTGGTCAGGACGCTCTCGATGGTGCACTAGTAGTATTTGGAGATGACCCGGGGCGGTATGCCGAATTTCTTCAGCCGCCTTAGGAAGTAAGGACACCGTTGCGCCCTCTTGACAAGAGTGGGAGTGTTGTTGGTCCATGACAAGTCCTCGGTGATGTGGACGCTGAGGAACCTAAAACTCGTGACTCTCTCTACTACAGTCCCATTGATGTGGATCGGGGCATGTTCCCTCCTCTGCGTCCTGAAGTCAACAATCAACTCATTTGTTTTGCTGACATTGAGGGAGAGGTTGTTGTCATGACACCACAATGCCGTTGCTGGTTATCAGGCCTACAACCGTGGTGTTGTCAGCAAACTTGATGATGGAGTTGGTGTCATGCAAAGACATGCAGTCGTGGGTGAACAGGAAATACAGCAGAGGACTGAAGACCCACCCCTGGGGGGCCCCTGTGCTAAGAGGGGGTGTTGTTGCCAATCTTCACAACCAGTGGTTTACCTATCAGGAAGTCCAGGATCCAGTTGCGGAGGGTGGTGTCCAGACCCAGGGCTCTAAGCTTGGTGTCGATCTTGGAGGGAAAAAAGAGTGTTGAATGCTGAACTGTAGTCAATGAACAGCACTCTCACATAGATGTTCCTCTTTTCCACATGTTACGGCTGTGTGAATAGCGATGGAAATGGCATCTTCTGCGGATCTGTTGGAGTAGTAGGCAAATTGGAGTGGGTCCAGTGTGCCTGGCAAACTGGAGTTGACGTGGGCCATGACCAGCACTTCATGATGACCGAGGTGAGCGCGACAGGGCGATACTCATTTGGGCATGTCACCTTATTTTTCTTGGGCACTGTGACGATGGTGGTCTCCTTAAAGCAGGTAGGGACTACAGCTTGGGACAGGGACGTGTAAGATGTCCGAGAAGACGCCCGCCAGCTGGTCAGCACACACGGAGGACGCGGCCAGGGATGCCATCTGGGCCGGCGGCTTTGTGAGTGTTCACTCTTTTGAGAGTTTTCCTCACGCCAGCCTTGGAGAGCGAAAGCACCTGGTCGTCCAGAGAGGCGAGAGTCTTCCTGGATGGCTCGGTATTGTCTGCCTTGAAGCGAGCATAGAATGTGTAAAGCTTGTCTGGCAGGGAGGTTTCGGTGGGTACCGCACAGTTGGATTTTCCTGTGTAGTCTGGGATAGTCTGTAATCCTTGCCACATGCGACGCAAGTCTGTCAAACATCAATTTAAGTTTTAGTCGTCTTTATGCGTCTCTAATGGCTTTCCAGAGCTCGTACCTGCTTGCCTTGTATGCGTCGCTCGCCACCGAGTCATCAGGGTTTGTTCTGCTGACATTGAATGCTGCAGTATGGGCTCTCAGCATTGTACAGATATCTCCCTTCATTCAGGGTTTTTGGTTGGGTTAGTACAGGTTGTTTTTGTGGGTACAACTTTATCAACACATTTCCTAATGAAGCCTGTGACTGACGATGTATATTCCTCAATGTTGATAGATGAGTCCTGGGTGGATGAATCTTGGAACATATTCCAGTCAGTATTCTCAAAACCATCCTGCAGCATTGAGTCTACCTCCTCTGTCCAGCGCCTCACTATTCTTTGTATTGGTGCTTGTAGGCAGGGAGTAGGAACAGAGAGACATGATTTGATTGGCCAAAGTGGGGGTGGGGGATGGCTTTGTACGCGTTGCAGATGTTTGTGTATGCATGGTCAAGCATGGCGGATCCTTTTGTGGGGAAAGATACATGTTGGTGATATTTTAGGAACATTTGTTTTAGACGGGCTTGGTTAAAGTCACCCGCAACGGAAAAGACTGTTTCTGAGTGAGAGGATTCTTGCATGCAAAGGATCTTGTACAGTTTGTGAGTGCCGCCTTGTTGTTTGCTTGTGGCGTTATGTACACAGCTGTGATAATAACACGTCAATTCCCTCGACATATAGTGGGGTCGGCATTTTAGCATCAGAAACTCTAGGTTGGGTGAACAGGAGCTCGCAATGCCTTCAACTTCGGTACACCAGGAATTGTTTATGAAACATAACCCCCCCTACTCTTACCAGAAGGCGCCGTTCGATCCATTCAGGAATATGGAAAAGCGTATTGGCATTCATATTGCACTGTACAGCCTTATCTAAGGATTGTGGATCAGTGAAATGGGGTATCAGTCTACTCAGTACCCAAGTGCTTTTTTCCCCAATGTCCTCAGAGTTATCAGACATACATTTCTTGGGACAAGCGAAGACCCAATCGGCATTCGATAGATTGGTGGTGCAGTCCGGTAAGACAGTTTGCTCATAGTTCAATGGCTGTGATTTCAGCCGTATTTGCTCCCGATGCACATAATCTTTTTTTGTGTGCCAGTGGACTTTTTGTAAGTATGCTTTAGTAAGAACTGTTGGGGTCAGGTACAACTATGTTTACCCACCCCCTAAATGAATATTTATGAGAAATCCCCCCCCACTTCTCACCTGAATGGATTTTTTATTTGAAGTGGTTGGGCGAAAATTGGAGTTGAGAGTTACCACCAATGCACATCAAATAGGTTACATAATGAAAGCATTACATAGTGCCATAGTATCCTACCTTCTTTTACACATTTAGCTAGAAAATGTAAATTAATATCCAACGGCTTGAGAAATCCAGAGCTGCCAACTCTCACGCATTAGCCGTGAGACACATGTATTTGACACTCTCACCGCCTCTTATATCTCACGCATTGAAAAGTACTGTATTTATTTTTTAAACAGTCCACTGTATAGTCAGTGCGTTAACATTTCAACAGTGCTCCAAATTGTAGCATCTGCGCCTGCAATTTAACATCACGAGCGGAACCTCTATCATTGTCCTGTCTTACCACAGCACTGTGACCCGCTGCACATTTAAGCATATGATTGGTCTAGTTATGTAAGGGATCAAGGGAATTGGATGTGCATTTTAAAGAAACGCCCCTCAAGATTAGTAGAGTGGAGCTGAATGGAGAGAGAGAGAGAACGTTCTCCGCTGAGTTTATAAAACTGTAAAAGAGACGGTAGCACTGTTTCATTTACAATGTTGTTAACAAAATTAGATTGCTGTTACTCTCGTCCCTATTGCAGAATGCAACCTTTTGACAGCATGTACTAAAGTCTATTTAATCCACACTTGCATTACTCCACTGGTTTGATGATTTTCAGCAAGCAGACAGTCCTACAGTATGTTTTAGCAGGGAAGTAACGGTACTTGGTGGTGATTTCATTGAGTACTCTGTAATCAATACATGGGCGTAACCCTCAATCCTTCTTGACCACGAAGAAGGAACCTGCCGACGCAGAAGAAGTGGACGTGAGGATAAAACCTTGTTGGAGCGCCTCGGATGTGGTCCTCCATGGCCTGGGTTTCAGCCACCGACAGAGGGTAGATGCATCTGCGCAGAGCCTGCAAGCAGGTCGTTGGCACAGTCCCAGGGACGATGAGGGAGACAGGTGGTGCGGGTTTTGGAAAATACCTCCCACAGGTCCTGGTATACCTCCGGAATGTTGGGCTCAAGGGCAACCACAGGACTCTCAACCGACGTGAAACCACAAGGGACGGGGAAGCAGGTCCTCCGGCATTCGGGTGCCCAGTCTGTGATTTTCATCCTCGACCATGAGATGGTAGAGTTGTGGCGTTGAAGCCAAGGTAGGCAGAGGATGATCTTGTGAGCTGGTGCGCTGGTGATGAAGAAGGGGATGTTCTCCTGATGGATGGACTGCACAGTGAGGGTGAGTGATTTGGTGATGTGTGTGATGGTCCCGGAACCTAATGGCACATTATCGAGGGCTTGAACCGGAAAAGGAGAGGAGCGCGGGTATGAGGTGATGTTGAGAGAGGCACCAGAATCCACTAATGCTGTAGATACAGTACATGAAGGACAGTCAACTAGTGCGATTGACACCAAAAAGGGTTTGGCAGAAAGTGATGAAGAGCGGATACTCACACCTGCCCCAGGAGGTGGAAGATCACGTGACCGTCCCTCTGCTCTCGTGGATCCCGAGTTGGGATGTACCAGACACTGCTGGAGCCCTCCTTAACCACAATAGAGATAGAGCCCCAGCTGTCTCCGTCTACGTCGCTCCATCACGGGGTGGCGTGTGACCCCTACCTCTATGGGTTCAGGCTCTGATCCAAAGTGTTCACTGAAGGAGGGAGAGAAGCGAATGAGAGTGCCGACGCTCCCGAAGAAGGTTATCCAGACGGATGGCCATCGCGATGAGTGCGTCTAAGGAGAGGTTGTCGTCTTGATAGGCCAGTTCCGTCTGAACCTCCTTGCGCAGTCCTCTTCTAAATAGCGTACGAAGCGACAGCGCATTCCATCTCCTGGATGCTGCTACTGTCTGGAAGGTGAGCGCATACTCGGCAACAGTCTGGTCCTCTTGCTGTAGTCAGAGTAGACGCTCACCCCCTTCTCTGCCCTCCGATGGATGATTGAAGATACCTATGGACCGAGCCATGAACCCCTCATACGAATCCAGCTCCTCTCCTCTCTCCCAGATGGCCGTGGCCCATTCCAACACCCAGTCAGCAGGGAAATAACCGTAGTAACCACCTCTCAGTGGTAGGAGCTCCCATCTAGTGTGCAAAGTAGAGAGAGTACTGGAGTAGGAACCCACGGCATGTAGATGGGGTGCCGTCATATTTATCCGGGAGGGACAAACGGGCATTGCTGACCTAGGCAGGTTGCTGGTGTGCTGGGTCGACTGGTGGTAGAGTATCCTCCGCTAGTTGAAGGCAACCCCTCTCGGGCATGTTCGAGACGTTGAACACTGCGAATAACCTCTTCCATAGCCATCCCCAGTTGTGCCAGCTGGTCGTGGTGTTGACGAAGTAACGATCTCTGCTCGTTGACCGTCTGGGAGAAATTATGATTTCCTGCTGCTTCCATTTTGTGAGGCATTATTCTGTAACGTAGACGCTGGGAGTCGAGAAGCATGTGGTAAGTTTAATATAACATGAAATGATACAACGTAGGTGTAGCGTCTAGACATGAAAAACAGAAACAATACTGTCTGGGGAAAGAACCTAAGGGAGTGCCAGATAAAGGGGAGGTAATGAGTGAGGTAATGGAGTCCAGGTGTGCCTAATGATGAAGTGCAGGTGCGCGTAATGATTAATGCCAGGTGCGCGTAATGATGGTTCCCAGGACCGGTGGTTAGTAAACCGGCGACATCGAACGGTGGAGCGGAGGAGCGGGAGAAGACAGGGCAGATTTATGTCATCTTGTCTTCAGGAGATTTTATTATCTATTTACTTAATTTAGTCTGATCAGTGGAACAATGTGCTAAAATATAGGGTAATTAGTGTGCTTGTCATCAAGAACACTGCTCTTATTCTCCACACGTATTTTATTATAAAATGTCTTCCTAATTTTGCCAGTGTAATCACATATTTGAAATCTGATATGCCTACTTGAGTCTTTGAAAATGAATTATGAGGCTATGTATTTTTGCAGCCATTCATGGACAGTTTTGAATAAGTCATACAAAAAAGCATTGGATATTGAATACTCCAGGCCTCAAATATAATTTGCCATTTTAATATTGTACACATGCTAGGCATAGGTGGTAGAGGGACTCACAAATCCTAAACACATATTTACTCTATATAGAGTAAGATGATGGCAAGGACCTTCAACTAGTAGGCATAAACCAAAAAGAAAGGAGGACCAAGGCACTCTTCATACAATTAATTATACAATGGGTGTGTCTAATCCTGAATGCTGATGGGTTAAAACCGCATTCCAGCTGGTGTCTATTCCACAAATTACCACCCGCTAAATCTATGACGATTTAAACTGTTCCATCTGATTGTACAATCCACTGTCTCATCAGCCCAGCCAGGCAAACTATATATTGCCTGGCTGGGCAATATAAAGCATCTGGACATTATCTCACATTTATTTTGGACTAACATTTAGTTTTCAACAGTGAAGATTTGTATAATTCTTGCTGTCTGTCTATCCAACATTTGCAACATTGTTTCAATATTCAAATTCAATCTCCAGCTGGCCCATAGTAATGAACGTGTCGGGAGTCGGGATGAGACAGACAGGCAGGCAGCTTTTTTCAGCCAGTCGAAATCATGAATCAGCATCATTATTTATGGATATATACAGTGCATTCGGAAAGTATTCAGACCCCTTGACTTTTTCCACATTTTGTTAAGTTACAGCCTTATTGACAAGGGAGCACATTTTATACACCTGGGTTTTCTGAACGTTAACACTAGAAGCTTATTACCTAAAATTGATCAATTGAAAGTGTGGGTTCCCAGCTCCAATGCAGATGTGTTGGTCATTACTGAGACGTGGTTAAGAAAGAGTGTTTGAACAGTGATGTTAACCTCTCTGGTTAAAATCTTTTTCAGCAAGACAGATCTTCCAAAGGGGGTGGAGTGGCAATCTTTACCAAGGAACACCTTCAGTGCTCGGTTGTCTCCACCAAGTCTGTCCCCAAACAATTTGATTTGCTGGTTTTAAGCATTAAACTTTCAAATAGCTCTTTGTTCACTGTTGCTGGGTGTTATCGTCCACCATCAGCACTGGCCTGTATCCTAAAGGCTCTAAGCTCTCTCCTGGCACCTTACACTAAGTCTGAATTTGTCCTGCTAGGTGTCACGAGAATTTTTATCCCAATTGTTGAACTCAACGATCACTTAAGCTTTGACCAATTCCCAGAGGTTTGTAAGACCCTGGTTAATGAAGAATTAGACAAAGCCCCCAGTCTGCAATAGATCAATCCTTTATTCAGAGAGTACTCTGAAGTCAAAAATGAGAACACAGTCATTTTATAACACACACACACACACACACACACACACACACACACACACACACACACACACACACACACACACACACACACACACACACACACACACACAGACACACACACACACACACACACACACACACACACACACACACACACACACACAGCCACTCCACCTCCCTTTAGGACACTCCACCTCCCTGACTGGCTCTCGTTCAGACAAATGAGATGGCCTTCCCTGTGGCTCAGTTGGTAGAGCATGGTGTTTGCAACGCCAGGGTTGTGGGTTTGATTCCCACAGGGGGCCAGTACAAAAAAAAAATTATACAAAAAAAATTCATGAAATTAAATGAAATGTATGCATTCACTACTGTAAGTCGCTCTGGATAAGAGTGTCTACTAAAATGTAAGTGCACTCAGGCTATCCAGAAGGCCAAAGTTAGATACTTTAAGGAGCAGTTCTCTCTCTGTGGGTTTAACCCCAAGAAGTTCTGGAAAATGGTTAAAGACCTGGAGAATAAACCCTCCTCCTCACAGCTGCCCATGTCCCTTAATGTTGATGATGTCGTTGTTACTGACAAGGAGCACATGGCTGGGATCTTTAATCACCACTTTATTAAGTCAGGATTTCTATTTGACTCAGCCATACCTCCTCCTAACATTTCTTCATCTCCTTTCATCTCCCTGGCTTTCTTGATGTTTATAGTATTCTCTCTGGTTTGCAATCTGGTTTCCGCTCAGGTTATGGATGTGTCACTGCAACCTTAACTTCTATGGGCTACTCAACAGCCAGTGTAATCCCGTGGCGCGTTATTCAAATACCTTAGAAATGCTATTACTTCAATTTCTCAAACATATGACTATTTTACACCATTTTAAAGACAAGACTCTCGGTAATCTAACCACACTGTCCAATTTCAAAAAGGCTTTACAACGAAAGCAAAACATTAGATTATGTCAGCAGAGTACCCAGCCAGAAATAATCAGACACCCATTTTTCAAGCTAGCATATAATGTCACATAAACCCAAACCACAGCTAAAAGCAGCACTAACCTTTGATGATCTTCATCAGATGACAATCCTAGGACATTATGTTATACAATACATGCATGTTTTGTTCAATCAAGTTCATATTTATATCAAAAACCAGCTTTTTACATTAGCTTGTGACTAGCATGTGACTAGCATTCCCACCGAACACTGCCGGTGAATTTACTAAATTACTCACGATAAACGAAAAAAGGTTTCAAGACTGGGCATTCAACTGAGACTGCTCTTCTCTGTGTCACGGAGGCTCTCCGCACTGCTAAAGCTAACTCTCTCTCCTCTGCTCTCATCCTTCTAGACCTATCTGCTGCCTTTGATACTGTGAACCATCAGATCCTCCTCTCCACCCTCTCCGAGTTGGGCATCTCCGGCGCGGCCCACGCTTGGATTGCGTCCTACCTGACAGGTCGCTCCTACCAGGTGGCGTGGCGAGAATCTGTCTCCGCACCATGCGCTCTCACCACTGGTGTCCCCCAGGGCTCTGTTCTAGGCCCTCTCCTATTCTCGCTATACACCAAGTCACTTGGCTCTGTCATATCCTCACATGGTCTCTCCTATCATTGCTATGCAGACGACACACAATTAATCTTCTCCTTTCCCCCTTCTGATAACCAGGCGGCGAATCGCATCTCTGCATGTCTGTCAGACATATCAGTGTGGATGACGGATCACCAGCTCAAGCTGAACCTCGGCAAGACGGAGCTGCTCTTCCTCCCGGGGAAGGACTGCCCGTTCCATGATCTCGCCATCACGGTTGACAACTCCCTTGTGTCCTCCTCCCAGAGTGCTAAGAACCTTGGCGTGATCCTGGACAACACCCTGTCGTTCTCCACTAACATCAAGGTGGTGACCCGATCCTGTAGGTTCATGCTCTACAACATTCGCAGAGTACGACCCTGCCTCACACAGGAAGCGGTGCAGGTCCTAATCCAGGCACTTGTCATCTCCCGTCTGGATTACTGCAACTCGCTGTTGGCTGGGCTCCCTGCCTGTGCCATTAAACCCCTACAACTCATCCAGAACGCCGCAGCCCGTCTGGTGTTCAACCTTCCCAAGTTCTCTCACGTCACCCCGCTCCTCCGCTCTCTCCACTGGCTTCCAGTTGAAGCTCGCATCCGCTACAAGACCATGGTGATTGCCTACGGAGCTGTGAAGGGAACGGCACCTCCATACCTTCAGGCTCTGATCAGGCCCTACACCCAAACAAGGGCACTGCGTTCATCCACCACTGGCCTGCTGGCCCCCCTACCTCTGAGGAAGCACAGTTCCCGCTCAGCCCAGTCAAAACTGTTCGCTGCTCTGGCACCCCAATGGTGGAACAAGCTCCCTCACGACGCCAGGACAGCGGAGTCAATCACCACCTTCCGGAGACACCTGAAACCCCACCTCTTTAAGGAATACCTAGGATAGGATAAAGTAATCCTTCTAACCCCCCCCCCCCCTTAAAAGATTTAGATGCACTATTGTAAAGTGGTTGTTCCACTGGATATCATAAGGTGAATGCACCATTTTGTAAGTCGCTCTGGATAAGAGCGTCTGCTAAATGACTTAAATGTAAATGTAATAAACGTTCACAAAAAACCTAATTATTTTATGAATTATAGATACAGAACTCCTCTATGCACTCGATATGTCCGATTTTAAAATAGCTTTTCGGTGAAAGCACATTTTGCAATATTCTCAGTAGATAGCCCGGCATCACAGGGCTAGCTATTTAGACACCCAGCAAGTTTAGCACTCACCAAAGTCAGATTTACTATAAGAAAAATGTTATTTCCTTTGCTGTTCTTCGTCAGAATGCACTCCCAGGACTTCTACTTCAATAAAGAATGTTGGTTTGGTCCCAAATAATCCATTGTTATATCCAAATAGCGGCGTTTTGTTCGTGCGTTCAAGACACTATCCGAAAGGGTAAATAAGGGTGACGAGCATGGCGCATTTCGTGACAAAAAAAATCTAAATATTCCATTACCGTACTTCGAAGCATGTCAACCGCTGTTTAAAATCAATTTTTATGCAATTTTTCTCGTAAAAAAGCGATAATATTCCGACCGGGAAAGCCTGTATACATACAAAGAGAGAGAAAATAAATACATCTCGTGCCCTCGTGCACGAGCGTGAGTCTCAGAGTACTCTGACCAGCCACTTTCCAAACGCGATAATGTGTTTCAGCCAGAGGCTGCCTCGATATCATTCAGATTTTTCCCGGGTTCTGAGAGCCTATGGGAGCCGTAGGAAGTGTCACGTTACGGCAAAGATCCTCAGTCTTCAATAAAAAGAGCCAAGATGAACAACAACTTGTCAGAGAGGGCGCTTCCTGTTTGGAATCTTCTCAGGTTTTTGCCTGCCATATGAGTTCTGTTATACTCACAGACACCATTCAAACAGTTTTAGAAACTTTAGGGTGTTTTCTATCCAAAGCCAATAATTATATGCATATTCTAGTTACTGGGCAGGAGTAGTAACCAGATTAAATTGGGTACGTTTTTTATCCGGCCGTGTCAATACTGCCCCCTAGCCCTAACAGGTTAAAGGTCCTAAATTATGTCAGCATGTTGTGCTGCTATTTTTATTGACTTGGCCAAAGCTTTTGATATGGTAGACCATTCCATTCTTGTAGGCCAGCTAAGGAGTATTGGGGTCTCTGAGGGGTCTTTGGCCTGGTTTGCAACAGTGGGGGAAAAAGTATTTGATCCCCTGCTGATTTTGTACATTTGCTCACTTACAAAGAAATCACCAGTCTATAATTTTAATAGTAGGTTTATTTGAACAGTGAGAGACAGAATAACAACAAAAAAATCCAGAAAAACGCATTTAAAAAATGTTATAAAATGATTTGCATTTTAATGAGGGAAATAAGTATTTGACCCCTCTGCAAAACATGACTTAGTACTTGGTGGCAAAACCCAATCACAGAGGTCAGACGTTTCTTGTAGTTGGCACCAGGTTTGCACACATCTCAGTAGGAATTTTGTCCCACTCCTCTTTGCAGATCTTCTCCAAGTCATTAAGGTTTCGAGGCTGACGTTTGGCAACTCGAACCTTCAGCTCCCTCCACAGATTTTTTATGGGATTAAGGTCTGGAGACTGGCTAGGCCACTCCAGGACCTTAATGTGCTTCTTCTTGAGCCACTCCTTTGTTGCCTTGGCCGTGTGTTTTGGGTAATTGTCATGCTGGAATACCCATCCACGACCCATTTTCAATGCCCAGGCTGAGAGAGGGAGGTTCTCACCCAAGATTTGACGGTACATGGCCCTGTTCATCGTCCCTTTGATGCAGTGAAGTTGTCCTGTCCCCTTAGCAGAAAAACACCCCCAAAGCATAATGTTTCCACCTCCATGTTTGACGGTGGGGATGGTGTTCTTGGGGTCATAGGCAGCATTCCTCCTCCTCCAAACACGGCGAGCTGAGTTGATGTCAAAGAGCTCCATTTTGGTCTCATCTGACCATAACACTTTCACCAGTTGTCCTCTGAGTCATTCAGATGTTCATTGGCAAACTTCAGACAGGCATGTATATGTATTCTTGAGCAGAGGGACCTTGTGGGCACTGCAGGATTACAGTCCTTCATGGCGTTGTGTGTTACCAATTGTTTTCTTGGTGAATATGGTCCCAGCTGCTTTGAGATCATTGACAAGATCCTCCCGTGTAGTTCTGGGCTGATTTCTCACCGTTCTCATGATCATTGCAACTCCACGAGGTGAGATCTTGCATGGAGCCCCAGGCCGAGGGATGTTGACAGTTCTTTTGTGTTTCTTCCATTTGCGAATAATCTCACCAAATGTTGTCACCTTCTCACCAAGCTGCTTGGCGATGGTCTTGTAGCCCATTCCAGCCTTGTGTAGGTCTACAATCTTGTCCCTGACATCCTTGGAGAGCTCTTTGGTCTTGGCCATGGTGGAGAGTTTGGAATCTGATTGATTGATTGCTTCTGTGGACAGGTGTCTATTTTACAGGTAACAAGCTGCGGTTAGGAGCACTCCCTTTAAGAGTGTGCTCCTAATCTCAGCTCGTTACCTGTATAAAAGACACCTGGGAGCCAGAAATCTTTCTGATTGAGAGGGGGTCAAATACTTATTTCCCTCATTAAAATGAAAATCAATTTATAACATTTTTGACATGCGTTTTTCTGGATTATTTTGTTGTTATTCTGTCTCTCACTGTTCGAATAAACCTACCATTAAAATTATAGACTGATCCTTTCTTTGTCAGTGGGCAAACGTACAAAATCAGCAGGGGATCAAATACTTTTTTCCCCCACTGTACCTACCTTTCTCAAAGAGTGCAGTGTATAAAGTCAGAACATCTGCTATCTCAACCACTGCCTGTCAGCAAGGTAGTATCCCAAGGCTCAATCTTAAACCCCGCGCTCTCCCAATATACATCAACTACATAGCTCAGGCAGTAGGAAGCTCTCTAATCCATTTATATGCAGATGATAAAGTCTTATACTCCCCTGGCCCCTCCCTGGATTTTGTGTGGAACGCTCTACAACAAAGCTTTCTTAGTGTCCAAGAAGATTTCTCTGCTCTTAACCTTATTCTGAACACCTCTAAAACAAAGCTAATGTGGTTTGGTAAGAAGAATGCCCCTCTCCCCACCGGTGTGATTACTATCTTTGAGGGTTTAGAGCTTGAGGAAGTCACCTCATACAATTACTTGGGAGTATGGCTAGACGGTACACTGTCCTTCTCTCAGCACATATCAAAGCTGCAGGCTAAGGCTAAATCTAGACTTGGTTTCCTCTATCGTAATCACTCCTCTTTCACCCAAGCTGCCAAACTGACCTTGATTCAGATGACCATCCTACCCATGCTAGATTACGGAGACGTAATTTATAGATCGGCAGGTATGGGTGCTCTCGAGAGGCTAGATGTTCTTTACCATTCGGCCATCAGATTTGGCACCAATGCTCCATATAGGACACATCACTGCACTCTATACTCCTCTGTAAACTGGTCATCTCTGTATACCCGTCGCAAGACCCTCTGGTTGATTCTTATTTATAAAACCCTCTTAGGCCTCACTCCCCCCATCTGAGATACCTACTGCATCCTCCACGTACAACACTTGTTCCGCCAGTCACATTCTGTTAAAGGTCCCCAAAGCACACAAATCCCTGGGTCGCTCCTCTTTTCAATTCGCTGCAGCTAGCGACTGGAACAAGTTGCAAAAACACTCAAACTGGACAGTTTCATCTCCATCTCTTCATTCAAGACTCAATCATGGACACTCTTACTGACAGTTGTGGCTGCTTCGCCTGATGTATTGTTGTCTCTACCTTCTTGCCCTTTGTGCTGTTGTCTTTGCCCAATAGTGTTTGTACCATGCTGTGCTGCTGCAATGTTGTGTTGCTACCATGTTGTTGTCATGTTGTGTTTCTACTATGCTGTGTTGTCATGTGTTGCTGCCATGCTATGTTGTTGTCTTAGGTCTCTCTTTATGTAGTGTTGTGGTGTCTTTCTTGTCGTGATGTGTGTTTTGTCCCTTATTTTTATTTTTAATCCCAGCCCCAATCCCTGCAGGAGCCCTTTTGGTAGGCTGTCATTGTAAATAAGAATTTGTTCATAACTGACTTGCCTAGTTAAATAAAGGTTAAATAAAAGAAAAATATGCCAAATAAATGTCACTAGAAAACAGCTTAAACAAATGCAGCTACTTTGGTGTTTTTCTGGCTTCACTGTTTGACGTGACTGTAAATTAGCCGTAATTGGCTAGCTAGCAAGCAAGGGATAAGAATGTTGACTGCCAGTATGGCAATAGAACATTTAGAAAGAACGAATGATTGGGTCGTGTCAATAGATACAAAACAAAAAGACTTGGTCGCGTCTCTGGCAACTGAACCAATAGAACGAACTACCAGCCAGTTTGGGTAGCAACCCTAGATTTATGTCGGGACTATATCTTGTGGGATGAAATAGTATGAATAAATTCATCAAAATAAAAGAAATTATGAAAATATGTAAATCATTATTTTAATATTGGTAACCCATTGTATAAAAGTTATAATGCCCTCGATGCCGGTGTTTGGAGGATATATTGGCACGGTTTGCCGACCCGAGAGAACAACACCCATGCCAATATATCCCCCAAACACCGGCTTCTCTGGCATTATCACTTAATTAAAATGTATTTATTTGTATAACTACCTGAATATTGATACTCATAAAAATGTTCTTGAAGGTTGAGTGATTTTGAGAAATGAATTGTAATAAGAACAACATTTTTAAACACCCAGCACTTGGGAAACATAGATCAGGCGTGGCCAACACTCCTGGAGCGCAAAAGAATTCACCAAAATTACAAAATGTTTCTGTCCTTACCTTGAAAGCAGTCTATGGACAAGGAGACTGCAATCTATGTTTGGTTACCCACTGCCATCAACCATTAAATTAGTATTTCATGTGCAGAGCCTTGGTGTAGTGGTAACACTGCCCGACATGTCGCATACAACTTTCCACCTGAGAACAGGAATCAATCACTGCTTCCAACCTTCCACTGTCTCTCCCATTAGTGTCTCCCCATCTAATTTCAAACAACCTCAAAATTATGTAAAATAAATATATATGTGCATACTTTAAATTGAATCCCCCAAAAATCACAAAGAAAGAAAGTGATACAATTTTGAGTGTTCTTTTAATGTTCAAAGCATCCTGAATACAATTGACCTGTATTCAGATGATAGGCGTAAACCATATAAAAATACATAGAATTGCAGGAAATGAGCTTTAAAACAGTAACATTTTCAGACCCCCATCTTGGGGTTGTGCCAGGGGGCAATAAAATTATCATAGCAAATCTCATCTAATTTTCTTCAAAAGTTGGCAGCCCTGGAAATATTAGGCTACTCTTATGCAGCCCAACACCCTTTTGGACCGACACTGACAGTTAGGTAGCAGCAATATAGTGAGACATGTCATTAGATGTCTGCTACTAGCAAAATATATGGTTATGCACATCCTGCAGACTAGCTGGACTGACAGTGAGTGTAAATTACTGTGTTACTATACTAGCTATATAATGAGAATAGGATGACTGGCTACTACTATACTAGTCTTTAGCAGACCAAGCTAGCAGTAAGTGACAGCTAGATAGCTAGCCAGCAAATCAAGACATGCGCATGCTTTTATTATCTGGCAAAGCAGAACGTAGCTAACGTTCTGGAACAAATTGGGTTATTTACCAAGTTTGATGGCACTATATGCGAGGCATTAGTTAAGCTTTTTTCCTGGCATAATTAACTTTTTTTCTTGCTAAAAATGTCAAACGCAGTCCCTGGATTCTGGAGCCATAACCTAAATCTCACGATAGCTTGTTTTAATTGAAGACCTAAAAGCAATATGTGTCCATCTAGCGAAAGCCCCGAATTTCAGATCGCCATTACTTTTGAGTGAACTGGGAAATTCAAAGAACATTTTTGTCATCCTGAGTAAAGGGACATTTTCACCAAATCTATCCATCAAGCAAGTGCTCCATGTCTTGCAATGTCTGCATTTCCTTTTGCTGTAAAAATAAAATCAGTAAAATTAGGCATTTGATGACAATTTATTTGACACATCAAATTAATAAATTCACTCATCAAAGCATTGAAGAAATTGCAGCTCACTTTTGCAATAATGACAAGAAAGTTTCCTGAGATGACAATGTCATAAACAATTTGACAACAGTCCGTCAAGCTGTTGGATTGTAAAAAAAAAAGATTTAAAAAAAAAGAGAGCCTCTAATCAAAGTTATGGTCAAACGCTAATGTCTAGAACATGTTACACTCACACACTGACTCATTGTGTAAGTATTATACCAGACATGAAAAATGTTTTTTTTACACATCAATTACAGACACTGACAAAATATTTCAAATAGTTCTAAAGTAACAGATAATTACATACAGATACAAACTGTTAATCTGCTACAAGCAAGTCAGACTGAAAATTGATTGACTGAATTTCTTACTTTTTAAAAACTCTGCATTGTTCATTAAGGGCCCATAAGTAAGCACATGAAAAACGCAATTTGATTTGAAACATTTGGAGACAACAAGAGGTCATATGAGGCCCAGGGGAATAAACATCAAGACTTGCATTTTGACAGCATAACATCTGCTAAACCATGTGGGGAGAGTTGGCATTTGGTTTCCCGTGAATTGACCACGTGATTATTTCTACAATGTTGCAAGTACATTTGAACAGATGACTCAAAATGAAAAGCTAGAGACCATGCCATAAAAAGCAAATGTGATTCTCTTTGGCCAATGCAAAAGTTCACCCTCTATACTAAAACTGTTGTACAGGAGCTAATCTTTCCTGACAAAAAAACAGTATTCTCTCTTCTCTGTGCCTTTACAGTGCTTCATTGGGCAGCAGGAGCACCTTTGGAAATATATATTAAATGGTAACTAACAACACAAAAAATGGACTTTGTCTTAAAGGGAAGGGGTGACCGGTGGTGAAAATGTAATCGACCCTGTCTTGTGGCCCTGGGGAACTGTTCTTCTCCATGAACAATCCAAACTCCTTTCTATGGGAAGTTCTCAATTGCATACTCCTCCTGTCCTCTCTCCTCAAAACCCACTGGAGGAGAACGTCAGAGGGGCGGGACCTCTGGCTTTCTCATCCAAAGGGTTTTGAGAAGGAGACGAGAAGTGGATGCGAGGAGTATGCAACTGAGATCTTCTCTATCGATTCCATCACTGATTGGTCCCTGGTTCGGCTTCTTCCTCTGTCGCTGATTGGCTGGAGTCTTCCTTCTGTGGCCTCACAGAACTCTTACTAATGGTCAGTAGATCTCGCAGCTCCTTGTTTTCAATCTAAATGCATGAGAATATTGGCCATGGGTTGATAAATAGTATTTTTATTTACCCGGACCCAGAGTCATAGTCTTAGATAATAATAAAATAGTAATAAAATTGCTTGATTTAACAACATTTTACCTCTAGCTGGGCAAGCCTCTCTCGCACAGAGCAGTAATGCTGGTCATCCACCTGAACAGCTCTTCTCATCACCTGACCCATCTCGCATATCCGCTCCAGTTGGCTTTGCACTTCCTTCATGATAATACAAATTCAAACAAATAAAACATGACACATAGCTAATACATTTATCACATGATAAAAACAGAGTCAATGTCAAATGTTATTACATTCATTCTGAGTAGACAGAAAGGGTGTGTACCTTGGCATGGTCCTCATGAAGGCTAAGAACAGGCTTTGTGTCCAGCTCCTTCTTTTCCATCATAAGCTGTAGCATTTGCTTGCGGTATCTACCCATGATCAATTCTAGCGCATACTGGTGCTCCTCCAAAGACAGCCACAGTTCTGTGGAGATTTAACACATCACCGGTCATATCTGTGCCTCAAATATATGACACATACATTGGTGTAATATATTAACAGCTGATGTTTTTCTCGTGCTGCAAACATTTGACACCGAATGACATTTGACTGAGACAAAGTGGGGTAGAATAAAATATTACAGTGATTAAAACATATGAATTGTGTCTTGCCTCGGTTTTCTTGCTGTAGTTCCTTTATTTGGGTATTCTCTTGCGTTAACAGGACGTGAGGCTTGTACTTTGACAACTCCTGTATCTCAGAACTTTCCTCCATGTACTAGGGGAACAGTGAACAGATAAATCCAAGGCTCTCATCTATATGCCATTAAAAAAAATACTAGATACGTATTCAGCAAGCTCGAAAGATAGCAGCAACCAAATGTACCTTGTCTGGAAGGGCATTCCCCACCTCTCTCATGCCCTGAACCTTCTGGCTGAGCGCTCCAGACTGTTCGATCAGTCCTTCCGCCGCCGTGTCGTGCTCTTTGAGCCTCTCAAGCAGCGTGCGAGCATCGCCAAGAACCTTTTCCAAAGTGCACGCCATACCTTTCTGCACTAGCTTGATTACAAACGGAAGACGCAGGTCCTTTTTACATTACATTTGCTAGCTAAATTAGCTAACCAATCATCGAAATAGCTAACCTTAGCTAGCTAGTTACAGTGGCAGATCTTTTGTAGATTAGCGGACAGATTAAATCCTTGCTTTACTGATATACGTCATAGATAAACATGAGTATCGTCAAGTATTTTGTGAAAATTGACCAAAATATCAAGAAATACTTCAAAAACAAACTCTCTGACCTGGAGACCGCTGTTTTCGGAACAAAATGTGACTCATTAGTTTTACATCACTTCCGGTCGTAAGCAGGGTTGCGTTCAAGATAGTAACACAGTTTCTAAACCCATAGGCGCAACATCGCGAGACTTCCAGGAACGCTTTTGAAATAGATAAACCAAACCAGCCTGCGGTTTGGTGTTAGAGAAGTCACTGAACACCTTTACATGCAGACCAATGTCCCGTTATTATTCGGGTACTGAAGTATTCGATTTCTGAGTTGTCATATAAACATCATATCCCGTTTACAATAACCCGAAAAAGTTTGTATCCCAGTTATGAGAAACCCGGATAAGATGCATGGGATAAGCTGATTTTAGACGGGATACTGTGGCATGTAACCATCTTATCCCCTTTACCACAGATAACAGTGAGGTTTAGGTATAAGAATATTTGCCTTTACAGTTGTTTTTCACGGTCTGCGCAGTTTCGCATATCATAGGTGTTGTGTGATGGCAAACAAATCACTTCAAAAAGTCGGCTACCTGCGCAGTTTGATCCACCATGATTCCATAATAATTTATTGTGCTGATGGACTCCGCACTCTGCTCTGCACTGGACATTATAGCGGAGCCTACTGGCCACTTTCACATCTAATTTAGACACGTTTCTGCTTATAATTTCCAACATTTGGTAGGCCATTTGTTTGTCAACTAAAGTTAGATACATGCAGCTTCTCTTCTGTCTTAACTTGTTGCCACAGAAAACTATGAAGTAGTTCTCACCTGAATAATGTCTTACATCGATAGAATGAATGCGTTTGTAATCTAGTTAACATCGGTAAAGGTGTCTGTTTCGTTTAGGGACCGGGGATTAAACGCAATAACTTCAAAACAGTGGAAAGATTGGTCCTGTGCAAAATGTCTCAATGTCATCAGTTTGACCGGTTTTAATGGGAAAAAACGGAGAAAACAATAAAACACGTTTCTGACTGCATTCAATTCCTCTTGGGTGCATATTTTTGTGGTTGAAATACTGTCTGCTTGCATAACAGTGTCAAAGATAACACATTACATGCATATTCACATTCTCTCAAGAGATGCTGAAATAATGAAATAATATTTCTCCATTCCTGTTCCCAAGACAAAATTAACATTTGTTGTATCATTTTACTGCAAGAAATGCATAATTTTTCAAGAGTTAATGGCATATTACATCATGTGAGAGGTTATAGGCCTACCTACAGTCAGTGTCCATATTTCAATATTCTGTTTAATCATGGATACAGGGATACTCATGAGCGGATATAGAAGGTGCATGTAAACTGCTTATCCCGAATAAGACCTTAAGCGGGATATGAGTTACTATCCGGAATACTGTGCACATGTAAACGTGTTCACCTGAGAGTAGTGAAAAATGATTCCTTAGTTGTTCATTTTCTCGAAATCTAATGGCACAACCTAGATTCGAGCCAATGTCTTAAGTAGATGAACATGTTATTACCTCCAACCTTGTGAAAGCATAAACTGACAAACATAGTCTCAGAGCATTTCGTATTATTCAGTACGTATTATTCAGACAGTCCATTTAGTGTGAAATGTTACGTTTGGTATGATTACATAAGACAGATGGTTACTTAAGGCAAAAACAAAAGGACTTTGGTCTTTACCTCGTCTTTACCACGTTCACGTGCTCGTCAGAACCAGGAAACGTACATTTTTTAATTGCTAACTTGTTGTAGTTAAGCCACATTCAATACAACTGGGGACTTGGAAAAAACGACCACCGACTGGGATATATTTTTTGGAACGGTCATCCAACTCAGAATTCCAACTCGGGAACTTGGGCCTCTTTCTAGCTCTCCGACTTTCCAACCTGAATTTCACTGACATCAGGATTTGACCTCATATTTTCCAGAGTTCCCAGTTGCCTTGAACGCACCATTATACCACATTGTTCTATCTAGTTCCGACTAACATGTGAACGCGGCATCATACCCTAACTTTGTGAAGGTATTGCGTGACGATTAGCTAGCTATCGTGTGACTCAGCATGATAACGTGAATGCAATTGGTCGACAGTCTGCTGGGTGGGGCGTTAGACGTTTCTCCATTCATTGCACAATAGGATTCCTATCTCCTTCTTTCTCTAATATCTCTGGGATCCGTTTTGATTTTAGCATGTAAATCTTGGTGGGGCAACTCCCCCAAATGTTTTTAGATGCATGCCAGCAAAGACACTACACAGCACAACACTAAACAATACATGGATTGCACTATAACGGCGACAAGCGGTGCCCACAAACTGTTAGGGCCTACATAAAGTTGTCCCAAGAGCAGAGCTTTCTTTCCAGCACAATGAAGTGAATCCTTACCAGCACTACACTTGGCTATCAGCGGAGCCTTGTCTGACAGCAAAACAATTCATTCAGCCTTGTTTACTGCCTTTTTAAAAACATAGCTGATCTTTTTTATTTATTTTTATTTCACCTTTAGGCAAGTTGAGAACAAGTTCTCATTTACAATTGCGACCTGGCCAAGATAAAGCAAAGCAGTTTGACACATACAACAACACAGAGTTACACATGGAGTAAAACAAACATACAGTCAATAATACAGTCGAAAAATAAGTCTATATACAATGTGAGCAAATGAGGTGAGATAAGGGAGGTAAAGGCAAAAAAAAGGCCATGGTGGAGAAGTACATACAATATAGCATGTAAAACACTGGAATGGTAGATTTGCTGTGGAAGAAAGTGCAAAGTAGAAATATAAATAATGGGGTGCAAAGGAGCAAAATAAATAAATACAGTAGGAGAGAGGTAGTTGTTTGGGCTAAATTATAGATGGGCTATGTACAGGTGCAGTAATCTGTGAGCTGCTCTGGCAGCTGGTGCTAAAAGCTAGTGAGGGAGATAAGTGTTTCCAGTTTCAGAGATTTTTGTAGTTCGTTCCAGTCATTGGCAGCAGAGAACTGGAAGGAGAGGCGGCCGAAGGAGGAATTGGCTTTGGGGGTGCTACAGGTGGGTGCTGCTATGGTGACCAGCGAGCTGAGATAAGGGGGGACTTTACCTAGCAGGGTCTTGTAGATGACCTGGAGCCAGTGGGTTTGGCGACGAGTATGAAGCGAGGGCCAGCCAACAAGAGCGTTCAAGTCACAGTGGTGGGTAGTATATGGGGCTTTGGTTACAAAACGGATGGCACTGTGATAGACTGCATCCAATTTATTGAGTAGGGTATTGGGGGCTATTTTGTAAATGACATCGCCGAAGTCGAGTATTGGTAGGATGGTCAGTTTTACGAGGGTATGTTTGGCAGCATGAGTAAAGGATGCTTTGTTGCGAAATAGGAAACCAATTCCAGATTTAATTTTGGAATGGAGATGTTTGATGTGAGTCTGGAAGGAGAGTTTACAGTCTAACCAGACACCTAGGTATTTGTAGTTGTCCACATATTCAGAAGTCAGAACCGTCCAGAGTAGTGACGCTGGACGGGCGAGCAGGTGCAGGCAGCGATCGGTTGAAGAGCATGCATTTAGTTTTACTTGTATTTAAGAGCAGTTGGAGGCCACGGAAGGAGAGTTTTATGGCATTGAAGCTCATCTGGAGGGTTGTTAACACAGTGTCCAAAGAAGGGCCAGAAGTATACAGAATGGTGTCGTCTGCGTAGAGGTGGATAAGAGACTCACCAGCAGCAAGAGCAACATCATTGATGTATACAGAGAAGAGAGTCGGCCCAAGAATTGAACCCTGTGGCACCCCCATAGAGACTGCCAGAGGTCCGGACAACAGGCCCTCCGATTTGACACACTGAACTCTATCAGAGAAGTAGTTGGTGAACCAGGCGAGGCAATCATTTGAGGAACCAAGACTATTGAGTCTGCCGATGAGGATGTGGTGATTGACAGAGTCGAAAGCCTTGGCCAGGTCAATGAATACGGCTGCACAGTATTGTTTCTTATTGATGGCGGTTAAGATATCGTTTAGGACCTTGAGCGTGGCTGAGGTGCACCCATGACCAGCTCTGAAACCAGATTGCATAGCGGAGAAGGTGCGGTGGGATTCGAAATGGTCAGTAATCTGTTTGTTGACTTGGCTTTTGAAGACCTTAGAAAGGCAGGGTAGGATAGATATAGGTCTGTAGCAGTTTGGGTCAAGAGTGTCCCAAACTATGGCTGACTTGCTTAAACAAATGTGGTTTCTACTGACAATTGAGATGTACAAACTATGGCATAAGGGAACAATGAGCGAATAAGAGGCATTCCGTAATTTCGATTAGGACATTAATGAGCGAGCGACGACGGATGTAGTCAATATAACTGTGTTCAGCACTTTTGAAATGTACAGCGACAGAATGCAGAATATGGGCTGCTCTTACAGTATTTTTCCTGTACACCAAGTCAGAACCGTAGGATAAATAAAGGGGGAATATAAGCAGACAATGAAATCTCTTACAATATTCGATTTTGACATTTCTCAAAAACAGGTTATAGGCTACCTGTGCAGCAATACCGAGTCAGAACAGTAACGCTAGGTGAAATTAAGTGGTGAAAATAGACCAAATGATTAGGGTGAGGCACATGGTCTACTAACAGCTTACTACAGAACATACACTTAGTATTCATTTCTTAGCTATAGTACACATATCTCCCTTGCATATTACATAATTTATGCAGCAGCATACAATACATTTTTGGACTCACCTTGGCTTGTGATCTGCTCACATAAACATGAAGGTGGAGCGGCAGTCCTTTGTGGGCAAATTTTGTCATCAAACTTTGTCATCAAAGTCTGGCATTCTCTGGATTTATGGTGTGAACTCAGAAAAAAAACACAGCCACTCCATTGAATAGCAGGCTACTGGTTGCTTTGCAATGCTTGCAGTTAGCCACTGACTCCTTCCAAATGACTCATTGTTGAATTTGCGATTTCCAACTTGTTGTGTAATCTTTGTCCAACCGCCGATGAGCACCGATACGTTTTATCTATAATGTCTCTTCATATGACAAGGATTAAAAAGGATTTGCCAGTAGATTGCCAACGCTAAGACTTTGAAAGTAAGATGTTGACATGATCTGTTCAATCAAAGATACTGTACATATAGCGTGATTTGACGTCATTTTATCTGTGGCCAATGACCTTGAGCCTTCTTGGATGGGCACTTGTAATATAACTCTATGGCAGAACCCAAAGGGCTGACATGTTGGATGTCTACCCTTACTAAGGACTTAAACTTGACGATGACGTCGTCTCCCCATAAGTGACAGAACACTGAGCCAA
Organism: Salmo salar; assembly: GCF_965601325.2. Taxonomy (NCBI): domain Eukaryota; kingdom Metazoa; phylum Chordata; class Actinopteri; order Salmoniformes; family Salmonidae; genus Salmo; species Salmo salar. The sequence goes on along the minus strand of NC_138305.1, from coordinate 84,550,920 downwards.
TCATGGCGCAATGCTCCTATTTTTGGCTGGCTCGCCCCACCACCACAGAAAACTGGGGCGGCAGGCTACCTGGGTTAGAGCGTTGGACTAGTAACCGAAAGGTTGCAAGATCAAATCCCCGAGCTGACAAGCTAAAAACCTGTCATTCTGCCCCTGAACCCACTGTTCCTAGGCTGTCATTGAAAATAAGAATTTGTTCTTAACTGACTTGCCTTGTTAAATAAAGGTAAAATTAAAGAAAGAGTCGAAACACCTGCATTTGGAGCTGCCTTACTCAAGAAAACAAAAAAGAAACGGTGTGTATGTAGCTTTATTAACGCAATAATATATATATTTTACATTGTGTTACGTTCCCCAGTTTCTGTGTTGTGGTTTGTGTATTATCATGTATGTATTTCAGGAAATGGATTCCTGAAATTCTCTACGAGCAGCTGATTGGTCAATCAACATTGATGATTGGAGAGCTGACCCCGCCCCCTCGTCAGGACGCAGCTGTCTCAATTAACAACCCCAATATAAGCCAGTGTGCTGTTGCTCAGGGAAAGAGAGAGACACTGAGATTTTTTGCTGAGAGAGGAGGTTGAAGGCAGAGGGTTATATATGTTGGTTGTTTCTCAGAAAGAGAATTGGGTATGTACTTAGTTAGTTTAGTGCACCAGGTGGTGCTAGTTAGGTAAGTAGTGGGTAGGCAGGTAAGGTAGGAGAGGGGGTTTTGATATTTACTTTCTTTGCTTTGGTTCCGTCCAGCCCCTTTTCCCCAAACTTACCGTGTGAAGGAATAAATTCCCTGTTAACGGTATTCTCTGCCTATTTGTCATCCTTACTCACACCTACAGTCCATATCTCTTTCACACCACGGAGAGTTAAGTTGTAGTAGGGTGTTGCGTTCCCTCTTTCTAGAGGCGTGCGTAACACATTGTTTGAAAACTGATGTGACACATACAGTGGGGCAAAAAAGTATTTAGTCAGCCACCAATTGTGCAAGTTCTCCCACTTAAAAAGATGAGAGGCCTGTAATTTTCATCATAGGTACACGTCAACTATGAAAGACAAAATGAGAAAAAAAATCCAGAAAATCACATTGTAGGATTTTTAATTAATTTATTTGCAAACTATGGTGGAAAATAAGTATTTGGTCACCTACAAACAAGCAAGATTTCTGGCTCTCACAGACCTGTAACTTCTTCTTTAAGAGGCTCCTCTGTCCTCCACTCGTTACCTGGCACCTGTTAATGGCACCTGTTTGAACTTGTTATCAGTATAAAAGACATCTGTCCACAACCTCAAACAGTCACACTCCAAACTCCACTATGGCCAAGACCAAAGAGCTGTCAAAGGACACCAGAAACAAAATTGTAGACCTGCACCAGGCTGGGAAGACTGAATCTGCAATAGGTAAGAAGCTTGGTTTGAAGAAATCAACTGTGGGAGCAATTATTAGGAAATGGAAGACATACAAGACCACTGATAATCTCCCTCAATCTGGGGCTCCACGCAAGATCTCACCCCGTGGGGTCAAAATGATCACAAGAACAGTGAGCAAAAATCCCAGAACCACACGGGGGGACCTAGTGAATGACCTGCAGAGAGCTGGGACCAAAGTAACAAAGCCTACCATCAGTAACACACTACGCCGCCAGGGACTCAAATCCTGCAATGCCAGACGTGTCCCCCTGCTTAAGCCAGTACATGTCCAGGCCCATCTGAACTATGCTAGAGAGCATTTGGATGATCCAGAAGAGGATTGGGAGAATGTCATATGGTCAGATGAAACCAAAATAACTTTTTGGTAAAAACTCAACTCGTCGTGTTTGGAGGACAAAGAATGCTGAGTTGCATCCAAAGAACACCATACCTACTGTGAAGCATGGGGGTGGAAACATCATGCTTTGGGGCTGTTTTTCTGCAAAGGGACCAGGACGACTGATCCGTGTAAAGGAAAGAATGAATGGGGCCATGTATCGTGAGATTTTGAGTGAAAACCTCCTTCCATCAGCAAGGGCATTGAAGATGAAACGTGGCTGGGTCTTTCAGCATGACAATGATCCCAAACACACCGCCCGGGCAACGAAGGAGTGGCTTCGTAAGAAGCATTTCAAAGTCCTGGAGTGGCCTAGCCAGTCTCCAGATCTCAACCCCATAGAAAATCTTTGGAGGGAGTTGAAAATCCGTGTTGCCCAGCGACAGCCCCAAAACATCACTGCTCTAGAGGAGATCTGCATGGAGGAATGGGCCAAAATACCAGCAACAGTGTGTGAAAACCTTGTGAAGACTTACAGAAAACGTTTGACCTGTGTCATTGCCAACAAAGGGTATATAACAAAGTATTGAGAAACTTTTGTTATTGACCAAATACTTATTTTCCACCATAATTTGCAAATAAATTCATTAAAAATCCTACAATGTGATTTTTCTGGATTTTTTTTTCTCATTTTGTCTGTCATAGTTGAAGTGTACCTATGATGAAAATTACAGGCCTCTCATCTTTTTAAGTGGGAGAACTTGCACAATTGGTGGCTGACTAAATACTTTTTTGCCCCACTGTATTAATGCTAAAATAACATACAAAACAGGCAAGCTCTCCCCCGCCCCCCAATTTTTTTTTTTTATATTTATATACGTATACATACAGTTGAAGTTTACATACACCTTAGCCAAATACATTGAAACTCAGTTTTTCACAATTCCTGACATTTAATCCCTGTAAAAATTCCCTGTCTAAGGTCAGGTAGGATCACCACTTTATTTGAACAATGTGAAATGTCAGAATAATAGTAGAGAATGATTTATTTCTTTCATCACATTCCCAGTGGGTCAGAAGTTTACATACACTCAATTTGTATTTGGTAGCATTGCCTTTAAATTGTTTAACTTGGGTCAATCATTTTGGGTAGCCTTCCACAAGCTTCCCACAATAAGTTGGGTGAATTTGGGCCCATTCCTCTGAACAGAGCTTGGTGTAACTGAGTCAGGTTTGTAGGACTCCTTGCTCGCACAACTTCTGCCCACATATGTTCTATAGGTTTGAGGTCAGGGCTTTGTGATGGCCATTCCAATACCTTGACTTTGTTGTCCTTAAGCCATTTTGCCACAACTTTGGAAGTATGCTTGGGGTCAGTGTCCATTTGGAAGACCCATTTGCGACCAAGCTTTAACTTCCTGACTGATGTCTTGAGATGTTGCTTCAATATATCCACATCATTTTCTGTCCTCATGATGCCATCTATTTTGTGAAGTGCACCAGTCCCTCCTGCAGGAGAGAGCCCCCACAACATGATGCTGCCACCTCCGTGCTTCATGGCTGGGAGGGTTTTTTTCGGCTTGCAAGCCTCCCCCTTTTTCCTCCAAACATAACGATGGTTGTTATGGCCAAACAGTTCTATTTTTGTTTCATCAGACCAGAGGACATCTCTCCAAAAAGTACAATCTTTGTCCCCATGTGAAAGTTGCAAACCGTAGTCTGGCTTTTTTATGGTGGTTTTGGAGCAGTGGTTTCTTTCTTGCTGAGCGGCCTTTCAGGTTATGTCGATATAGGACTCGTTTTACTGTGGATATAGATACTTTTGTACCTGTTCCCTCCAGCATCTTCACAAGGTCCTTTGCTGTTGTTCTGGGATTGATTTTTACTTTTCGCACCAAAATACATTCATCGCTAGGAGACAGAATGCGTCTCCTTCCTGAGCGGTATGACGGCTGCGTGGTCCCATGGTGTTTATACTTGCGTACTATTGTTTGTATAGATGAACATGGTACCTTCAGGCGTTTGTAAATTGCTCCCAAGGATGAACCAGACTTGTGGAAGTCTACAATTTTTTTCCTGAGGTCTTGGCTGATTTCTTTTCATTTTCCCATGATGTCAAGCAAAGAGGCGCTGAGTTTGACGGTAGGCCTTGAAATACATCCACAGGCTTTTCCAACAGTCTTGAAGTAGTTCCCACATATGCTGAGCACTTGTTGGCTGCTTTTCCTTCACTCTGTGGTCTGACTCATCCCAAACCATCTAAATTGGGGTGAGGTCAGGAAATTGTGGAGGCCAGGTCATCTGATGCAGCACTGCATCACTCTCCTTCTTGGTAAAATATCCCTTACACAGCCTGGAGGTGTGTTGGGTTATTGTCCTGTTGAAAAACAAATGATCGTCTACTAAGCCAAAACCAGATGGGATGGCATATTGTTGCAGAATGCTGTGGTAGCCATGCTGGTTAAGTGTGCCTTGAATTCTAAGTAAATCAAAGACAGTGTCACCAGCGAAGCACCCCCACAATATAACACCTCCTCCATGCTTTACGGTGGGAAATACACATGCAGAGATCATCCCATCCGTTCACCCACACTGTATCTCACAAAGACACAGCGGTTGGAACCAAAAATCTCCAATTTGGAATCCAGACCAAAGGACAAATGTCCACCGGTCTAGTGTCCATTGCTCGTGTTTCTTGGCCCAAGCAAGTCCCTTCTTCTTATTGGTGTCCTTTAGTAGTGGTTTCTTTGCAGAAATTTGACCATGAAGGCCTGATTCACACAGTCTCATCTGAACAGTTGATGTTGAGATGTGTCTGTTACTTGAACTCTGTGAAGCATTTATTTGGGCTGCAATTTCTGAGGCTGGTAACTCTAATGAACTTATCCTCTGCAGCGGAGGTAACTCTGGGTTTTCCATTCCTGTGGCGGTCCTCATGAGAGCCAGTTTCATCATAGCGCTTGATGGTTTTGTGACTGCTCTTGAAAAAACTTCCAAAGTTCTTAAAATGTTCCGTACTGACTGACCTTCATGTCTTAAAGTAATGATGAACTGTAATTTCTCTTTGCTTATTTGAGCTGTTCTTGCCATAATATGTACTTGGACCTTTACCAAATAGGGCTATCTTCTGTATACCCCCCCACCTTGATACAACACAACTGATTGTCTCAAACGCATTAAGAAGGAAATCAATTCCACAAATTAACTTTTAAGGAGGCACACCTGTTAATTGAAATGCATTCCAGGTGACTACATCATGAAGCTCTTTGAGAGAATGCCAAGAGTGTGCAAAGCTGACATCAAGGCAAAGGGTGGCTATTTGAAGAATCTCAAATCTATTTTGATTTGTTTAACACTTTTTTTGGTTACTACTTGATTCCATATGTGCTATTTCATAGTTTTAATGTCCACAATTATTCTACAAATTGTTAAAATAAGAACCCTTGAGTGAGTAGGTGTTCTAAAATGTTTGACCGGTAGTGTATATATTTAGGTAAAGAGAAAGGCCCAACTCTGCAGAAAATCTGCCTCCTGTGGCTGCTTTGTGTGATGTATTCTTGTCTCTACCTTCTTGGCCTTTATGCTGTTGTCTGTGCCCAATAACGTTTGTACCCTGTTTTGTGCTGCTACCATGTTGTGCTGCTGCCATGCTGTGTTATCATGTGTTGCTGCCATGCTATGTTGTTGTCTTAGGTCTCTGTCACGCACTGATCTGTTTCTCCTGTCCTTGTGATTGTCTCCACCCCCTTCAGATGTCGCTTATTTCCCCCAGTGTATTTATCCCTGTGTTTCCTGTCTCTCTGTGCCAGTTTGTCTTGTATGTTTCCAAGTTAACCAGTGTTTTTTTTCCTGTTCTTTGGCTTCTTGCATTATTTTTTTTTAAATAATTAAGTCCTCCTGCTTTTGACCCTTGCCTGTTTCTGGACTTTGTACCCACCTGCCTGACCATTCTGCCCGCCTTGACCACGAGCCTGTCTGCCACTCTGTACTTGGACTCTGATCTGGTTTTGATCTTTTTTCCTGTCCTCTACCATTCTCTTGCCTACCCCTTTGGATTAATGAACTGTGTAAGACTCCAACCATCTGCCTCCTGTGTCTACATTTGGGGTCTTGCCTTGAGAGTCTCACTTTGTGCTGTGTTGTCTCTCTTGTTGTCATGTGTTTTGTCCTATATTTGTATTTAATTTATTTTTAATCACCCATCCCCGCATGAGGCCTTTCGCCTTTTGGTAGGCCGCCATTGTAAATAAGAATTTGTTCTTAACTGACTTGACTAGTTAAATAAAAACTCCCTCCAGCAGGCATAACTGCAGGAAGTAGGGTTGCTGATGGTGCTGTAGCACCCCCTGAAGAATCTGATTATTTCATTTTTTAATCAGCAATATTTATTTTTTGAAAACATGTATTTTTAACAAAAGTTGTGCACTGGGCCTTTACTAGTCGTTTATTAGCAGACCGTCTGTAGCGCTGGCAAGAAAAAAATATGTTCTGTCAAATTTGGTCTCCAAAAAAATGAATGGCTTATTTGCTACTTGAGGTTTATTTGATTGAATAGAAGTTTCATAATGCTTAGGTCAGCGTTACCCAAACTCGGTCCTGTGGGGGCACGTTTGTTTTTTTGCACTAGCACTACACAGCTGATTCAAATAATGAACTCTTCATCAAGCTTTGATTATTTGAGTCAGCTGTGTAGTACTAGGGCAAAAAACTGAACAGCCATCCCTTGGGGTCCCCAGGACCTAGTTTGGGAAACACTGGCTTAGGTTGTTACGAGTATACTGATATAAGTACGACACGTAACATCCCCGCGACATTTAGAAAAACACTTTATATTGGAGTTGTCTTGAGATGACTATGCATATTCATGAAATGCGGCTAGTAGCATAGCATCTCCCCATTGAATACAGGCGGTTCACATCAACAACACTCATCGAATATTCAAGAATATCTAAAAAATTATTTGATATATCCACCAATTCAAAGAAAGGCTAGGCGGGAGCTAGACAGCCTGCCGTGCCACTTTGTGAACAACAATTTATAGCATTTTTTTAGGGGGTAGATCTCGGCCACGAGGTTTCTCCCTCGCCTCCATAGAACCCCGGTAGTCCCCGACACCTGCATTCCCGAGAGAATCCGAAGTCACCCAAGTTCCCTCGGGAATCATCGGGGACTGGCGACTCGTCTCCTCCAGAGCCCATGCAGCTGGGCAGGGCTAGATTGTATCTTAATGAACGTTTACGTAGGCTGAGCTCTAACAGTTGCCTGTATTGTGGTGCTACAGGACTTTAGATACCCGCCTGTCCAGTAAAAGACCAGGCTCATCAGTAGGTACGAGTTCGCTGGTGGGCCATACTGGGAGTCTCCAAACTCCCATTACTCATACTCATCTCCATGCTATCCTGCTCTGGGGTGACCGGTCTAAATCTCTCCAGGTGCTCATGGACTGGGGCTGACGAGAGCTTCATGGACGCTACCCTGGTATCTGAGCTGGGTATCTCCACACAACTCCTCTCTATTCCCATGGATGCCAGAGTATTGGACGGACGCTCCGTTGACAGGGTCACTCACAGTATGGTTCCCATTAACCTGCGAGTGTCGGGCAATCACAGTGAGTCCATACAGTTTCCCTGGCTTTCATTCGACAACATTTTTGGTGGACCACCATGGTTCCTGACGTCTCCGCATTCGTCGCCGCCTGCACTATGTGCGCACAGAACAAGACTCAGTGGCAAGCTCCGGCTGGCCTCCTTCAACCACTCCCTGTTTCTCATCGCCCCTGGTCCCATATATCCCTGGAGTTTGTCACTGGTCTCCCCCCGTCAGATGGCAACACCACCATCCTTACGGTTGTGGATAGGTTTACCAAAGCCGTACATTTCATTCCCCTTCCCAAGTTGCCCTCAGCCAAGGAGACGGCCCACCTTAGGGTTCAGCGCATCTTCCGGATCCATGGACTTCTGGTCGACATGGTCACCGATCATGGTCCTCAGTTCTCGTCCAGGTTCTGGAAGGCATTCTGGACCCTGATTGGGTCATCGGCCAGCCTGTCCTCTGGGTTTCATTCCAAATCTAACGGCCAGTCGGAGCGAGCCGATCAGGACCTAGAGACGACTCTTCGTTGCCTTGACTCTGCCAACCCCACCACCTGGAGCCAGCAACTTGTGTGGGGGGAGTACGCCCGCAACACCCTTCCCTGCTCAGCCACTGGTCTCTCGCCCTTCGAGTGTTCCTTCGGTTACCAGCTTCTGCTCTTCCTTCAGCAAGAGGAAGAAGTCAGCATAACCTCGGCCCAGATGTTCGTCCGCCGCTGTATGCGTACCTGGAAGAGAGCCCGGTCCGCTCTTCTTAAGACCACCTCCAGGTATTGGTGACAGGCGGACCGCCACCGGACCCCAGCTCCCTGCTATCGTCTCAGGCAGAGGGTATGGTTTTCCACTCAAGATCTGCCCCTCAGAGTCCCGTAAATTTCCCCCTGCTTTATCGGCCCTTTCCTCATCTCTAAAATATTTAACTCCACTGTTGTTCTTCTTCTGTTGTCCTGCACTATCCGTGCACATTCCAATTTCCATGTGTCTCTGTCTCACAGCCCTTTGTCTGCCTGCCATTATGTCCCTTTTTGACTCTGCCTTGGATTACGAACCTCTGCCTTCCCTCAACCTGCCCTTTTGCCTTCCCCTTTGTTATAATAAATATTCTGAGAACCAAACCATCCGCCTCCTGTGTCTGCATCTGGGTCTCATCTGGTGTCGTTGTATCACCTTAGTGTATGGGTCAGTCAAATGGGTGTCGGGTATAGGGTTGGGGACCATTCCATCATGATAGGACAATAAATAAATAAACTTGTATTCATTTATTTTAAAATGTATATCCCATACCTGGACAAAATTGAAAGCTCTCTCTCACAACCCCTGTTCACAAACACACACGGGCACTGGGATTTGCAACCATTTTTCTTTTTCCCTCACTTAACTCCACACTTTTCCAAACCCCACCTTCCATCACAACACATCCACACATACCCACATACTGTGCTGTGTTTTATCTCTACCATGTTGATTGAGTTCTTTTGTGTTTCAGTTCCTTATATTTGAAGATTAATATTTTACTAATTATCTTTTCTTCTAATGTTGTCTTATCACTTTATAAAATGGTATAAATGGAAAGTCTAATACTAATTATTTTCCAACATTCCCTATCTAGAATGGTATGGTGTAGTTCTTGATTTTCTCTCTATTTTTTTTATTACAATCCCTACCATGGCTAGTATTGAGTGTTCCATTATTCAACTCCTCTATGGGAACTAATATTTAGAATAGCCATGGAGTAGTCTTTGTGTCTCTGAACATTTGGTTATCAATATACAGTTTATTGACTATGAGAGATACACGTTTTCCTTTTAATCTATTCTCCTTGAAGATTGGGTACAGAACTTTGTGCCGCTCTGCAATTTCCTTCGGGACCTTATCATTCCTGCCTATTTTCATGCCCAGGCCTTTAACCATTATTTTATCTTTAAAAAAAGCACATTTGTCAACGATTGGGCACTGATATCTCTGTCCCAAACAGTGTACACGTTCGAGTTGGATTTTGTCGACAGCTTCGCGTGGGAGAATTCCTTCACCACATTTTCAGAAACTTCACCTTCTTTTTCTTGGATACCAGTAAGTACCATATTTTCTCTCATAGATCTAGTCTGTATGTCAAGTAAGGCTTCGCCCAGAAAGATGTTCTCCTTTTTAAATTAATTAATGTCCGTTTCAATCTTATTGACTGTCCCTTGTAGCATGTTTGTTTCTGTCTCCATTGTCACAGCTTTTTCGTCACTCATCTCAAGGCTAGCCTTCAACTCCTTTAAGTATGCCCAGTTTGTCATTTATCAATTTTTACAGATCGGTTTCCACACTTACTATTCCCGGGGGTGAAAAGCATAAATCGTCTGTGTCTGTCAAGGAGTCGTGTTTTTTTGGGAGATTCCTTGTTTACTCTCCATCATGTTTGAGTGTTGCTTGTTTTCGCAATATTTGTTGCTACATTTTTCTAGTCATATGATTTGTTTTGTGTTGTTATCCAGATTGAAGGCTATTACCCATGAATATGTAAAGTGCTAATATTTAGTCTAACCTTCAGATTTTGAACATAACGTTTTTATCTTGAGGCGATCTGCACCACTGTGTTCGGTCCGCCATCTTACCTCACGCCTCTCTGTCTCTCTCATTGTTCGGGCGAAGAGACATCGATCATTTTTAGAGCCTTCATCTGACACCGTTTGGTATAGAGGTCCTGGATGGCAGGAAGCTTGGCCCCAGCGATGTACCCTCTGTAGTGCCTTGCAGTCGGAGGCCGAGCAGTTGCCATACCAGGCAGTGATGCAACCAGTCAGGATGCTCTTGATGGTGCAGATGTAAAACTTCTTTAGGATCGGATGACCCATGCCAAATCTTTTCAGTCTCTTGAGGCGGAATAGGCCTTGTCGTGCCCTCTTCACGACTGTCTTGGTGTGTTTGGACCATGATACTTTGTTGGTGATGTGGACACCAGGAACTTGAAGCTCTCAACCTGCTCCACTACAGCCCCATCGATGAGAATGGGGGCGTGCTCGGTCCTCCTTTTCCTGTAGTCCACAATCATCTCCTTTGTCTTGATCACATTGAGGGAGAGGTTGCTATCCTGGCACCACACGGCCAGGTCCCTGACCTCCTCCCTGTAGGATGTCTCATTGTTGTTGGTGAAGAAGGTTAAACCAAGGCGTTATACCTTTTAAACGATTAATAAATTATGTTATGATAAACTGTAAGGTCTCCTCTTTAACACACACACTCTGTGTGTGTGTTAAAACCTGATTTTGAGAGTTGTGACCTTCAGACACTATCAGAAGGCGTCCATGTTCAGACTCCTCCTGTCTGGATCCCACCGTGGTTATCTGGTTTTCTGAGAACACAAGGCTGCCACAGACCTGATGAAACCAGCCACCTGTGAGAAGATGCTTACACTCGTTCACATTGTTATGACTCTATACTTGTGATGAAAAGTCAAGTTTCGGTCAAACCCACTTCTGAGCTTTTAATTGCTGATAAGATGGTTACTGCTGTCAGAGGAAATGTTAGATTTATTAAAATGTTGTTGCCAGGGTAACTCACGCAAGGAGGACTGGGAGAGGCTCTATGAGTTGCAGGATGTCTTAGACAATTTGCAGAACTTGGGAGAACTATCATATACTATTGTACTGTGCTCTGTACCAACCTCTGCCTACAATTGTATTACTAAAAGCAGTATTTTAAACAAAGAGTCTATGTTTCCTTTCCATTAGTAATGTATGTTTGATAATTATATAGACCTGATCATTTGTTGAAGAAATTGACCGACATCAGTGATCAGGCCTACCACTGTTGTGTCGTCGGCAAACTTAATGATGGTGTTGGAGTCATGCCTGGCCATGCAATCATGAGGGAACAGAGAGAACAGAAGAAGACTGAGCACGTACCCCAGAGGGGCCCCTGTGTTGAGGATCAGCATGGCAGATGTGTTGTTACCTACCCTTAACACCTGGGAGCGGCCCATCAGGAAGTCCAGGATCCAGTTGCAGAGGGAGGTGTTTAGTCCCAGGGTCCTTAGCTTAGTGATGAGCTTTGGGGGCACTATGGTGTTGAACGCTGAGCTGTAGTCAATGAATAGCATTCTCACATAGGTGTTCCTTTTGTCCAGGTGGGAAAGGGCAGTGTGAAGTGCAATAGAGATTGCATCATCTGTGGATCTGTTGGGGCTGTATGCAAATTAGGGGGTCTAGGGTTTCTGGGATAATGGTGTTGATGTGAGCCATGATCAGCCTTTCAAAGCACTTCATGGCTACAGACGTGAGTGCTACGGGTCGGTAGTCATTCAGGCAGGTTACCTTAGTGTTCTTGGGCACAGGGACTATGGTGGTCTGCTTGAAACATGTTGGTATTACAGACTCAGTCAGGAACAGGTTGAAAATGTCAGTGAAGACACTTGCCAGTTGATCAGCGTATGGTCGGAGTACACGTCCTGGTAATCCGTCTGGCCCTGCGGCCTTGCTCACATCAGCTCGTGGGATCATACAGTCGTCCGGAACAGCTGATGCTCTCATGCATGCTTCAGTGTTGCTTGCCTCGAAGCGAGCATAGAAGTAATTCAGCTACGTCTGCTAGGCTCGTGTCACTGGGTAGCTCGCGATTGGGCTTCCCTTTGTAGTCTGTAAAAGTTTGCAAGCCCTGCCACATCCGACGAGCATCGGAGCCAGTGTAGTACGATTCAATCTTAGTCCTGTATTGACGCTTTGCCTTTTTGATGATTCGTCGGAGGGCATAGCGGGATTTCTTATAAGCGTCCGGGTTAGAGTCCCACTTCTTGAAAGCGGCAGCTCTACCCTTTAGCTCAGGGCGGATGTTGCCTGTAATCCATGGCTTCTGGTTGGGGTATGTACATACAGTCACTGTGTAGATGACGTCATCGATACACTTATTAATGAATGTCACTGGTGTAGAGAGGAGTAGGCAGGAGACAGTCACAGGTTTAGAGCTACTGCATTTATTTAAGCACCATAGATAAAAGCGGGTCGAAACCCAAACGCTGTGGTGCTCAAAATATATCTTCATAAACAAAAAGGCACAGGGTGAACCCAAAGTACAAAATATAAAGTACTCAGGAAATAGTAGGAGATATTCCTCTCAGGAAAACAAGTAACATTTACAATGACCGACAAAGACAAATGGCTGAGGGAGTATATATACAGTGATAGAGTGGGAATTGGAACCAGGTGTAATGATGACGAGACAAGTCCGGGGTTGATGTGTGAAGGGCGTTTGCCAGCAGTAGGTTCGGCCAGCAGCTAGAAGGCCGGCAACGCCGAATGCCTGAGCTGGACAGGAGGGGAAGCCAAAGCGAAGGCTGGTGTGACAATGAAGCCAGTGACTGATGTGGTGTACTCCTCAATGCCATCGGAAGAATCCCGGAACATGTTCCAGTCTGTGATAGCAAAACAGTCCTGTAGTTTAGCATCTGCTTCATCTGACCACTTTTTTATAGACCGAGTCACTGGTGCTTCCTGCTTTCATTTTTGCTTGTAAGCAGGAATCAGGAGGATAGAGTTGTGGTCGGATTTACCAAATGGAGGGCGAGGGAGAGCTTTGTACACATCTCTGTGTGTGAGGTACAGGTGATCTAGAATTTCTTTCCCTCTGGTTGCACATTTAACATGTTGATAGAAACTTGGTAAAACTGATTTGAGTTTCCCTGCATTAAAGTCTCCGGCCACTAGGAGCGCCGCCTCCAGGTGAGTGGTGTCCTGTTTGCTTATTTCCTTATACAGCTGACTGAGTGTGGTCTTAGTGCCAGCATCTGTCTATGGTGGTAAATAAACAGCCACGAAAAGAATCGCTGAAAACTCTCTAGTCAAGTAGTGTGGCCTGCAATTTATCACAATATACTCTACTTCAGGCAAGCAAAATCTAGACGACTTCCTTAGATTTCGTGCACCAGCTGTTGTTTACAAATATGCACAGACCACCCCCCCCCCCTCGTCTTACCTGAGTGTGCTGTTCTATCTTGCCAGTGCAGCGTATATCCCGCTAACTGAATATCCATGTCGTCATTCAGCCACGATTCCGTGAAACATAGGATATTACAGTTTTTGATGTCCCGTTGGTAGGATATTCGTGATCGTACCTCGTCTAATTTATTGTCCACTGATTGCACGTTGGCGAGTTATTTTGACGGTAATGGCAGCTTTCCCACTCGCCTTCTGAGGGGCCTCAAGAGGCGTCCCGCTTTGTGTCCTCTGTGCCTGCGTTTCTTCCTCTTGTAAATAATGGGGATGTTGGCCCTGTCGGGTGTTTGGAGAATGTCCTGTGCGTCTTGCTTGTTGAAGAAGAAATCTTTGTCTAATCCAAGGTGAGTGATCGCTGTCCTGATATCCAGAAGCTCTTTTTTGCCGTAAGATATGGTTGCAGAAACATTATGTACAAAATACAAATAACGTTACAAATAACGCAGAAAACCCCACATAATAGCACAATTGGTTGGGCGCACGTAAAACTGCTGCCATTTCCTCCGGCGACATTTTAATATATAATGTACTATATTGTACTGTACCCTACTATATTTTACTGTACTGTTCTGTACTGTACTACTAAATGAACTAAACTCTACTGTACTGAACTAAACTGTATTGTACTGTACTAAACTGTACTGTACTGTGCTGTACTGTAATGTGCTGTGAGACATAGACGTCCACTCCGGACCGACAAAATTTGGTCTTGTTTGGGGGCAGGGCTAATTATAATAATACCCTCCCACCACCAACTGCCCTTGACCCCCCTACCATATGCCCTACTGCCCCTGACTCCTCCCCCTGCTCCTTAAGTTGTCAGCATGCTTCAGTTCGGCTAGCCGAACCGAACGAGTGTGCTCACATACTCCCTTAAAAGACCTTTGCTTGAAAAATGAGAAAAAAGCGGCAATAGTACTGTTTGTCCATTGTGAGATGCGGTATTCAGTAAACACCTCCTCAAAATAGTCAGAATTAATCTGAGATAAATCAAGAAATCAGTCATTAATTTTTATGTTTTTGCTGGAGAGATCTTAGTTGCGCAATTTTACATCTAGCTAAGATGTTTGGTGCAGTATTTTTAGATTACAAAATGTACATGAAAACGAGTCTTCACTCATTAAATGACAACAAAGACTTTATTGAAGAATCCCTACTCTTGACCAGTCACCGACTAAAGGGAGTAGACTTCGGCTCCAAACTTGGGTTGCCTCCAAAAGAAATCTTGTGTGCCCGAACAACTGAAAAAATCCTCACCGAAGTTCAAAACGAACAAAAAACATCGCAAAATGTCGTCATAATATATGCACAAATTCTACTGAACTGTTTTGGCTGGGAAGCATGCAGACGCCTTTAAAGGTGACCAAGATCCACCACCCTTAGCCCTCCCTGCCCCTGATCCCGCACAGCAGCAAACCAGCAAGCCTCAGTCCAGACCCACCAGACCCTCCGAACTGCCTTAACCCCTCCCAGCATCCCTCATTCTATCATCAAGTCAGTACAGGGGGCCATGCTACCATGCAGTGTTGTCATGTTTTGCTGCCTTGTTATGTTGTTGTTTTAGGTCTCTCTTTATGTAGTATTGTGTCTCTCTTGTTGTGATGTGTGTTTTTGTTAAATGTATATTGTATTTTTTTAATCCCAGGCCCCGTCCCTACAGGAGGCCTTTTGTCTTTTGGTAGGCCGTCATTGTAAATAAGAATTTGTTCTTAACTGACTTGCCTCGTTAAATAAAGGTTAAATAAAAAAATAAATCATAATAAAACCAGGCAGTCAGTGGGGATGCATGCCGAGACCTGTGAACAGCCAAAAACCACACAACAACACAAACGACCCATTAGAGGCCCTCGTCCAAATCTGCAATGACCTCCTCCCCAATAAACCCTCATCATGACCCTGACAACACACTCAGAACAGAAGGACATTTTTCAGATGGCTGTTCATGGTTGCCTTCCCACTAGGGAATCCATCCATAGATGGCACAAGGTACATACAGAAAACTGCCCCCACGGAGGGACTTACATTGAACACACAAAACAACTGTAGGTGAGTGCTCCAAGTTCAGGCTGGTCTAGGCCCTGTTTGTTCCCTCTGTCCTCCAGCGTCCAGCTTTGCCGCTTCATCACTCCTCCTCCAGCACCAGCCCTTCCACCACCCCCACCCCCCTTCTTCCTCTCCGTCTCTCTCCCCCTTCCTCCCTCTACACCAGAACTAGACCAGTGTGAGGGAAATATTGTTGTCTGAAGGGACAGCCTTGAATTGTACATCTTGTCTCATACAATCATTGGTTACTGTAGGTGCTGGGTAGAGATATGAGGGGGAGATGGTTATGACCCCCTCCTCAGATCTTTTGACAAAACACGCAGAACATGTTCTATAAGTTAAGATAGGAGACGGTGCCTGTCACATGCAGGAACCAACCCAGTAGTGTATAAGAGGACTAATAGGACTTCCCCGGTAGAGCTCACTTCAGACCAGTACTTTATGCATCTAAGTTTGACTGTGACCTCTCCAGCTTGCTGACAATAAAGAACAGGATCAGTGATTCCAACTGTGGAGCATCCCAGTGAAGGTCTGCGAGGGAGACACCGGGGCCACATTCCTTAGTGGGAAAGCGTAAGGGATTTTCCTATCTGATCAAAGACGATGTGGACCCGCCCAGACCAGACTTTTACTGAGAGCTGTCCAGGGGGAAAATACCTGATCGGCAAACCTCTGAGGGACATGTCTTCTGAATTTGTATACAAATAAATAAATAAATATTACAAAATTGATAAAACTACATAAAAAGGTTGCCATAGCCTTGCAAGAAAGCTATTAACTAGTCTTAGAAAGAAGACTAGAGCGAGGGCAGGAAAGGTATCAATGGCAAACCCCACTGACAGCTGTCTGTAGGCCTTTATTTGAAGTGTCTACAGGGTTTGAAGCCACTGGTAATAGGACGTGGTGTTATTTTATATGTATAGAGCGATACCTATGATGCATAGGAAGTAACGACAAGAGAATTTATGAAGATGCACATGGAGAAATAAGGTAGATTACTGAGTGTGTTTGGGAATAGTACGAAGTGAATGTGGACGTGAGAGTTGTGTGAGTGTGGAACGACCATGTTAAGCTGATTGAAATTAGGATATTAAGAGATATTATTAGTGTTAAGAGATTGAAATTAGGATATTAAGAGATATTATTAGTGTTAAGAGATTGAAATTAGGATATTAAGAGATATTATTAGTGTTAAGAGATTGAAATTAGGATATTAAGAGATATTATTAGTGTTAAGAGATTGAAATTAGGATATTAAGAGATATTATTAGTGTTAAGAGATTGAAATTAGGATATTAAGAGATATTATTAGTGTTAAGAGATTGAAATTAGGATATTAAGAGATATTATTAGTGTTAAGAGATTGAAATTAGGATATTAAGAGATATTATTAGTGTTAAGAGATTGAAATTAGGATATTAAGAGATATTATTAGTGTTAAGAGATTGAAGTTAGGATATTAAGAGATATTATTAGTGTTAAGAGATTGAAATTTCGATAATAAGTGATAAGCTGAGTTCAACAAAGGATTTAGATTTGGGATAATAAGAGGATTGAAATTTAGATAATAAGAGATATTATTACTATTAATAAGTACTGAGTGAATGAGAGCTGTCAAGGGACTAGCTCTGGTGTGAAAGAGGTGAGTGTCTGAATGAATGCCCCAATCAGTTCTGTGAGCTAAGTTTTTGATATATAACGTTATCTACAGGTTCTGTTCACCACTGCCCATCGGATCTACAGGTATAGAGGATAACGTCTCACCAGAGGATAACATGTCTCACTAGAGGACAACATGTCTCATCAGAGGATAACATGTCTCACTAGAGGATAACATGTCTCATCAGAGGATAACATGTCTCACTAGAGGATAACATGTCTCACCAGAGGATAACATGTCTCACTAGAGGATAACGTGTCTCACTAGAGGATAACGTCTCACCAGAGGATAACATGTCTCACTAGAGGATAACATGTCTCACCAGAGGATAACATGTCTCACCAGAGGATAACATGTCTCACTAGAGGATAACATGTCTCACCAGAGGATAACATGTCTCATCAGAGGATAACATGTCTCACTAGAGGATAACGTCTCACCAGAGGATAACATGTCTCACTAGAGGATAACATGTCTCACCAGAGGATAACATGTCTCACTAGAGGACAACATGTCTCATCAGAGGATAACATGTCTCACTAGAGGATAACATGTCTCACCAGAGGATAACATGTCTCACTAGAGGATAACGTGTCTCACTAGAGGATAACGTCTCACCAGAGGATAACATGTCTCACTAGAGGATAACATGTCTCACCAGAGGATAACATGTCTCACCAGAGGATAACATGTCTCACTAGAGGATAACATGTCTCACCAGAGGATAACATGTCTCATCAGAGGATAACATGTCTCACTAGAGGATAACGTCTCACCAGAGGATAACATGTCTCACTAGAGGATAACATGTCTCACCAGAGGATAACATGTCTCACTAGAGGACAACATGTCTCATCAGAGGATAACATGTCTCACTAGAGGATAACATGTCTCACCAGAGGATAACATGTCTCACTAGAGGATAACGTGTCTCACTAGAGGATAACGTCTCACCAGAGGATAACATGTCTCACTAGAGGATAACATGTCTCACCAGAGGATAACATGTCTCACCAGAGGATAACATGTCTCACTAGAGGATAACATGTCTCACCAGAGGATAACATGTCTCATCAGAGGATAACATGTCTCACTAGAGGATAACGTCTCACCAGAGGATAACATGTCTCACTAGAGGATAACATGTCTCACCAGAGGATAACATGTCTCACTAGAGGACAACATGTCTCATCAGAGGATAACATGTCTCACTAGAAGATAACATGTCTCATCAGAGGATAACATGTTTCACTAGAGGATAACATGTCTCACCAGAGGAAAACATGTGTCACCAGAGGAAAACATGTCTCACCAGAGGATAACATGCCTCACCAGAGGATAACATGTCTCACCAGAGGATAACATGTCTCACCAGAGGATAACATGTCTCACTAGAGGATAACATGTCTCACTAGAGGATAACATGTCTCATCAGAGGATAACATGTCTCACCAGAGGATAACATGTCTCACCAGAGGATAACATGTCTCACTAGAGGATAACATGTCTCATCAGAGGATAACATGTCTCACCAGAGGATGACATGTCTCACCAGAGGATAACATGTCTCACCAGAGGATAACATGTCTCACCAGAGGACTTTGATTTAGTACTATTTGGGAATATGCATTAGGAATGTATAATGGGTTACTAGAGATTTGACAAAGTGAATGGGAAAAATATTATATACAACTTGCATAACCACACGTAGACGTACATAAATGGGAAATGTTCAGGATGGTCCCTTTATGGATTATTTGATAAAGATAAGGTTAAAACATTGTATGACTGTCTAAAGGTTCTGGGAAATAAAGTCTCAGACAAAGATTGGCACATATCCACTTTTGGTTAAGGTACAGGACTTGACTTACCCCTAACCAATAAAACTTTAAATGCTTATGGGATTCCCTACACCCCGGTAATATATTTTGAAACAAAACCCATGCCCTGTTCAATAGAACCAATGAATGTTGAACATGATTTTTTGTTAACTGAACCTAATGCTACAATTTATTGTACCCCAGATGGAGTTTTCATTGATATCCTAAACAATGACATAATAAACCAATGAGTAAGCAGGGAAATGTAACCACTCCCCCAGGAGGAGTAGGGGTCTGACACTGCCTCCCAGTCTATCCTGCCTCAGGTGCCAGACTTATTATGGACAGAGCACTCCATCTACAGTGGACTGATAGACAGTGCCACCCCAGTTATAGTACATGTTGATCCCAGAACGTTTCTCTCTTAAATTGGCAGATGCATTTTATAAATTTGGTGCATTACATGTTAATCTTAAGATAATAGACATTTAATAAGTATGAAGCAGAAAGTGAATATCCAACAGAAATTGGTAATAAATGTTAAGAGTAACATTGTTAGGGTAGACTAAAATGCAAACAATGCCTTCCAATAAGGAGAATGTTATCATGTTTGTTGTGTTTTTGTTTTTGAACCTTACAATTGGGGTAAAAGCAGAACATTGTTTGAGAGCAATCCGTGTGTATTAGCAGTAGTGAGAATGTTTTTTTTCTACTGGAAAGAGTGAATGGTAATTTTAGTGGCTTTCAGATAGCACTCTAATAATGCAATATCTTAGTAATTTGAAGAAGAAAATGTTTCAATACAAGGTCACATGACAAACAGAGGGATTGAGCCTTAGGACATTATATTAGAAGAAGCCATCTGGTGTTTGGGTTAGAGATAAGCTTCCTGTGGACAAATATATAATAAAGAAGAAGAAAATAAGTGGTACTCACTGAACTCAAACAGGCTGTAAGGGGCATAGTGGGACATCTGGGACAGAGGTAAGAATAATTGAATAAGAGACATTTTTGACAATTTCCAATTATTCCAATTATTACTCAGTTCTATAGTTTGGGTAAAACCAGTGATTTAAGTAAAAAGGTAATGTAATCTAAAACAATAATCTGTTTTCATTACGTGGAAATGTGTCTAAAAAATGTGTTGTCCTTCCTCCCCTCTACAGTCCCAGATCCTGACCCAGCACCTGCAGCAGACCCAGTTCCCGGTTCCTGGGTCCCGGTTCCTGTTTCTCGGTCCCTACTCCCCAGCACCAGCACCAACTCCTGGTCTCCAGTCCCGGTCCTAGCACAACTTCCCCTCCCAGTCCCAACACGACATCCAGTCCCGGCCTGGATTTCGGAACCGAATAAAAGTACCTTTTGAAAAAGCTAACATAAGTGCATGTGACAGATGGGAGGAATATTCCATAATGCAATCTTCAGTTTGCTCCATTTTCTTATTTTAATTAGAATTTTTTTAAATGGGATGTGATAATGCTTTATTCATTGATATGTGAATGTACATACGGTTGAAATTTGGCCAAAGAAACAATGACCCAACAAAATATTTATATCAACGTCCATAAAATATGTATTTTAAATGCCCGTAAAATATGTATTGTTAACGTCTTTTCAATGTCCGTAAATTACATCTTTTCAAGGTACAGAAACAAATTTTTAAAAACTTTTATAAAGAACCAAAAACAAACCTAATTTAAATGTCTGGTAAAGATGGAATTTTGCTCATTGGGATGTTTTGAGGCTATACAGTGCTTGCTTACATTTACTTTGCTTACATATATTGCAATAAAACAAGCTTATATTTTTGGTTCTGATGGGGTATAACATTTGAAGTTAGCTCATGAGACATGTAGAAGTTATATTCTTCAAGAATCAATGGATACATATCATTTTTACATTTACATTTTAGTCATTTAGCAGACACTCTTATTCAGAGTGATTTAAAGGAGCGATTAGGGTTAAGTGCCTTGCTCAAGGACATAGCGATAGATTTTTCACTTAAATGGTTCACGGATTCAAACCAGAGACCTTACGGTTACTGGCCCAACACTCTTAAGCTAGGCTACCTAATATAATTAATTTATACAGATGTAGCAACTGCAGATTGCCCCTTTAATGTCAACATCCGTTTTGCCTAGTATATTCTACAGTATTACAGACACCTTAATGCAGTGGTTCCTAAACTTTTCATAGTCCCGTACCCCTTCACACATTCAACCTCCAGCTGCGTACCCCCTCTAGCACCATGGTCAACCCACTCTCAAATGTTGTTTTTTGCCATCATTGTAAGCCTGCCACAGTCACACTATACAATACATTTATTAAACATAAGAATGAGTGTGAGTTTTTGTCACAACCCGGCTCGTGGGAAGTGACAAAGAGCTCTTATAGGACCAGGGCACAAATAATAACATAATAAAAATAATCAATAATTTTGCTATTTTTTTAGCCATCTTACATATAAAACCTTATTTGTTCATCAAAAATTGTGAATAACTCACCACAGGTTAATGAGAAGGGTGTGGTTGAAAGGATGCACATAACTCTGCAATGTTGGGTTGTATTGGAGCGTCTCAGTCTTAAATAATTTCCAACACACAGTCTGTGCCTGTATTTAGTTTTCATGCTAGTGAGGGCCGAGAATCCACTCTCACATAGGCACGTGGTTGTAAAGGGCATCAGTGTCTTAACAGCGCGATTTGCCAAGGCAAGAAACTCTGAGCGCAGCCCTATCCAGAAATCTGGCAGTGGCTTCTGATTAAATTCAATTTTCACAGAACCGTTTTTTGCAATTTCGATGAGGCTCTCTTGTTCAGATATCGGTAAGTGGACTGGAGGCAGGGCATGAAAGGGACAACGAATCCAATTGTTTGTGTCATCCGTTTCAGGAAAGTACCTGCGTAATTGCGCACCCAGCTCACTCAGGTGTTTCGCTATATCACATTTGACATTGTCCGTAAGCTTGAGTTCATTTGCACACAAAAAATCATAAAATGATGGAAAGACGTGTGTTGTCCTTGTTAATGCAGACAGAAAAGAGCTCCAACTTCTTAATCATAGCCTCAATTTTGTCCCGCACATTGAATATAGTTGCGGAGAGTCCCTGTAATCCTAGATACAGATCATTCAGGCGAGAAAAAACATCATCCAGATAGGCCAGTTGTGTTAGAAACTCGTCATCATGCAAGCGGTCAGCCAAGTGAAAATGATGGTCAGTAAAGAGAACTTTAAGCTTGACTCTCAATTTAAATGAACGTGCCAATACTTTGCCCCTTGATAACCAGCGCACTTCTGTATGTTGTAAAAGTGTTACATGGTCGCTACCCATATCATTGCATAATGCAGAAAATACACAAGAGTTCAGGGGCCTTGCTTTAACAAAGTTAACCATTTTCACTGTAGTGTCCAAAACGTCTTTCAAGCTGTCAGGAATTCCCTTGGCAGCAAGAGCCTCTCGGTGGATGCTGCAGTGTTCCCAAGTGGCGTCGGGAGCAACCGCTTGCATCCGTATTACCACTCCACTATGTCTCCCTGTCATGGCCATCAGTACAGATACCAACACATCTTGACCACCAAAGTCCATTTTATGTCACAAAGCTGTCCCGTACTTTAAAAATATCCTCTCATGTTGTCCTGGTTTCCAGTGGTTTGCAGAAGAGGATGTCTTCCTTAATTGACCCCCCATAAACGTAACGGACATATACCAGGAGCTGTGCTAGGCCTGCCACGCATGTTGACTAATCCAGCTGTAACACATATAATTCACTGGCTTGTATGCGAAGCAGTAATTGTTTCAAAACATCTCCTGCCATGTCACTGATGCGTCGTGAAACAGTATTGTTTGATGAAGGCATTGTCTGTATAGTTGTTTTGGCCTTTTCCCCCAGCATTGTCCCAGCCATATTCCGTGACAGCAGGAAGAATTAAGTCCTCCACAATAGTATGGGGCTTGCCTGACTTAGCCACTCGGTAGCTCACCATATAAGACACTTCTAGCCCCTTCTTATTTATGGTATTTGTTGCTTCTATACATGTCTTACTACTCGAAAGTTGTCTTTATTCTTGCTCAAGAAACTCCCATGGCTTATTTTTCAAATTGTCATGTTTCGTTTCTAAATGTCTGCGCAAGAGTAAAGCTTTCCCGCGAGAGAGTAACGGTTAATGTGATTGGATGTTAATTATTTGACTAGGCTACCTGTATTTGACATTATGTTGTTATTTCGCTGAATACTAGATGGTTTAATTTTCTTTTTGGCAGTGAAACGAGGCTACTCAGGCAAGAAAAAACCTCACCCAAATGTATATCCCCGTTGAAAAATGTAAATGTACTGTTTGAAAATGTGAATAACATTTTTATTTGGCGTACCCCCGACGGCATTGCGGTCAGTTTGGGTATACCTGCCTTAACGCATACTTTTAAAATATAAATAAAAGGAAATATAAAAAATATTTTCTTAAATATTTTTTTTAGGCAGTAATAATATTACTGTCCTTACTACAACAAATAAATTCTTAAATGTATGTAATTTTGTCCTTGAAACATTTATTGAAATTCTGTACAATTACATTCATTCCTATGGAGGACTGCTCCTTTCGAAGAGTAACAATATGGTGGACGGTGGCTTCAGAGCCTCTCATTGGCTAGTACATAGCATCAGCAATCTATATACAGCATTGATCTGCACTAGAAATACTTGGCAAGTATTTTCCCAGCAAATCCCCTAACAAAAATGCTAAGGTGGCATCCTTGGGAAGTCCAAATCTGACATCACCACATTGAAGTTGACATTTAAAGAATTAAGGTATTTGTAGGGGTTAGGGTTTAGGGTAGAGACATCCCAAGGAATCTACTTAGCATCTACCGAATAACTATGACACATAGGCCTTCACTTATGTCAATGGTTTCACCATACTACTTTATTGTAGTGACCTTAATCCCAACACCTAGTCTTCTTGTCAAGAAGGCATAACAGCTAAGGTGTTGGGTTGACTGTCAAAGTTGTGGGTTCAAGCCCTGGTCTACCCCCTGACTTTGCTACACTAGTGTCAGAATTTGATGGACCCCAGTTGTGGCCATCAAGAGTGTGTACCAAGTGTGCAGGTACATTTTACATTTACATTTGAGCCGTTTAGCAGATGCTCTTATCCAGAGTGACAATTAGTGCATTCGTCTTATGATAGCTAGATGAGACAACAACATATTATAATCGTAGAAAGTACATTTTCCCTCAAAGTAGTTACCTTAATTAGCAACAAAATCCCTAGGTTGAAGCTGTGTGGCGTCATTTTCCCTACATTTTCCCCCAGCCCCCTAGCAATTTGAGTTTTAACCAATGAGCATTAGCCCCTCGCCATTTGCGTTATAGCTAGCAAGATGCACACACAGCAGAGAGAGACAGGGATCAATGACATGGTGCACATACAGTGCATTGAGAAAGTATTCAGACACCTTCCCTTTTCCCACATTAAGTTACATTACTGCCTTATTTTAAAATGGATGTAATTTTTTTCACCCTCATCAATCAATATCCTATAATGACACAATATCCCATATTGACAAAGCAAAAACAGGTTTTTATAAATTTGTGCAAGTGTATTACAACTAAAAAACGTAAATACCTTATTTACATAAGTATTCAGAATCTTTGCTTTACAAGATGGCGCCGACAGAGAGGGCTGCCTCGCTTGGAAACTTTGCAGTATTTCGTTTTTTTATATATTATTTCTTGCATTGTTAGCCCAGAAAATCTTAAGTGTTATTACATACAGCCGGGAAGAACTATTGGATATCAGAGCGACGTCAACTTACCAGCCCTGCGACCAGGAATACAACTTTCCCGAAGCGGATCCAGGGCATTTGAACTGATTCCAGAGGCTGACCCAAAACAACATCGCCAGAGAAGAGGTAGACTGAGCGGTCAACTGGTCAGACTTCAGAGGCGCGCACACCACCTACTGCTTCCAAGTATATTACTCGCTAATGTTCAGTGTCTAGATAACAAGGTAGATGATATTAGGGCAAGGGTTGTCTTCCATAGAGACATCAGGGATTGTAACATACTCTGTTTCACGGAAACATGGCTCTCAATGCTGGCGGAGTCGGTACAGTCGGAGTCGGAGCAGCCACTTGGATTCTTTGTGCGTTGTGCCGACAGAAATAAACATCTGTCCGGGAAGAAGAGGGTGGAGGTGTATGTTTCATGATTAACGTCTCATGGTGTAATTGTAACAACATACAGGAACTCAAGTCCTTTTGGTCACCTGACCTAGAATTCCTCACAATCAAATGCCGACCGTATTATCTCCCAAGGGAATTCTCCTCGGTTATAGTCACAGCCGTGTATAACGGCCCTCAAGGAACTTCACTGGACTTTATGCAAACTGGAAACCATATATCCTGAGCCTGCATTTATTGTAGCTGGGGATTTTATCAATGCAAATTTGAGAACAAGGCTACCTAAATTCTATCAGCCTACTGAATGTAGCACTCGCGCTGGTAATACACTGGATCATTGCTACTCTAACTTCCGCGATGCATGCAAGGACCTCCCCCGCCCTCCTTTCGGCAAATCTGACCACGACTCCATTTTGCTCCTCCCTTCCTATTGGCAGAAGCTCAAACAGGATGTACCCGTGCTAAGGACTATTCAATGCTGGTATGACCAATCGGAATCCACGCTTCAATATTGTTTTGATCAAGCGGACTGGGATATGTTCCGGGTAGCCTCAGAGAATAATATTGACGTATACGCTGATTCGGTGAGTGAGTTTATAAGGAAGTGTATTGGAGATGTTGTACCTACTGTGCCTATTAAAACCTACCCTAACCAGAAACCGTGGATAGATGGCGGCATTTGCGCAAAACTGAAAGTGTGAACCACCGCATTTAACCACAGAAAGGTGACTGGGAATATGGCAGAATACAAACAGTGTAGTTATTCCCTCCGCAAGGCAATCAAACAGACAAAATGTCAGTACAGAGACAAAGTGGAGTCGCATTTCAACGACTCAGACACGAGACGTATGTGGCAGGGTCAACAGACAAACACGGACTACAAAAGTAAAATCAGCCATGTCACGGACAACAACGTCTTGCTTCCAGACAAACTAAACACCTTCTTTGCCCAGTTTGAGGATAATACAATGCCACCAACACGGCCCACTACCAAGGACTGTGGGCTCTCTTTCTCCGTGGCCGACATGAGTAAGACATTTAAACATGTTATCCCTTGCAAGGCTGCCGGCCCAGACGGCATCCCTATCCGCATCCTCAGAGCATGCGCAGACCAGCTGGCTGGAGGGTTTACGGACATATTCAATCTCTCCCTATCCCAGTCTGCTGTCCCCACATGCTTCAAGATAGCCACCATTGTTCCTGTACTCAAGAAGGCAGAGGTAACTGAACTAAATGACTATTGCCCCGTAGCACTCACTTCTGTCATCATGAAGTGCTTTGAGAGACTAGTCATGGATCACATCACCTCCACCTTACCTGTCACCCTAGACCCACTTCAATTTGCTTACGGCCCCAATAGATCCACAGACGATGCAATTGCCATCACACTGCACACTGCCCTATCCCATCTGGACAAGAGGAATACCTATGCAAGAATGCTGTTCATTGACTGTAGCTCAGCATTCAACACCATAGTACCCTCCAAGCTCATCATTAAGCTTGAGGCCCTGGGTCTCAACCCCGCCCTGTGCAATTGGGTCCTGGATTTCCTGACGTCCGCCCCCAGGTGGTGAAGGTTGAAAACAACATCTCCACTTCGCTGATCCTCAACACTGGGGCCCCACAAAGGTGCGTTCTCAGCCCTCTCCTGTACTCCCTGTTCACCCATGACTGCGTGGCCATGCACGCCTCCAACTCAATCATCAAGTTTGCAGATGACACAACAGTAGTAGGCTTAATTACCAACAACAACGAGACAGCCTACAGAGAGGAGGTGAGGGTACTCAGAGTGTGGTGTCAGGAAAACAATCTCTCACTCAACGTCAACAAAACAAAACAAATGATCATGGACTAAAGGGAACATCAGAGGGAGCACCCCCCATCCACATCGATGGGACTGATGTGGAGGTGGAAAGTTGTAAGTTCCTCGGTGTACACATCACAGACAAACTGACATGGTCCACCCACACAGACAGTGTGGTGAAGAAGGTGCAAAAGCGCCTCTTCATCCTCAGGAGGCTGAAGAAATTTGGCTTGTCACCTAAAACCTTCACAAACTTTTACAGATCCACAATTGAGAGCATTCTGTCTGGCTGTATCACCGCCTGGTACGGCGACTGCACCGCCCTCAACCGCAAAGGTCTCCAGAGGGTAGTGCGGTCTGCACAACGCATCACCAGGGGCAAACTACCTGCCCTCCAGGACACCTACAGCACCCGATGTCACAGGAAGGCCAAAAAGATCATCAAGGACAACAACCACACGAGCCACTGCCTGTTCACCCTGCTATCATCCAGAAGGCGAGGTCAGTGCAGGTGCATCAAAGCTGGGACTGAGAGACTGAAAACAGCTTCTATCTCAAGGCCATCAGATTGTTAAACAGCCATCACTAACACCGACTTGAAATAATTGGCCACTTTAATAAATGGATCACTCGTCACTTTAATTATGCCACTTTAATAATGTTTGCATATCTTGCATCACTCATCTCATATGTATATACTGTATTTTATACCATCTATTGCATCTTGCCTATGCTCCTCTGTCATTGCTCATCCATATATTTATATGCATATATTCTTATTCCATTCCTTTAGTTAGATTTGTGTGTATTAGGTAGTTGTTGTGGAATTTTTAGATTACATGTTAGATATTGCTGCACTGTCGGAACTAGAAGCACAAGCATTTCGCTACACAATTTGATTTGATTTGATTTTTATGAGACTCGAAATTGAGCTCAGGTGCATCCTGGTTCCATTGATTATCCTTGAGATGTTTCTACAACTTGATTGGAGTCCACCTGAGCATCCAGGACCTCAGACTGGGGCAAAGGTTGTCCAGTGGAACGGACTGGGAGACTAGTCAGGATCGAAGGAAAGATGAATGGAGCAAAGTACAGAGAGATCTTTGATGAAAACCTGCTCCAGAGCACTCAGGACCTCAGACTGGGGCGAAGGTTCACCTTCCAACTGGACAACGACCCTAAGCACACAGCCAAGACAATGCAGGAGAGGCTTCGGGACAAGTCTCTGAATGTCCTTGAGTGGCCTAGCCAGAGCCCGTACTTGAACGCGATCGAGCATCTCTGGAGAGACCTGAAAATAGCTGTGCAGCGACGTTCCCCATCCAACCTGTCAGAGCTTGAGAGGATCTGCAGAGAAGAATGGTAGAAACTCCCAAATACAGGTGTGCCAAGCTTGTAGCGTCATACCCAAGAAGACTTGAGGCTGCAATCGCTGCCAAAGGTGCTTTAACAAAGTACTGAGTAAAGGGTCTGGATACTTACGTAAATGTGATATTTCAGTTTTTTTTATTTTATACATTTGCAAAAATTTAAAAAAAAAATGTTTTTGCTTTGTCATTATGGAAGAAAAAAACTATTTATCAATTTTAGAATAAGGCTGTAATGTAACAAAATGTTTAAAAAGTCAAGGGGTCTGAATACTTTCCGAATGCACTGTACATGTAGATAGGGATAAAAGTGACTAGACAATCAGGATAGAAAATAAACAGAGTAGCAGCAGGATATATGAAGAGTGTGAAAGAGGTGTGTCTATGTGTGACGTTAAAATACATGTGTGTATTTTGTCTGTGTGCCCGCGTGTGTGTGTGTGTGTGTGTGTGTGTGTGTGTGTGTGTGTGTGTGTGTGTGTGTGTGTGTGTGTGTGTGTGTGTGTGTGTGTGTGTGTGTGTGTGTGTATGTGTGTGTGTGTGTGTGTGTGTGTGTGTGTGTGTGTTGGAGTGTCAGTACAGTATATTTGTATCAACTGGGAGGCGACAGGAAGGCCAAAAAGATCATCAAGGACAACAGCCACCCGAGCCATTGCCTGTTCTGTTCATCCAGAAGGCGAGATCAGTACAGGTGCATCAAAGCTGGGACCGAGAGACTGAAAAACAGCTTCTATCTCAAAGCCATCAGACTGTTAAACAGCCATCACTAACATAGAGAGGCTGCTGTCAACATACTGACTCAAATCCTTGGCCACTTTAATAAATGGACTTAATAAAGGTATCACTAGTCACCTTAAATAACGCCACTTTAATAATGTTTATCATATCCTACATTACTCATCTCATATGTATATACTGTTCTCTACCATCTACTGCATCTTGCCTATGCCTATCATTAGTCACTTTAAATAACACCACTTTAATAATGTTTACATATCCTACATCACTCATCTCATATGCTTATACTGCTCTATACCATCTACTGCACGGCCATTGCTCATCCATATATTTATATGTACATATTCTTATTCGTCCCTTACATTTGTGTGTATAAGGTAGTTGTTGTGAATTTGTTAGATTTCTTGTTAGATATTACTGCATTGTCAGAACTAGACGCACAAGCATTTCGCTACACTCGCATTAACATCTGCTAACCATGTGTATGTGACCAATACAATTTGATTTGACCTGTGTCAATAAACAATAAACTTTGATTTGTGACACAAGTATCTCGTCATTATATCCATGATCTCTGGTATAACCTCTCAGTATCATATGAAATATCGCGATAGGATCGCACTCGGATCACTACGTAATGTGCCGTGCTGCTTCTGGCGGCGCTGGTGACAGTGCTGAAAGCTGTTGGGGTGAGTTTTGTTTAATTTACTAATTGAAAGTTACGGTTGCAACCCCATTAATATGAGATTATATTCAAGTTATAGCGATACAAAATCATTTTGAACCAAGTTTTTATCCTTCAAAGCGTATAGGCGGGGTAGTGTTATCCGGTGTTTTTACTCGTCCTAAATCATACCGACACTACTGTACTGTGTAGCTAACGTTATCTATCTGGGGAGCTATTTTGGTAAACGTTTCGACGTAATTAATAAACTGTATACACATGATCAATTGTTTAATGCATACCGGTATCCTCACGTTATGTTTGATGTTAAACAAATTTGCTGAAGTAACAAACGATCTGACTCAATTTGTTATCTGGACTTGCACGAGTTTAGCAAGCGTTGGCTAGGTAGCCACAAGCTAGCGAATTTATCTGTCGCAGTTCCTTTGTTGTCCGGTGCCACACTACTAACTAATGCGCCTGCCCATCTTAAAATGTCAACCCTTGCGAAGTAAATGGGTTGTTGAAATTGGCACAATAGACATTGTTTGTATTCACAATTCCATGAATTAGGAACAAACTATTTTAATGTATGATCACCTTGCCAAGTGCTCGTAGTAACTGTTAGTTAGCGAAGTAAAGCTAACGCGTTGTTGGCTAGCTAATGTCAGCTAGTTAGCGTTTAACAAATATCTAACGTTAACTAGCCATTCGATTTGACAATGTGTTAACACCTCCATTTGTGTTTTGTAGTTAGCTTGCTAGCTAATTAGTGTGCGTTTAAACGTGATCAGCTAGCTAGCTATGCAAACTAATGATGCGTTGGCTAGTAGGCCACGTTACTGCATTACAAAGCGTGGTTACTTGATGGCAAATCACATGGCTGTGCATAGTTATAGCTAATAGTAAGCTGGTTGGTAATTAATGAATTGCTTGGTGTCAGACATTGTTCAACCAACAGGAACAGTTAAGTGACGTTACGATTAGTAATAATGAACGACCTAGCTAGGTTGCCATGATCCATGAATGCTACAGTTCTAGCCAGCTAACGTTATCTAGCTGAGACGAGGCCGTGTACGTATGCTTGTTGTTGCCAACTTTAGTATGCTTTACTGACATGAATTTGGTGAATCATCAAAACAATAGGTAACGTTAGCAAGTAAGATGACGAACAAGTTAGGTGGTCGAACATTGTCGAGTTCAGAAGCCCCTATTTCAGAAATATGTGCTAAAAGGCCAATCATGGGCAGTGATTTTAGTGGGTGGGCACTGGTAGGCAAATGTTGTTTTATGGCTGCGTCATGAGCAACTGAAAAGCACTCGCTCCCAAGTTCCAGTTTTGTTTTATTAACCATGTTGATATTATTCATTGCTTTAAGCAATAGTTTTCAGAGTGAATGTTTTCCCCACTCCTTTCAACCAACGTTCCCCTATTACCAAGGGGGATTAAATTGCATACCATTCTTTAGTTTGACAGTACAGGTGTTGTCTCAACAAACCTTGCTAGGTTGTAGTTGTGCCAATCCATTGACAGTCTAAACACACAATGACATGCAACCAAACTGTCACTAATGGCAGTGTTGTCAAGATGCATATTAATTTAGATGCGACTTGAAATCATAGAATGGCAGGGTGTTATAATGGTTATTTATGTAGATAAGTGGTATAAAGGGATCCATTATGATGGACTGTAAGTCAAAGATTGTAGAATTTCTCTGACACTGATTTCCAAGAGGTTCAATTTAGCACTGCTGTCCATAAGCAACTGTAACCTGGATACCAAATATGAGCTTTAAAGACCCATCCACTCATTGGAATTATATTTGACCCCTTTCACAACATTTAGCACTCATTGTGACACAGGCATGACGGATTAGTTAAACTTTATGGATGTGTCCCAGCTTCTTGTTACTGTGCAAAGTCCTATACAGTTAAATGTTAGGCTCAGTGTCTGAGCCTTTTGTCATGATCCACATTGCTCATTGAATTACAGACCTTACTGGTTAGAAACTGCCATACATATCAGTATCAGCAGGACTTCTAGTATCTAGTAGGAAGGTCTATATTTAGGCCTGGGAGTCTGGGGGCGAAGAATCTGGAGTTTAATTCACATTTAAAGTGACCCAGGGCACTAGTCTACAGGTGGCTGTAATGGTTTTTCATAGTGGTCTTGAATCTGGAAAGTATGTTTAGAATGCTGTAATTCTAGCCCCTTAGTACTTTTTTGCAGTGTTTCCAACACATGATGTCCTAATTTATTGTCAACCTATGGGCTAATGGTACCACCACCATCATAAATGGTGACATATGTCTTTGATGGCACATTCATTAGGAGTCGTGCAATTTGCTAGTTGTTTATTCAAATTAGTAGGCTATATGTACATTGATAATGGCTAAATCTGATTAATTTTAAACTAATAATGGATCTCTTTTTCTCAACAGTATGAAGTGAAACGGAACTGAATTTTTTTTGTACCATCCGCAACTGCTTCTTCAAGTTCAGATCACAACGAAGAAACAAATTCAAGAGAAACATCCCGAAACGTACAGTCGCAACAACTCAAGGAAAGGATCACTTCAAAGGAAAGTCTAGAAGCAACTAAACTAAGAAAACACCAAAGACACAAGATACACACCTGCCCAATCGAAACACACTCAAGAGAAGCAATCTTTCGCCAACATTGCAAAACCGTGAAGATAACTGATCTGAGACCAGAAGTTTGTGCCTACTCAACAGCTTTGACAAAGCACACGTCCCAACGCTACTCCCAGCCGCCCTCATCCTCACCACTGACTCTACCCTGGGGTGCCTAGAGAGCTGCTATTTGTTCTTTTTTTTCAGTTCCTTTACTATCCCATCTCCTTCGTCTATCTTCTTGCTCTGTTTATTTTGTTTTCAAGCACTATTGCACCTGCTTTTGCCTTATAAAATATTTTTTCTTCCTTTTGCTTCATGCTACTCGTATCTAGAACTTGTGCCAGAAACCTGTAACAAATAAGTGTGTGAGATCTGCAAAGGCGTTAAAGACAACCAGAAGTTTCAAGACGCAAAATCAAGGTAGGTCCATTTTTTTCATTTGTTTTACTTATTTCATAAATGTGTTGTGGTTTTGAATAACTTGTCTTTGTTTCTTGTTTGTGTCTAGAAAGTGATCCCTTATATAGGCCCAGCCATTTCCAAATATAGTTGCATGTCAAAAAATGTATTTACCTTGCATGAGGCTTTCACTTATCTACACATATCAAGGACTGATTTGATAGGACACAATTAATAAATGCATTTGCAAACTACTGTAATGGTTTATCACATGGCATTTTATATACAAATTGATGCTTGTGTTAAATTTGATGTTGAACCAATGAAGAGGAAAACGCACCTTCCCAAGTTCCAGACTGGTCCCCTGGTGTGCTGTCATAGGGCAGGAATGTGGAGATATATTTGTTATGATAATGAACACAAGTAACCCAACAAATGTCCCAACAATTCTGCTCTTGTACATGTGCACATCTGCTACCATTTTAACAAAGACGGGGAATATTGCCCCTTACCTAGATGGTAGTTTTTTTAATATAATAAATAAACTAGCTTTTTTTACCTAGGTGGTAGTGTTTTTTTAATATAATAAATAAACTTGCTTTTTTTGGTGACAACATGCACAACGGCTCCCCTAATTTACTTCAGTGACTTGAATTTCAGATGCAGTTGGACTAACCATCCTGTACCTCAAATTATGACTGACTTCTGCATCTATTTGATAGGGCTGAATCATTCTTCAACTTGTTACCAATTGACCTAAAACAAGAGAAATTAATTCCTCCAACTCTAGCAGAGAGACTTAGCACAGATAAAGGCTTTTAGTGAGCCAGTCTTCCCTGCCATAGGCCTACTTCGTTATTGAAGTTTAGCAATCTTTCCTCTGCCTCTTTATCCTGCCCCTCTAGCTGGTCATATCTAGCCGCCTTTTCCCTTGTCTCCTCACACCCACAGACCCTTTCCCTTAATTGTGACACTGTTCACTGGCTGACCTTTTTGCCTCCCCGTTTATTTATTTTTGTCCCTTTCCCATTTTCACCCTTGCAGACATCCAGAGGTTGGGTGGTTGAGCAAAAAAGGAAAAAAATAACAAATCGAGGCAGTCAAGCAAACCAGTTATCAAGTACAACAAAGGGGTGGAGTTTGGCTTGAGTTTATGGAAAAATATGGGCAGCCCCTGGAAAGGCTTTGTTGAGTTTACCTTGCCCACGTCGCCACCTGCCGCGTTTATTAGCGCTGACCTGAGCAGCACCTCCCCCGTCGGACTCAGCCTGTCACCATACGGCCGATCCGTAAGTTCCATCTTCCCCACCACCTCCCTCCGTCTCCCCCCCCATCGAACACCCATTCACCCACCTTGCCCTGCCTCTCTCTGCTCTGACTGGCCTTACCTTTCCATTCCTCGGGGCTCAGAGACTAGCCTCTGCTCAGGTGCAGTCAAGCAGTTACAGGGTGGTCTAAAGGTTAGTTGGGATTTGGATATCTTTCAAATTAGCTTTTACCCACCACAATTTAAGGCTGTAAATGCTTTGTGCCATGCCCCACGCCCCCTGAGATTAGTGGTGTGGGATATGATTAGTGCTGCAATTTCTGTCTTATGTAGGCAATATAAACAAACTGAAGTTTGTTTAGTGATCTAGTACAGGCAAAGGAAAACAATGGGAGTGTAATGTAACATGAAGTGGGAATAAAGGGTGACTTAAAAAAAAAAACGTGACCTACAAAGCAGGATTCTGATGCAGAGGTGAAGAAATTACTATTGAGTTTCTGGTTTATTACGAAAGCAAAACGTGTTTTTGGTTGAGTCAATTATACCATGCCCATTTCAAATTTCACTGCTTTGTCAAGTCAGCTGGTTAACTCATTGATCCTGCTTTGTAGTATACCCCTCAGGTGACGTTAATGCTCAAAATAATGTGCCCAGTAGGAACTTGACAAAACGATTTAGACAATGTCAGTTTGACATTCTTTCCCAAATAATAACTAGACTGAAATAAGCTCATTTAAAACTAAGGTAGGCTAGTTTGTAAGACGAGTTGATTTTAAACTGTTTCCCCGATGGCTGGTGCCGTTCAATGTCGCTTAGTCTGGAATCTTAGTTATCGAACCAGCAAATGGGATTATTCATCCCTTTTAAGGACAGACCATCCAATCTACTAACTACTGGGAATTTCAACTTTTGACATTAATGCTATGCTAGTAAGGGACCTAACAGATGAGGCTGCTCTGGGACCCTTCATGTACCCACTATCATCTTACTGTGTAGACATGCTTCTGTCTAACCTGTCTTTCACATCAGCACTTTCTGATTCTGTTAACTCTTATTTTAACAGTATTTCAGGCAATAACGATAACTTAAAATGTTACAAGACCACCTTTCTCAACGCTTTGTTCTATTCCGTCAGATGTTGAATGGCAAATGTTTATTTTCGTTTTACTGATCATGCTATGCTGATTATTGCAGGGTGTTTCAAAGACAACCTCGCAGGGACATTCCCCCCCATTTTAGTGTTGTAGAGCCAAACGGCACATACATTTCCATCCATAATACTAGATGCTAGGTCTCTGCTAATAACTTAATTTATGAGTTTCTCTTATGGGATTAGGCTTCCCACGGTCAGTATCAATCTGTTTTTTTACTTGCCCCTCACTTTTACAATTGGTGTAAGAAAACTTCAAAGACCTAGAAAGCTACAGTGTAATGGAATGAAAACTCATGAGCAAAACCACAGCGCCAAGTATTTGAATCTCCCAATCACCCTTTAACCCCCCCCCCAACAGTGTGTCCCAGTCCTGACCCCATTGTTGGATATGGAGAGGGTGCACTCCGAACCCCCTTTGGCACGTAATACTGCTCCTTCCACCTCTGCGGTGGCTATCCCCCGCTCCTTCTCTGTCTCCCACAAAAAACACAAGCGGACCCCCCTGTATCAGAGATCAGTAAGTGGGCATGTTGTGTGGGCATCGCATCAGTTGCACCCACAGTGGTAATGACTGCCAGGGGGATGTTAGCTAACTGCATGGTTTGTTTTGCAGTGGCTCTTGATTACTTTGAGGGAGATCATTTAATGGACTTTTGGTTCTGTGTGAAGTCATATTGTAGCACCCAGTTCATGTTGCCTTGTGCTAGTCAATGGGAGATGCAGTGGTTTTGTAGTAGGTTTGGATAAAGATTAAGTCCTATAACAATTGTTTTTGCATGTATAATGTTCCCAACTTTGTCAATCCAGGGGTGCTTGTTTATTTTAGTTGCAATAGTGACTGAGTGAATAGAAGTGGAGGATTCTCTTGAGCCAACTAGAAATAACTATACAGTGTGGCCTTTATTGGTAGTGAATGGTCTGAATCAACATAAAAACCATCTGGGGTTGGCCTACTGTGCTCACTGACATTCAGAACAGAAATGGTCACAACACCAGAAAGCTCTTTTGGTTAGTCTCTCCAAACTTTTGGTTCAACCATCAGTCAGGAAACACAATTTAATGGATTGTGTGTAAATTAGATCTTATTGACGTGTGGGAGTTTCATTTGTGAAAGAGAATTGTTCTATCATATGCATTTACACAATCCCACTCATAAAGTCACATCTGCTCTCGTTCAATGTTCAGAGCTGTATTTTGTCAGATTTTTCTTTTTTTCAATAATGTCTTGTTCTGCTCAGATGAGTTTTGACCCTGGCATGCTCCACAACAACGGGCACACGGCTTTTGCCAATGGCACGGCGGCGGGCATCAGGGAGACAGGAGTGGTGGAGAAGCTGCTCACCTCCTACGGGTTCATCCAGTGCTCGGAGCGGCAGGCGCGCCTCTTCTTTCACTGCTCCCAGTACAACGGCAACCTGCAGGAGCTCAAGATAGGAGGTGAGAGTCCAGTGCTGCTTCTAGTCATTTAGTAGTCTAGTCTCATCCACCAGCCTTGTGCTGAACAACACAAGCTTTTAGGGATGGTTTCCCAAACACAGATTAATCCTGGACTAAAAAACACTTTCAAATGAAATTCTCCTTGAGACTAGGATTAATCTGTCTGGGGAAACTCCACCTAATGTTCATCTGGCCAAAAATGAGAATTCCTTCAAAAAATCCTTGGGGCTAATTGGTAACAACAGATTTCTGTCTTGGTCTCTTCAAGCTAATGTGGGTAGCTTTTAAGTCGATTGACCTCCATGAATGTCCGGTCAGCATTTGGTGTCGAACACACATTTTCTCACAACCTTTTTTCTTCCTTCTCTCTTCCCCTCTGCCTCCAGATGATGTGGAGTTTGAAGTGTCCTCAGACAGGCGCACTGGCAAGCCCATAGCAGTGAAGCTGCTTAAGATCAAACCAGAGGTGCTTCCAGAGGAGCGCATCTCGGGCCAGGTGGGGCCAGACTCGCACGCCTCTCCCTTTACTGTGCTGCATGGTTATATTCATCCAGTTAAGGAACACCATTTTACTTTTGGTTCTGTTTTTGTCCCTGTCACCTCAATGTCGGTGTTTGTTCGTCAGTTGGGTGTATGTTCAAGCTCATTGTAAATCTTTTAAAATCATTTTTCTTTATTAATAGTTTCATAGATGCGTACATTCTTAATACAACCCCCCCCCCCCCACCCCTCTGATTTTAAATCCACATTTTTATTGCGGTTATTTATGTTGGCCTTGGTCTGTTTATCTGAAATGCTAGGAATATCATCTGTTTCCATGGAGATTTACAATGGGCTTGACTGTACTCGACATACATGTTGTGTGGTGGAGGTGAGATTTGACGTTTAAACAAAACAGCCAAAATCTTTCTCGAGAAAGTTCTGCCTAAATTAAGTTGAAGGCTCATTTTCAAAGGAATGACAAATGAAGTCAGTAAATTGAGTAGGTTTGATTGGCTGTAATACTTTGATAGCCATTGACGTTTTATTAGCCTTTTCTTCAAATGGCCTTTACTCATTCAAATGAAGAAATTTGGCATTTCAAGCATTTCACATCTCATGCAGTAGTGTCTACAGTACATAACAGGCTTGTATCCCTTCGCTCTCTTGATATACTTTTGAAATCAACCAGTTTGTTTCCACAGAAAGATTGATTGTAATTTCCTTATTTAGGTGCACTGATTTATAGTAAGGCAATCGTGTTGAATCACCCAAAAACCCATTCTTAACCATCTCCCCCTGTGGTTCTTGCTGTCTTTTAGGTTGTCTCAGCGATTCCCACTCACCTGGATGGCAAATCTGCACCGGGGCAGGTGCCCACTGGCAGTGTGTGTTACGAGAGAAACGGGGTAAGACTGTCAAATGGCCTGTAGAAAGATACTTTTCATGACAAGGCTGGTAGTCAATGTAATGTAAAGTATGGATTCCTTCCCACGCAGGAGGTGTTTTACCTGACCTACACCCCAGACGACATAGAGGGCAACATGCACCTGGACACGGGAGACAAAGTCAGCTTCTACATGGAAACCAACAAGCAGTGAGTTGTTTTTCAATCGTGTCTTATTGTTTCACAATTTAAAATGTTTTGATTGCATACTACCATAGCCTTTTCCTCATGGTATATTTTGTGTGTTTCAGCACTGGTGCAGTCAGTGCTCACAACATTGTCCTGGTAAAGAAGAAACAGATGAGGTGCCAGGGGGTTGTCTGTGCCACCAAGGTAAAGCCACAGCAGAGCCTTGTGGATCCCTGGCTGGACATTGGCTACTGTATGTGCCTGATTATAATCTAATCTATAACCCTTTGTTGTCTGGTAGGAGGCCTTTGGGTTCATTGAGAGGGCTGACGTGGTGAAGGAGATATTTTTCCACTACAGCGAGTTCAAGGGTGACCTGGAGGCCCTACAGGCCGGCGACGATGTGGAGTTCACCATCAAAGAGAGAAACGTAGGTGGCATCACATGGAACCGTTCTGGCTAGCCAACTCTAGTGACTTGTTCTAATGGCTTGCAAAAGTATAGAATATGAGGCCAGTATTGGAATCAAGTTATTCTTATGTTAGGGACTCAACTTGTCAAATCAAGCAATGGCTGTTAATTGACAGTGAATGTCTCCAATAGGAGAGTCTGTTCAACAGAAATTACTCCTGCTCATGTATACATTCTGAATACATATTGATGCCATGAGCCTGTAAATATGCAATCGAATGTCGTAATGGAGAGGAAAAAGCAACATTGAAGTAACTAAAGCATTTATGGTGACATGGTGTCTGCAGATGTCAGGGCATTCATACTACTTGCGTTTCGTGGAGCTGAGCTGTGTTTACACATGCTCTTCCACTTAGCGTCAACCAATCATCTCAATGCCGAGCTATATGGAGCCCTCTGCATTGTTACAAAATTTGGGAGGTGCATGGCATCGCCGTATGGAGCTCGATTTGGCCTCCGGGAGCTCCGCAATTGCGTTAGACCCTCCGTACAGAGCCTCTAGACCACATTGCCGAATCAAGCATAAATTGGCTAAAAAGCATTTTGTTTTTCTCTCTAGGGGAAAGAGGTGGCCACCGACGTGAGGCTGCTCGCCCAGGGAACAGTCATTTTTGAGGACATCAGCATTGAGCAGTTTGAAGGCACTGTCATCAAAGTCATCCCTAAAGTTCCAACTAAGAACCAGGTCCGCAACTTACGCAATGCCTGCATACTCAGAATTAACCCGAGCTTGGTTTTTACTGAATCCTGGATTATTTGTATTCTTCCTCACAATCTTTTAGAATGATCCGCTCCCAGGCCGCATCTGTGCTAGGATCAGCTTCACGGACAAGGAGCTCCTGTTCGGCGAGAAGGATACCAAGTCCAAGGTGACCCTGCTGGAGGGCGACCATGTGCAGTTCAACATCTCAACAGACCGCAGGGACAAGCTGGAGCGGGCCACCAACATCGACATCCTGCCCGACACCTTCCACTTCACTAAGGAGTCCCGTGAGATGGTAAGGACCATGAGCTCTATGGTACGCTCACTAGTTCATTTGAGGAAGCTTTGTGTGGAGTTTAATCAATGAATATGGCAACCTGAAATTTGCATTCATAAAAAATCGAGTTCATATTCCAAACTGTTGTGTTGTCTATTAAATGGGAGAGCGTAAACCTACAGTCCCGAATGAACGGGAAGGATTGGCATTTTATCTGCAGTGCACTGTCTCTTTAATCTCGGTTAACTCAAAAGTAAAATCAAAGCACTCAGTGAAGCAGTTTAAGGGCTGCTTTCGCCCAATCCTGATACGTCCATATAATTACTGATGAAAACACAAGGATCAGAACTAATGCAGCACGTGAACTCACGCATCCCATTCAGTCCCAGCAGATTCTTCAGACTACATGCAGAGTCGACAGCATCTCTGCTGTGTTAACGGCTCTCTCTGTCCTATAGGGTGTGATCGCTGCAATGCGTGACGGCTTTGGCTTCATCAAGTGTGTAGACCGGGACGCCAGGATGTTCTTTCACTTTAGCGAAGTGCTGGAGGAGGGCCAGCTGCACATCTCTGATGAAGTCGAGTTCACAGTTGTGCCCGTGAGTCCAGAGAGAACGCCCATGGTCCGTTTTTCAATATACAATTGCTGTCTTTAAAATTCCTTTAATCTCACCTTCCCTCTTTTTCTCTGTCAATATTCCAAGGCTGTTAGTTTAGTGGGAAACTCTTGATTTTGAAATGAACATCTAGTAAATTCTTATAAATATTAGGAAATCTCATTCTTTGAACCCATTCACTTTTCCTAGGC
Source organism: Salmo salar (assembly GCF_965601325.2). NCBI lineage: Eukaryota > Metazoa > Chordata > Actinopteri > Salmoniformes > Salmonidae > Salmo > Salmo salar. The sequence goes on along the minus strand of NC_138305.1, from coordinate 84,510,634 downwards.
ACATTGTGTTCCAAATGTATTTTGGTCTCTGTCTGGCTATCTCACAATACAAACCAATCTCAATGAGAGCATTATCGAACACCAACACAAATTGAAACAGGTTTTTTCTCCCTCTCCTGTGCAGGACATGCTGTCTGCCCAGAGGAACCACGCAGTGCGCATCAAGAAGCTGCCCAAGGGCACAGTCTCCTTCCACACCCAGTCTGAGCAGCGCTTTGTGGGTGTGGTGGAGAAGGAGGCCACAGCAGCCATCACCAACAACAAGAGCGCCAGCCCCAGCAAGGCCAAAGAGAAGGTACGAAAGCACCCAGGGCAGCACTTGGGAACCCACAGCGACATTGTCAACATTTGCCTTTTTTATTTTGACGGTACATGTTTGTCCTTCCCTGCCTGATCTTTCTTTCCCTTTTCTTTCCTCATTCCTTCCTAGTCTGATCAGTATCGAAATGTAAAACTGCTCCGAGACCCGCACGCACACATTTCCCCATACGATCAGGCATTTTTCAGCCCATTTCATTTGACTCCTTAGTTCTAATTCTCTGCTTTGCTTTCTCCTTTCACCCTTTCCCCCTCATGCTCCTTCTCTCCATTAGAAAAAAGACAAGGTAGGAGTTTTGTCTTTGCATGATGCCTTCAAGTTGAACAACTCTAGATAGATACATCTATCAAAAAGTTTTCCTACTGGGTTGACACTGAGGCAAAGTACTAACCACTAATTTTGTCTCATGTTAGCTAGATATGGCATTGATTTGCCAGACATTTTACGTGGCAACTGTGACAAATTCCCCTAGTTACCTTAAAATTCATCATGTATAGTTTTTTGCCCAATTGCTTAAATCACTCTCATTTCCTAACCTTTGCTCTTCACAGGGTAGCCTAGTGGTTAGAGCATTGGACTAGTAACCGAAAGGTTGCAAGTTCGAATCCCTGAGCTGACAAGTTACAAATCTGTCGTTCTGCCCCTGAACAAGGCAGTTAACCCACTGTTCCTAGGCCGTCATTGAAAATAAGAATTTGTTCTTAACTGACTTGCCTAGTTAAATAAAGGTTTAAAAAAATAAATTAAATACTGTAGTTGCCATTTATGCTCAAATGGGTAGACTAATTGTGCATATTTCTCTTATTTCTCAAGGCTAAAGTCAGTGGTGTTGTCTATGCCCACTGAATGTGCTTCTCACCCCATGGTTGACTGGTTTCGGTCCTAATCAACCTCTTAAATCAATTCCTCTAAACACATGTTATTCTCACTTTTGCAGTCTTGTAATTTACTTTACTAGTTCCTAAGGAGATAAGGCATTTAACTAAGGCTGACCCCATTAAGTCGACTGTTTGGTCTATAGGCTTTTGGTCGACCAAGGTTTCTTTAGTTGAGCAGTAGCTAAAAAAAGTTCATTATCTTAGGCTCATTATCAAAAATTGTGATTTATTACTTATACAAATGTGCTACTACTACTTTTGGCCATAACACCACCAATTCTACAGTGGCACCTCAAACCCACCAATGAGAATTTTAATACTGAGGGGTTGCAATGCCGATCGGTTGAAGATTGTTGCCGGTTTGTTTTAATAGCCTATTTATTCCGTGAGCACCAAGCCTTACGCAACCACAACACGGCGGATAAACAAGTTGACAAATGTGGCTGTTTTTTAGCTTTGCTATGCTGTAATAATGGCTTTAAATCTTTTTGTTTTGTTAGTACAGCCTCTGGTTTTATTTAGTGTAACTGTTCCAAATTGTCAGAAATATTAATAATAATAATAATAAGCCTTGTGATCTCTTATTGTGACTATAATAACTGTCATTATCATTAAGCGCTTTCAAGCATCTTCGATTTAAAATAACAAAGCCACCCTTAAATAATTAGTGTAAACAATAAATAAACCATTACATTTTGGAAAATTGCATTCACAAACAAATGCGACTGTCTTTAATCTTTGCTGTAATAAAGGATTTACCCCCCAAAAAGTTGGACTGGTACGCATATAATTTCATTGTTTACTTTGTTCCAAATGGTTGGGGTAATTATATTGTAATCTAACAGCACCTGTTTGGCACACATGTACACAGCGCTTGTGCCTTACTTTCTTGATCTCCAATATTTTCCATAACTGGTCAAATTTATTCTGCACATCTAACTTCCCCTTTACCTCCTGAGCAACCAGTAAACATTCACACATTTTTGAGTGCATCTGTTTTGATTTTAGTGTTCTGAGTTTATAACCAATTTGTTGATGTGATTGATCTATAGGCCAGGCCCTATTGGTCACGTGCATGTGACACATGCGTGTCATGTAAGGGTTCAGGGCATAGGGAATGGGGGGGGGGGGGGGGGGGGGTGTTGGGTACAGCCCTACATTTAACACTTTGTACAAAGGTGTTGATTTAAAACACTAGTCAATGCTAACGAGGTGCTTTGGAATGTGTGCTGTTGCACATCTTGGTGCCAGTCATCTGCACTCTTAGCTTTAACAAGGAGTTGCTACTGCTGTTCAGCTGATATACTCCTAAACTTTTAGAATGCATCATTCCGCCCTTCCTCCTTTTGAAGTTATTACTGATGTGCACTGTAATCCAGCCTCGTCATATCAGTAATTATAATTTTTTTTGCCAGGCTGAGTGCATTTTTCTTAAGTATTTGAACGTGTCCTAATGCTCAGCAGTGGTGTTATCCACTTGTAACAGTTGAATGCCTGATTTCTGGAGAGGAGTGCAGTAGCCACTGCCAGTCTAATCTGTTTTCTGATGTCTGTCCTCATGTAGGAAGCAGAAGAGGGAGTGATTTCTTATGAGGACTGTGGAGTGAAGCTGACTGTGTCGTACCATGTCAAAGATCTGGAGGGAGCTGCCCAGCCACAGGCAGGAGACAAGGTACTGAAAACCAAACAAGTTCACACTGGCTCAAACTTACTTTGTTGAAATGGCAATTTACCAAACCCCAAGAGAGAATGAGTTGGCTCTGTTTTCATGTGCTGTAAATTGGGGCGGCGGGGTAGCCTCGAATCCCCTAGCCGACAAGGTACAAATCTGTCGTTCTGCCCCTTAACAAGACAGATAACCCACTGTTCCTAGGCCGTCATTGAAAATAAGAATTTGTTATATAACCTCTCTTGGGCAGAGGTTATATATACACACACACCAAGGTTCACACTATTCAACAGCCATTGAAAAATCAGAGCGCCAAATTCAAAACCACAATGTCATAATTCAAAGTTCTCAAACAAAGGACTATTTTACACCATTTTTAAAGGTACACGTCCCCTTAATTGTCCGATTTCAAAAAGGCTTAGATTATGTTAGGACAGTTCCAACATAAGAAAAAGCACACAGCCATTTTCCTAGCAAGGACAGTCGTCACAAACCAGAAAACCAGCTAAAATTATGCACTAACCTTTGACGATCTTCATCAGATGACACTCCTAGGACATCATGTTACACAATACATGCATTTTTTTGTTCGATAAAGTTCATATTTATATCCATAAACCCCATTTTACATTGGCGTGTGATGTTCAGAAAATATTTTGCCTCCAACACTGCCGGTGAATCAGCACAACAATTTACAAAAATACTCACCATAAACGTTGATAAAATATTAAACTGTTATTCAAAGAATTATAGATGAACATCTCCTTTATACAAACGCTGTGACAGATTTAAAAAAAGCTTCATGAGGAAAGCACACTTTGCAATAATCTGAGTACTGCACTCAAAAATACACTAGGCAATACAGATATCCGCCATTTGAGGCATTTGAAATATTCACTTATCTTTGATCTTCATCAGAAGGCACTTCCAGAAATCCCAGGTCCACAATAAATGTTGCTTTGTTCGATAAAGTCCATAATTTATGTCCAAATAGCTCCTTGTTGTTAGCGCGTTAAGTTAGCTACTCCAAGTGTAGGAAGCGCACGGAAAATGTCATGACGAAAAGTTAAAAAAAAAAAGTTATATTTACGTTTGTTCAAACATGTCAAACGTTGTATAGCGTCAATCTTTAGGGCCTTTATCACTTAGAACTTCAATAATATTCCAACCGGACGATTGCAATGTCTTACAACGTTTTGGAACACAGCTAACTCTCACGTGAATGCGGGCCAATGAACGCCAGTACCTTCCTGAGTCACCAACTTCCTCTGTTCGCTCTCTGTTCATCATAGACGCCTCAATCAACTTTCTAATGACTGTTGACATCTAGTGGAAACCTTAGGAAGTGCAAAATGAACCCTAAGTCACTGTGTTCGATAGGCAATGACTTGAAAGGACTACAAGCACCAGAATTCTCACTTCCTGGTTAGATTTTTCTCAGGTTTTTGCCTGCCATATGAGTTCTGTTATACTCAGACATCATTCAAACAGTTTTAGAAACTTCAGTGTTTTCTATCCAAATCTACTAATAATATGCGTATTCTAGTTCCTGGGCCAGAGTAGTAGGTCGTTTAATTTGGGTACGTTTTTCATCCGGCCGTGAAAATACTGCCCCCTACCCTAGAGGTTAACTGACTTGCCTAGTTAAATAAAGGTAAAATAAAAAAATCCAACCTTGTCCTCTAGGTGGAGTTCTCCATCAATGAGGTAAAGAGGACGGGCCAACAGAGCGCTGTCACCATCAAGATCCTCAACCGCACCGTCAACACCAAGAGGCTGCTGGGATACATTGCCACCCTGAAAGACAACTTTGGCTTCATAGAGACAGCCAATCACGATCAAGAGATCTTCTTTCATTACAGGTACAACTATTCAACACATGCAAGCTAGTGTAAAATATGTTGGCATTAGATCTGTCCAATAAAGATCTGTTTTTCATGCTGCGTGGTTGTTCCTGCTGCCTGTTTGTTCCAGTGAGCTGTGTGGTGACTTGGAGAACCTGGAGCTGGGCGACACTGTGGAATACACCCTGTCCAAGGGCAAAGGAAACAAAGTCAGCGCTGAGAAGGTTACTAAGGTGGTAGCAGGTAGGCAGTAAAATGCTTTAGTAATTGTTTGAGTTTGCACCACAGTCAGTTCTATAATGAAGCATTTATGTATCAACCTTCAAAGGGAGTATGCTAATGGTGTTCTGTTATTGCAGTGAATGGTGTGGGGCAGGATGTTGGTGAGACAGTGATGTTGGGGAAGGTGGTGCGCCCTCTGCGCAGTGTGGACCCGTCCCAGACAGAGTACCAGGGGCTCATCGAGCTCTTGGAGGAAGGTAAGTCACCGCTGGCAGTGGAGGTTTATGTCCATCAATTTAATGTTTTTACTGATGCACTTACTCTATAATGGCTAAATTGACTGTTCCTCTTCTCCCCACCTGTACCCATTCAGATGGCACAAAGTGCCAAAATTACTCCTTTGGCATCGTGGGCATGGCGAACAAGGCAGACTGTCTGCAGAAAGGCGAGATGGTGAAGTTCCAGCTGTGCACAGTGGCTCAGACAGGACAGAAGATGGCCTGCAACGTTGTCCCCCAACGTAAAGCCCTGGTGGAGTGCGTCAAGGACCAGGTATCTGATCATGCTTGTCAACACTTTTGCTGATGGACATGATTAAATTGCCTTTCAAAATTGAACTGAAAGATTCTGCCATTTATTTATGTATGGTAAGTAACCCAAACATGAAGTAATAAGAATGTATAATTTGTTTTGGGGCTTTCTCACTATGCAAGGTATTGGTGTGGCTACCTATGAGTGCTATGCCTATTCATTCTGTAATGTCTTGTCTCCCCAGTTTGGTTTTATCACGTATGAAGTTGGCGAGAGTAAGAAGCTGTTTTTCCATGTCAAAGAGGTGCATGATGGCTTGGAGCTCCAGACCGGGGACGAGGTGGAGTTCTCAGTCATCCTCAACCAACGCACAGGGAAATGTAGTGCCTGCAACGTGCGCAGAGTTAGGTAAATACTGCAGGGGGGTGTACTATTACCATGAAGTAGGGTAAAATGTTCGGAAACGGAAGTATTACCTCAACTTAGCCAATAATGATGCCCGTTTTCTTGGTGACCAAAGTCAACGGAACTGAATAAGTGAAATTGGATTTCTTGCCCCCACATTTACTAATCATGTCTCATTTTATGACCCAGTTATCCTAAACCTAGACAGTATATTGTTGGTTAAAAAAGCCCTCGTTTCTTTACCCCCACAGTGAAGGGCCTAAACCGGTGGCAACCCCCCGTCCCGATCGCTTGGTCAACCGGCTCAAGAGCATCACCCTGGATGATGCTAGTGCCCCCCGCCTAGTTATTGTGAGACAGCCCCGCGGTCCTGACAATTCAAAGGTACGCACGTAATGCTGTATAATAAGTTCTGATGTGTGTACACTTTGTTTTTATCTACAAAGCGTGTTGATTATATTATTACTGGTCTACTTTGTTTTTTGTACCCAGGGCTTCAATGTGGAGAGGAAGACCCGTCAACCGGGTGTCATTGACTGAGCAGTATATAACCCTTCCCGTCTGACTAGGTGGGCCCTGATTTACAAATGCAACGTGAGAATGGACATCAACAATGGAAAAGGATTTTTGCTGTCTTGTGGACACATGCTCCTACACACACAGAGAAATAAGCATGTGTAACCCCTCCATGTTCCATCACCTGCAAGGGAACCCTCATTCCATTTGTTCTCTGCTGCCCATGTATGATGTACTTGATACAGTTTCATACTGCAGTATACAAGGTGGGATCTCTTCCGAGTGTGTGCGTGTGACTGTAAGGTGTTTTTAGAAATTATAGAAGTTACAGAGGAATTTGTTTTGAGGGTTTCTGTGCGCTTTAGAATCAGTGACGGTTGCGTGGCACTCTTGTCCCATCTGCCTAATTGTCTGGAATTCTGCACCTGCAACCTGTCGTGTGTGTGGGCATGTATTAGAGCTCATCTGCTTCTTTTCCTCCATTGTTCTCCCTCAAGGCAACTAAATGATTATCATTTGCCAATGGTTTTCACTATGCTTTCCTACAAAATGCATAAAGCAAAGTTCCCTCCATAAGGAGGGTGATGTTTCTCATGTGTGGACTAAAACAGAGGCTACTTCTCTGCTCGGTTTTTTTGAGCAGTTTTTTAAACTCTTTATCCAAGAGCTGGAGTGAAAGCATGGTGTTGTTTTGTCTGTGAATGTTTAAGTGGCTATATGATTTGGATTTACTTTCACAAATCTGGAGCCTTTAGATACCTTTTTCGCTATTAACACGCTTTGTAAGCAATTTCCCCAGGTGCAGAATTCCTAATGGCATCTTATATCGAGCAGTTTTATACTATGTACTTTATTTTTTTGCACCTCTTTGCTTTTTTGTTTCATTGACGTATGAATACGGTGCCTAAACTACAAAAAAAAAAAAAAAGACATATCCTCTGTCCCCAGCCCAACTGCCAAAATATGAAGAAAGGATGGCTTTTTATTCCTAGTAGAAATAATACTGATCTGCATCCCAAGTACCTGTTGGTTGAAATATACTGTATGTAATGTGTGCTTTTTTTTTCTTAGTGAAAGATTAAACATCACAATATAACAAAAATACATTTTAACTTCAGTAAAAAAGAGCAGGGTAACAAAGCATTAGAATTAAGTTGCGTCTTAAGGATCAGGATATCTATTGTGCTCTGGCGGTGTTGGTGGGTGATCTGTTGTGCCTGTACGCACATGCGGCAGTTAGAGACAATTTATTTAAACTCCGGAGATCACTGGGTTGATCCTGAACTGCACAGTCGCTCCTATGTACTTTTGTTAATGGTCTTGAATGAAGCAATTGAATTAAAGTTTTATGAAAATCATATTGTGTTTATTTGAAAGAAAATCCAGGCAGTTATTTGTTCCTTTAAATTCCATGCAGTTTGTAGAAACTATTTAATTCAAAATGGCAGCAAGAGACTTGTCTTGAAACGGTGCAGTGAAAAATAAATGCTGTCCCTACTTTCAAACAACTGTGCCTGAACAGTGGAGCAAACTGAAGCTGGGAAAAGCTATTCAGCAACTTTTGGTAGGCCAATAGATGTTTGCTTAAAGAAATGCATTTTATTGTTGCCACATAGAACCTTAATATAGAAATGTAAAACTAGGAACAAATCCCTGCACAGTTTGAAGTATCTCACACACTAAGTTACTGGTTTGCTTGTTTTTAAACCGTAAGTTTCAGTTCTTGCTCTACCTCGTTCAAACCCTGGTGCTGCCCAGATGTATTGTTATCTCGGAGCGATGCACAACCCTTGGTTGTGTTTCTGAATTTTGGACTTCAGACCAGTGTGTCCACTTGGCCACGATGGCCGCAAATCCTTGATCTGGTTTGGAGGAATTGGCTCATGAGGAAGATTGGAGTTCTCTCTGGGAGCAAACTTCCTGTCTGTATTTACCATGCTGACTAAGGGCTCTTGACTGATTCAAGGCCTCATTTGGCCTTGTCCACCCTGCAGCAGCAGCAGCAGGAGATGTGGCATCTTGGCTTGGAACATTAACTTTCTCCCTTTTTAATAGTTCTCTCTTGAGGAATCAAGTCCTTGCATTGTACTCTTCCAACTTGGCCTTACACTCAACAGCTTTTTCTTTCATCTCCAGGAACTGTTCCAAGTCTTTCTCATATCCCTCTTCCACCTTTAGTTCATTATCCTAAAATTCCAGCTGCTCTGCCTTCTCTACCTTATGCTGGGCCTCTTGGTCAGTTTGCCTGACCTTTTGTTTCTCCTCCAGCTCGTGAATCTGGCTATCCGTTGAGTTTATTTGGACCTGCAGCTCTTTCAGACTAGTCTGTTGGCGAGCAACTAGTCCTCTTAACTTTCTTCTCTCATCAACCGTCTTAAGGGCACTGGTTGGATTGTGCCAGCCCTCTGCTTTTATCTTTGCCGTGCCAGCCTCTGAGTGTTTAACATGTTGATTATCCTTACCCTCATCAGAAATGCTTGTTACTCTTCTCTCTGTCCCTGCTCTGGTCTCGCATGCAGCAAGAGATTTGCTGGTGCTCAATGGACTTGGCACTCTTTTCTCCTCTGACTTTGCTCTGCAAAACCCTTGGAGTGGAGGGATCCATGGTGATGGAAACATTCAGGGAATTACCATCCCTTTTGTCAATGTCCTTGCTGTTTCCTTTTTCGCGGCCTGATTGGTTCACTCTTCCCCGGCTCTCCAGCCATCCCCAAGCCTCCATCAGGGTCGGGGACTTTCTTTTGGACTTCTTCGGTTCTTCCGGTGGCTGTTCGGTTTGTTGCCGCAGGCGTGATAAGGGAGGTAGGCTTTGACGGTGTGTACTAAGACCACCATTACCCCTTTGTACTTTGCCCCCAGCATCTGCTCTCCTCAGCTGTGGCGCAGCCTGGTATCTGCTGCCTTTCCCTCTACTAGGCCCTTCCCAGAAGGACGGCTCTTTATACAGCAGGGTGAGCTCGACCTCTGGTCTGCTGGCCGTACCTCTCAAGTGACTTCAGAAGCTGTTCATTGGGTTCCACATTCCACTGTCTTTGAATTTCTCTTTAAGTGTGTAGCATCCCGGACGACCTAAGCAAAGGAAGATGATAGGGATGAATTTATCACCTGAGAAGATTGATTTGGATTGGACGTTTCTAGTGAAATTGAAATCCTGCTGGATGTGTACTCACAAAGGGATTGGGCCAAAGCTGTGACCACTTCCTGGCATGTGGTTTTCTCTAACTCCACAGACAACACGTGGGACTCCTTCTACTGATACCTTAACCTCCATTTCTTATTCAGTATTCAGAAAGTTTATGGGATGAGAGCAAAATTCAGCATTAATGTAGGTTCTGAGGTCTCTGGGTATTACTTTCACACACTGGAAGTGGTGGAGACAGACAAATTACCCTCATGGCCATTCTCTTATCAGTTTGTGCTCACCATCTTGGCCAGGCTTGGACAGTCACAATTACATATTTGTAAGTTGAATGCAATCAGTATTTTCAAATGGAGCCTAATGCTACTCAAGGAGGTACACATAACTTGTCCATTTGAGGGTAAAACTTGGTATCAAACAACGCCATTAATGCACAAAGCATCCAGCTACTGGCAAAATCGGATGTGAAAACTGATACACTATAGATTTTAAGTTTGGGCATTGCTCAAGATAATTGTAATCTGTTTTGATGTCAGAAAATCATATGTATATACTGTTAAATTGTCCACCTACCTCTTAATCCTTATCCGATGCTGGGAGCCATCCACTGAAGGAGCACAGGAGTGATTACGGCCAATTTTAAGTCCCTTGGGTTTCTAGTACTTCGGCAATGAACCCACCCCTCTTGCAAATAACAATATTGAGGGCTGATCTGTGTGAAATATGTACAGATCAGATATAAAGACAGTTTCAGTATGTCTGCTATAATGTATAAATTGGCGTTTTGTTACAATACTTCTGAGTACAGTGGATTCAAAGACTAGTTTGTATGCATTGTATTGTGCTGTGCTGTATCCAGTTTGTGATGTCCTATGCTTGTGTTTGATGCCAACATTCGATTTTAAAATTCAAATTGCCATTGTTCTGTCAAGACTAGTCTAGCGTTGCCATACCTCCCAAATCGCGTGGTTCGCGACGAGGCTACATCAAGACTAATGCATTTCTTTAATCTTACTCGGTATAAATACAAATTCGAGCGGAAATAATTAACGCCTAGCTACTTATTCCAATGTCACCAAATGCTGTAAACGTTCGTTCACTTGCGTCAGTAAACTGTCAGATATTTTTGGCTCTGGGTGTTTGTATATCTTTCTGACAGGAAAGGTGATCTCTATCAGAATGGAATATATAAATATGCTGGTAAACTGTCCAAAGCTCCAGTAGGCATACGCCAAGATCTGGAACATTCCACAACTATTTCCTTAGATTTTTTTTTTTGTCTCAGTCCTTGTCAAACAATGCAGTAATCCCTCATTAGCTACCGACCCTTGTTCGTCATGAAACATGACCACGGCGCCCCTGACAATTTGTCTGAAATAGTCCCCTGATTAGATATTCTATGGTAGCTGTTCTTAAAGTATGGGTCGCGGACCTGTTACTGGTGGGTCGCGACGTGTCAGAGTAAATGTATAATTATTTAATGAATTGATTTGGCCAAGTACAACTGCGGTCTCTGTTCGGTGCGCTCTCTGCTTAGCAGCGGTCTCTGCTCGGTTTGGCAGCTGCGGGAGAGGGAGATGCCGGTGTGCTTCGCGGTTTACCAGATTTTTTTTTCTGGAGTTAACTTGATCACTCCGTGACACACGCTGCAGCGCTATCGTTCAACAGATGCTGCGCTGTAAACCACTTGTCATTCCCACTCGCCAAATGGACTCATGCTCGCAACAAGTTCTGACTGAGCTCAATCGTCATGAAAAGCCAGTACAGCGATGAGTTTCTCTTTCATACAAACTTTGAGAATTAACGAGGAGCTCCCTCAATGTGTTTTGTGCGGGGAAGTGCTTATTAATGAGTCAATCGAAACGAACAAATTCATATAACGACACGGTTACTCCCTTTATAAACATGACTAGCTATTTATATTGCTATTTCATTGTTATGTTTGTCTATATTGCATTAGTTTTAGGTATAAGGGCAATGAAATGTACCAATATTTATGTATAGTTGCATATGTTCCTAAGCTTCGGTACCAGGAAAACACAGAATTTCTCATTTGTGTCCCAGGCTGAAAAAGTTAGAGCCCCTGTTTTATGGCATTGGTTCCCAAACTTTTTATAGTCCCGTACCCCTTCAAACATTCAACCTCCAGCTGCATACCCCCTCTAGTACCAGGGTCAGCGCACTCTCAAATGTTTTTTTTTGCCATCATTGTAAGCCTGAGGCACACACACTATACGATATGTTTAATACATGTAAGAATGTGTGAGTTTGTCACAACCCGGCTCATGGGAAGTGACAGTTCTTATAGGACCAGGGCATATATAATAATCAATAATTTTGCTCTTTATTTAGCCATCTTATATAAAACCTTATTTGTTCATCTCAAATTGTGAACAACTCACCCCAGGTTAATGACAAGGGTGTGCTTGAAAGGATGCACATAACTCTGCAATGTTGGGTTGTATTGGAGAGTGTCTTAAATCATTTCCCACACAGTCTGTGCCTGTATTTAGTTTATCCTCTATGGGCTAGGCGGGACGAATTCGTCCCACCTACGTAACAGCCAGTTGAAGCCTGTGGCGCGATTTTCAAAACCTTAAAAATCCTATTACTTCAATTTCTCAAACATATGACTATTTTACAGCTATTTAAAGACAAGACTCTCGTTAATCTAACCACACTGTCCGATTTCAAAAAGGCTTTACAACGAAAGCAAAACATTAGATTATGTCAGCAGAGTACCAAGCCAGAAATAATCAGACACCCATTTTTCAAGCTAGCATATAATGTCACAAAAACCCAGAAGACAGCTAAATGCAGCACTAACCTTTGATGATCTTCATCAGATGACAACCCTAGGACATTGTTATACAATACATGCATGTTTTGTTCAATCAAGTTCATATTTATATCAAAAACCAGCTTTTTACATTAGCATGTGATGTTCAGAACTAGCATACCCCCGCAAACTTCTGGGGAATTCGCTAACATTTTACTAAATTACTCACGATAAACGTTCACAAAAAGCATAACAATTATTTTAAGAATTATAGATACAGACCTCTATGCACTCGATATGTCCGATTTTAAAATAGCTTTTTGGTGAAAGCACATTTTGCAATATTCTAAGTACATAGCCCAGGCATCACGGGCTAGCTATTTAGACACCCGGCAAGTTTAGCACTCACCATAATCATATTTACTATTATAAAAGTTTACCTTTTGTTGTCTTCGTCAGAATGCACTCCCAGGACTGCTACTTCAATAACAAATGTTGGTTTGGTCCAAAATAATCCATCGTTATATCCGAATAGCGGCGTTTTGTTCGTGCGTCCCAGACACTATCTGAAATGGTAAACCAGGGTCGTGCGCATGGCACAATTCGTGACAAAAAAAATCTAAATATTCCATTACCGTACTTCGAAGCATGTCAACCGCTGTTTAAAATCAATTTTTATGCAATTTTTCTCGTAAAAAAGCGATAATATTCCGACCGGGAATGTCCATTTAGCTAAACAGTGGAAAGTAAACAAAGCTTTCGGTCGACGCGGGCACGAGCCTGAGTCTCACAGTACTGTAACCAGCCACTACCCAAACGCGCTACTTTTTTTCAGCCAGAGCCTGCAAAGCCACGATTCAGCATTTTACCGCCTTCTGAGACCCTATGGCAGCCGTAGGAAGTGTCACGGGACAGCTAAGATCCTCACTCTTCAATAAACAGAGACAAGAAGAACGACACCTTGTCAGACAGGCCACTTCCTGAATGAAACCTTCTCACATTTTTGCCTGCCAAATGAGTTCTGTTATACTCACAGACACCATTCAAACAGTTTTAGAAACTTTAGGGTGTTTTCTATCCATATGTAATAAGTATATGCATATTCTAGTTACTGGGTAGGAGTGGTAACCAGATTAAATCGGGTACGTTTTTTATCCGGCGGTGTAAATACTGCCCCCTAGCCCTAACAGGTTTTAAGCGAGTGAGGGCCGAGAATCCACTCACATAGGTACGTGGTTGCAAATGGCATCAATGTCTTAACAGCGCGATTTCTCAATAAACTCGTCTCTCAATCAAAAAAAAGAAGTGTCAATACTTTGTCCCTTGATAACCAGTGCACTTCCGTATGTTGTAAAAGTGTTACATGGTCGCTTCCCATATCATTGCATAATGCAGAAAATACACCAGATTTCAGGGGCCTTGCTTTAACAAAGTTAACCATTTTCACTGTAGTGTCCAAAACGTCTTTCAAGCAGCAAGAGCCTCTCGGTGGATGCTGCAGTGTTCCCAAGTGGCGTCGGGAGCAACCGCTTGCATCCGTGTTACCACTCCACTATGTCTCCCTGTTCATGGCCTTTGCGCCATCAGTACAAATACCAACACATCTTGACCACCAAAGTCCATTTGATGTCACAAAGCTGTCCCGTACTTTAAAAATATCCTCTCATGTTGTCCTGGTTTGCAGAAAAGGATGTCTTCCTTAATTGACCCCCCATAAACGTAACGGACATATACCAGGAGCTGTGCCAGGCCCGCCACATCTGTTGACTCATCCAGCTGTAACGCATAGAATTCACTGGCTTGTATGCGAAGCAGTAATTGTTTCAAAACATCTCCTGCCATGTCACTGATGCGTCGTGAAACAGTATTGTTTGATGAAGGCATTGTCTGTAGTTTTTTGGGCCTTTTCCCCCTGCGTTGTCCCAGCCATATCCGCGGCAGCAGGAATAATTAAGTCCTAAGACCGGCAAGTCCCACACAAGAGTATGGGGCTTGCATGTCCTAGCCACGCTTATTTCTCAAATGGTCATGTTTCGTTTCTAAATGTCTGCGCAAGAGTGAAGGTTTCCCGCGAGAGAGTAACGGTTAATGTGATTGGATGTTATTTATTTGACGAGGCTACCTGTATTTGACGTTATTTCGCTGAATACGTGATAGTTTAATTTTATTTTTGGCAGTGAAACGAGGCTACTCAGGCGAGCAAAAAAACATCAACCAAATGTATATCCACGTTGGAAAAGCTAAATGGACTGTTTGAAAATGTGAATCACATTTTTATTTGATGTACCCTCGACGGCATTGTGCGTACCCCAGTTTGGGAATAGCCGTTCTAGGGAATAGATACCATAAAATAATGTTACTGCCAATAACACCAACTGAACAGGATGCTCATACTGCACAAATGAAGCGTGAACTCAAAATATGGTGACGGAAACAAACCTAAACTGACAAGGGGAGCAAAGGTTTTGTCATTTTCCACTCACAATCTGAGTCTCAGTCAACAAATGAGTCGTTTTTCCGCCAAATGAAAATGGGTAATATCATGCATCTAGTCTAGTGCAAATTAGTCTTATTCACTCCTGTCCCAAAACTATTGGGACTGAGGTTGTCTTGTGACAGACACCCTTGAAGAACTGAAGATATTGAAAATAGTGTTGTGGAATTTAAGTATCTTTTTTTTTTTCAATGTCCTGTGCAATAAATTCGGCTACATGTGTTTTTGTTTTGGGACAGGAGTGAATTAGGCTAGAATGTGCACTAGACTAGATATAGTGCCTTCAGAAAGTATTCATTCTTAGACTTTTTCCACATTTTGTCATTACAAAGTGGGATTAAATTGGATTTCATTGTAATTGTTTGTCAATGACCAACACAATACTTTGTCAAAGTCTAAGAAAAATTCTAACATTTGTAAAATAAACCACTCTTGATTTAGATAAATATTCAACCTCCTGAGTCAGTACATGTTAGAATCCCCTTTGGCAGCAATTACAGCTGTGAATCTTTCTGGATAAGTCTCTAAGAGCGTTCCACACCTGGATGTGCAACATTATTATTTTTTAAATTCTTCAATCTCTGTCAAATTGTTGATCATTGCTAGACAACCATTTTCAGTTCTTGCCATAGATTTTCAAGCAGATTTAAGTCAAAACTGTAACTCGGCCACTCGGGTTCATTCACTGTCTTCATAATAAGCAATTCCAGTGTAGAATACCCTTGTGTTATAGGTTGTCCTGCTCAAAGGTGAATTAATCTCTGTGTCTGGTGGAAAGTAGACTGAACCAAATCAAAATCAAATCAAATTTATTTATATAGCCCTTCGTACATCAGCTGATATTCTCAAAGTGCTGTACAGAAACCCAGCCTAACACCCCAAACAGCAAGCAAAGCATGTGAAAGAAGCACGGTGGCTAGGAAAAACTCCCTAGGAAAAACTCCCTAGAAAGGCCAAAAACCTAGGAAGAAACCTAGAGAGGAACCAGGCTATGAGGGGTGGCCAGTCCTCTTCTGGCTGTGCAGGGTGGATATTATAACAGAACATGGTCAAGATGTTAAAATGTTCATAAATGACCAGCATGGTCAAATAATAATAATCATTGTAGTTGTCGAGGGTGCAACAAGCACGTCCGGTGAACAGGTCAGGGTTCCATAGCCGCAGGCAGAACAGTTGAAACTGGAGCAGCAGCACGGCCAGGTGGACTGGGGACAGCAAGGAGTCATCATACCAGGTAGTCCTGAGGCATGGTCCTAGGGCTCAGGTCCTCCGAGAGAAAGACAGAAAGAGAGAATTAGAGAGAGCATATTTAAATACACACAGGACACCGGATAAGACAAGAGAAATACTCCAGATGTAACAGACTGACCCTAGCCCCCCGACACATAAACTACTGCAGCATAAATACTGGAGGCTGAGACAGGAGGGATCAGAAGACACTGTGGCCCCATCCGATGATACCCCCGGACAGGGCCAAACAGGCAGGATATAACCCCACCCACTTTGCCAAAGCACAGCCCCCACACCACTAGAGGGATGTCTCCAACCACCAACTTACCGTCCTAAGACAAGGCCGAGTATAGCCCACAACGATCTCCGCCATGGCACAACCCAAGGGGGGGGCGCCAACCCAGACAGGAAGACCACGTCAGTGACTCAACCCACTCAAGTGACGCACCCCTCCCATGGACGGCATGGAAGAACACCAGTAGGCCAGTGACTCAGCCCCTGTAAAAGGGTTAGAGGCAGAGAATCCCAGTGGAAAGAGGGGAACCGGCAAGGCAGAGACAGCAAGGGCGGTTCGTTGCTCCAGCCTTTCCGTTCACCTTCACACTCCTGGGCCAGACTATACTTAATCATAGGACCTACTGAAGAAATAAGTCTTCAGTAAAGACTTAAAGGTTGAGACTGAGTCTGCGTCTCTCACATTGGTAGGCAGACCATTCCATAAAAATGGAGCTCTATAGGAGAAAGCCCTACCTCCAGCCGTTTGCTTAGAAATTCTAGGGACAATTAGGAGGCCTGCGTCTTGTGACCGTAGCGTACGTGTAGGTATGTACGGCAGGACCAAATCGGAAAGATAGGTAGGAGCAAGCCCATGTAATGCTTTGTAGGTTAGCAGTAAAACCTTGAAATCAGCCCTTGCCTTAACAGGAAGCCAGTGTAGGGAGGCTAGCACTGGAGTAATATGATCAAATTTTTTGGTTCTAGTCAGGATTCTAGCAGCCGTATTTAGCACTAACTGAAGTTTATTTAGTGCTTTATCCGGGTAGCCGGAAAGTAGAGCATTGCAGTAGTCCAGCCTAGAAGTAACAAAAGCATGGATTAATTTTTCTGCGTCATTTTTGGACAGAAAATTTCTGATTTTTGCAATGTTACGTAGATGGAAAAAAGCTGTCCTTGAAACAGTCTTAATATGTTCTTCAAAAGAGAGATCAGGGTCCAGAGTAACGCCGAGGTCCTTCACAGTTTTATTTGAGACGACCAGTTTTGAGAACCAGTTTTTTTCTCTAGGATTTTGCTTGTGCTTAGCTCCATTCAGTAAACATTTTTTTATCCTGAAAAACTCCCCAGTCCTTAACAATTACAAGCATACCCATAACATGATGCAGCCACCACTATGCTTGAAAATATGGAGAGTGGTACTCAGTAATGTGTTGTTTTGCATTTGCCCCAAACACATCTTTATTGGTATTCAGAACAAAAAGTGAATTGCTTTGCCACATTTTTTGCAGTATTGCTTTAGTGCCTTCTTGCAAAAAGGATGGATGTTTTGTAATATTTTTATTCTGTACAGGCTTCCTTTTCATTCTGTCAATTAGGTTAGTATTGTGGAGTAACTACAATATTGTTGGTCCATCCTCATTGTTGGTCCATCCTCATTTTTCTCCTATCACAGCCATTATACATTATACTATACATTAACTGTTTTAAAGTCACCATTTGCCTCATGGATGGTGAAATCCCTGAGTTTCCACTTTGACATTATGGGGTACAGTGTCAAAAAAACTATTTAATCAATTTTAAATTCAGGCTGTAACAACATTTTGAAATGTCAAGGGGTGTGAATACTCTCTGAGGGCACTGTACATGATGGAAACGGCTGGAGTAAAAGAAGTGGAACACCTGTTGTTGATCTTTGCTTCAGTCTGACAGTCTATCCTCCCTAGATATGTTAAAGGGAAATATGAGATTTGAAACTTAGACACCAAGTGACCCACTAGAGAAGAGGTGAAGTGAAAGATTTTTGTTTTCTTCCTGGAACTCCTCTCCTATGGTAAGAATTTGTTTGTCTCATTTTGGACAAGATATTTCCAGGAAACCTTTCTTCATAAGGAGTCGATGAGGCTGTGCTTGCTCTCTTGTATAAAGTCTTTTTCCATCTATAAATTAATTTATTATGTATGTCATTCATGATCATGAATGTAGAGTGCAGTTTTATATCACTTTGGCAATAATGCGGAAAGAGCTCATCTATCGTTATTAATCTTCTGTAATGTGACCAGTTGGGGTCAGAGGACCAGGAATTAGTCCCTCAAATTATCTGGTGTTTATTTTCAGAGTATAGGGAAACTTCTCTGCCAATGCCCCTCACTGGCCACCTCCCGCCTGTCTACCCAATGTCTCCCACCTCCCTGCTCTCAATCCATCTCTCTTACTTTATTTCCTTTATTGGCTGCACACTGAAATGAGCTTTGACATTTGGGATTGCATTCCCTAAATAGATTGGTTGTGTCTTCAGGGCTGTTCTGAGAAAGAACTGGGGGACATGGGAGAATCGGGTATGAGGTTGGTGCATGGGCTTAGGTGTTTTCACACGTGTTCTTAGCTTCAAGTTTTTCCCCCAGTACTGTCTTAAAAGTGTACCAAAAAAGGTCAAACTTCCATGAGCTTCCCCTCCTTGCCAAACTGGGAGGAGTTGTATCTTGTCTGTTCAAGATTAATCAAAAGACATTTCAGAATGTTTTATCAATACATCCTTTATATACTGCTCAAAAAATAAAGGGAACACTAAAATAACACATCCTAGATCTGAATGAATGAAATAATCTTATTAAATACTTTTTTCTTTACATAGTTGAATGTGCTGACAACAAAATCACACAAAAATAATCAATGGAAATCCAATTTATCAACCCATGGAGGTCTGGATTTGGAGTCACACTCAAAATTAAAGTGGAAAACCACACTACAGGCTGATCCAACTTTGATGTAATGTCCTTAAAACAAGTCAAAATGAGGCTCAGTAGTGTGTGTGGCCTCCACGTGCCTGTATGACCTCCCTACAACGCCTGGGCATGCTCCTGATGAGGTGGCGGATGGTCTCCTGAGGGATCTCCTCCCAGACCTGGACTAAAGCATCCGCCAACTCCTGGACAGTCTGTGGTGCAACGTGGCGTTGGTGGATGGAGCTAGACATGATGTCCCAGATGTGCTCAATTGGATTCAGGTCTGGGGAACGGGCGGGCCAGTCCATAGCATCAATGCCTTCCTCTTGCAGGAACTGCTGACACACTCCAGCCACATGAGGTCTAGCATTGTCTTGCATTAGGAGGAACCCAGGGCCAACCGCACCAGCATTAGGTCTCACAAGGGGTCTGAGGATCTCATCTCGGTACCTAATGGCAGTCAGGCTACCTCTGGCGAGCACATGGAGGGCTGTGCGGCCCCCCAAATAAATGCCACCCCACACCATGACTGACCCACCGCCAAACTGGTCATGCTGGAGGATGTTGCAGGCAGCAGAACGTTCTCCACTTCGTCTCCAGACTCTGTCACGTCTGTCACATGTGCTCAATGTGAACCTGCTTTCATCTGTGAAGAGCACAGGGCGCCAGTGGCGAATTTGCCAATCTTGGTGTTCTCTGGCAAATGCCAAACGTCCTGCACGGTGTTGGGCTGTAAGTACAACCCCACCTGTGGATGTTGGGCCCTCATACCACCCTCATGGAGTCTGTTTCTGACCGTTTGAGCAGACACATGCGCATTTGTGGCCTGCTGGAGGTCATTTTGCAGGGCTCTGGCAGTGCTCCTCCTGCTCCTCCTTGCACAAAGGCGGAGGTAGCGGTCCTGCTGCTGGGTTGTTGCCCTCCTACGGCCTCCTCCACGTCTCCTGATGTACTGGCCTGTCTCCTGGTAGCGGCTCCATGCTCTGGACACTACGCTGACAGACACAGCAAACCTTCTTGCCACAGCTCACATTGATGTGCCATCCTGGATGAGCTGCACTACCTGAGCCACTTGTGTGGGTCGTAGACTCCGTCTCATGCTACCACTAGAGTGAAAGCACCGCCAGCATTCAAAAGTGACCAAAACATCAGCCAGGAAGCATAGGAACTGAGAAGTGGTCTGTGGTCACCACTCCTTTATTGGGGGTGTCTTGCTAATTGCCTATAATTTCCACCTGTTGTCTATTCCATTTGCACAACAGCATGTGAAATTTATTGTCAATCAGTGTTGCTTCCTAAGTGGACAGTTTGATTTCACAGAAGTGTGATTGACATGGAGTTACATTTTGTTGTTTAAGTGTTCCCTTTATTTTTTTGAGCAGTGTATATTCTTAAAGGATTGGTTTACTTTGGTTTATTTTCCTGGGCAAGCAGAAGTCATATTTGCTATATTATTGAGTTTGGCACCCTTTGGAGCATGAAAGTGGGAGAAAGGAGAATATCTTGTATTTGAGATTACAGTACCTATTTGTCAGTGAACATTTTCTTACAAGTTTTAACCTTAGGCCTGTCAGGTAGTGGAGGACTTAAATTCTGCAGTGTAGGAAAAGCAGGAACATTGCATGATGGAAATGGATCCACACACACTCATAAGATTATGTGATCTCAAGTGGTTACTCTTTCATAGTTGCGACTAGATTTAGTAGGTAATTTGTCAGTGTTGTTGGAGACTCCACAACCAAAAGCCTTTTTTCTGGACAATGCAGCTTTTCAGGCTTGGTTTGTCCGGTGGGCCTTTAGTTTTTATACCTTCTTACATTTCCAACCAGCAACCTGGCTATTCTTGGCTAATAAAAAGCTGCCCTTCCCTGCACACATGCTCAAAGGCCTTTGGGGGTAGAAGTGGACTATTTTGACTTACGCAGGTTCTCTACTGTTGTTTCAGAAACGGCTGGATATTAGATGCTCCTTTTGTGTTCAGCTGAACTATTTCCCAGATCACAAATGAGTGTACTGTAGTAGCTTTTGCTGAATATATTTTGCAATGATTTGTAGACACTGCTAGATATTTTAGTGTAAAGGCCCGAGGGGGTGTGGTATATGGCCAATATGCCACGACTAAGGCCTGTTCTTTGGCACCACGCATTTGTGGCATAATTTGTGTTTTGTCATTCCTGTGGTATACGGCCAATCAGCATTCAGGGCTCGAGCCATCCAGTTTATAATGTATAATTAAAAACATTTAAGTGTATACGTGATTGTCTAGACTGTTCAGTGCCGACTAGTTTTCCAGATAATGATTTTCCAGTTGTTTTCCCACTCTGACCACGACCACCCTTATGGAAACAGAAAAATAAGTGTGTACTCTTGAACCCGACCAGCTATCAGACTTGTATAACACCAGACCGTCTCCCTCTGTCCCTCTGTGTGTACTTGTCAGGGAGACCTGGACAGATATTAAAACTTAAAATAGAGTGGGCACGCAGGATCCTCTTATGCGTATCCTGTGTGGGCACTGCGGGCTCTGGTTACACGGCACAGACACAGCTTTATATTGCACTGGAGAGGCAGATGACTCTACACTTCCCTGCTACACCGGTCCAGTAGCTGACCAGCTTTGCTAGTCCTCAGGGAGCACGTTTGTGGAAGCGAACAGCCATCACCATGCCTAAAGTCAATATCCCAGGTGAGTCGTCTGGTGGGTGCCACTGACATTGTATTGACAGACTGCTGCCCCACTCAAGGCATGCCCAGGCCTGAGACTGTTGGTGGCTCTGTCATGCAGCACCATAGCCAATAAACAGTTTTTCAGATTGCAGTTTTTTACAATGATTTCTCTATCCAGTCTTAATCTTTCAGGGTTTATATTTATTTCACAGCTTGTTTAACGGAACACACATTTAATTGTGAATGTCAGACTCAAATTATATGTTGGTGACTTTCTCACATTTGCAAGAGTCAGTCACTAACTTCTGCTGATTTATCCACTCGTTTTCTTTTTTAACATTTAAGGAAATCTGTTCATAGATGTTAATTTTAAGGATTTATACAGGATAACAGTTTCTAATGAGTTCCTAATGTCAATTTGCCTTAATATCAGAGTTTTGGTATTTTTATTTACTGATGCAGTCACACCAGGTTTTGTGGCATGGGCACAGACCAGACCAACTGTTCTGGTGGTACATACCCATTGACGCATTTGTTTGTCTGTCTGCTAGCCAATGTCACTGACATTTAGTGATGGGCAGAGAACTAGCTTGGCAGCTTTAGTGTCTAATCACCCAGGGCCGGACTACCGCATTTGGGGACCCGGGGATAACTTCCTAAATTTCAACACATTTTGTCATGGTGCAGAGAGAATAATGTGCAGCTATGTAATGCTATTCTACACACTTTTTTGTTGTTACTATGGGGCAGGATTTTCTGTTTTAAAGCTCATCTCATGCTTTTGGTCACATTTTGCCATGAGGCTGAGAGAAAATGTCAAAGTTATGCTAATTTACTGAAATTCTACATATTTTGCTATCATATGCCAACGGGGTTGGATCCCCAGGGGGCCATACCCATTTGGTAATCCGGCCCTGCGAACACCTTGCTGGCAAGATGCATACAGTTCCATTATGAAGTTAAGGTATAATATGAACCACATTATCACGTTCTTTAAATGTTTTATTTAACTAGGCAAGTCAGTTAAGAACATTCTTATTTACAATGACTGCCAAACCTGGACGACGCTGGGCCAATTGTGCGCCGCCCTATGGGACTCCCAATCATGGCAAGATGTGATACAGCCTGGAATCGAACCAGGGTCTGTAGTGACGCCTCCAGCGCTGAGATGCAGTGCCTTAGACCGCTGCGCCACTCGGGAGCCCCAAAACTCTCTGACGGCGTATTGGAGAGTCTTTCCAGTTCCAGTATTTCTGTCCAATACCTGTTATGTTGCATTAAACCTGTGTGAATGTACTATAATACACAATGTTACATGATGTCCTGTACTGGTGTTGCCTTTTAGATTGAGAGTAGAGGAGAAATTGAATGAGGCATATGCTGAGTGGTTGCGTCAGAGCAGTGAAATTGAGAAAGTTAGAGATTGATGGCTGTAACTTGTCAGCAAATTCTGCTTGGTCAAGTGTCGTTATGGAAGAACCCAGGACATGTTGTATTTCAGCCAAACATTTTGTGTTGGCCATTTAAGCAATAAGGCACGAGGGGGTGTGGTATATAGCCAATATACCATGGCTAAGGGCTGTTCTTAGGCACAACTCTTAGCCGTGATATATTGGCTATATACCACAAACCCTGAGGTGCCTTATTGCTATTATAAACTGGTTACCAACGTAATTATAACTATTTCCCAGATAACAATGACATCACAAATGAGTGTACTGTAGTAGCTTTTTGCTGAATACATTTTGCAACATTTATTTTTACTGCCCTAATTACACCACAAATGAGTCAATTGTAGTAGCTTTTCCTGAATACATTTTGCAATGATTTGTAAACACTGATAGATATTTTAGCACTAAGGCCCGAGGGGGTGTGGTATATGGCCAATATACCACGGCTAAGGCCTGTTCTTAGGCACCATGCATTTGTGGTGTAATTAATTAGGTTCAGTAAAAATACATGTTTTGTCATACCCGTGGTATACGGTATACCACGGCTGTCAGCCAATCAGCATTCAGTGCTTGAACCACCCAGTTTATAACTTGTAATATAGCACATTGATACCAGTGAACATCATGCATTTTTGTGCAATAGTTAAATGCTATATCAGTTTCTGAATGGTGTTGTGTAAATGAACACTAGACCTGTGTCACCAGGTCTAGTGGTTTATTTCTGTTTTGTTATATTTTTCTACTAAGGCTGTTAGCAAACAGCTGGCCCATGTTTTTCTTGTAATACTGGTAATGAATAGTACTGTATCATCTCTATCAGCTCCCTGTATGACTATTGTAATGAGTTCCTGAGTGTAATTCAATCATAAGAGGGCCCTGCTGTCTGGGGGGAGGGATATCACTAACTGATTTTTTTTGAAGGGGTAGAAAATAGAAGTGCTATCGTTCAGACAGCTGCTCTCCAGGAGGCATTGGCTGGCTGACTGGATAAGGGTGACAGTGGGTGCAGTGGTTAGATATGAGGTTGGAGCATGCCCAGGGCCTAACGTAAACACAGGAACATTCCGAGACTGCCTACAATGGATGTAAACTCACAGTCGGTTGTGTTTAAGTTGAGTCATATTAAGTACAAAGGCCCTGCATAGTCAACATGGTTACAAAATGTACATGTTAAATTGTTGTGGATTGAAAAAAAGGTAGGTATGTTAAATAAGGTTTTTGTGTAATATATACAGTTGAAATCGGAAGTTAACATACACTTATCTTGGAGTCATTAACACGTTTTTAAACCACTCCACAAATTCTTGTTAACAAACTATAGTTTTGGCAAGTCAGTTAGGACATCTACTTTGTGCATGACACAAGTAATTTTTCCTACAATTGTTTAAAGACATTATTTCACTGTATCACAATTCCAGTGGGTCAGAAGTTTACATACACTAAGTTGACTGTCTTTAAACAGCTTGGAAAATTCCAGAAAATTATGTCATGGCTTTAGAACCTTCTAATAGGCTAATTGACATAATTTGAGTCAATTGGAGGTGTATCTGTGGATGTATATCAAGGCATACCTTGATAAAAGAAATCAGCCAACACCTCAGAAAACAATTGTAGACCTCCACAAGTCTGGTTCATCCTTGGCAGCAATTTCCAAACGCCTGAAGGTACCATGTTCATCTGTACAAACAATAGTACGCAAGTATAAACACCATGGAACCACGTAGCCATCATAGAGCTCAGGAAGGAGACGCGTTCTTTCTCCTAGAGATTAATGTACTTTGATGCGAAAAGTGCAAATCAATCCCAGAACAACAGCAAATGACCTTGTGAAGATGCTGGAGGAAACATGTACAAAAGTATCTATATCCACAGTAAAACGAGTCCTATATCGACATAACCTGAAAGGCCACTCAGCAAGGAAGAAGCCACTGCTCCAAAACCGCCATAAAAATGCCAGAGTATGGTTTTATATTATTCTTAACGATTTCGCAAAACCAGAAAAAAAATCAACTATGTCTGTGAAACTATATATTCACAATATGATGAATGAATTGTTGTTTATTTGGTAGCATTGCATTCTGTAACTGATTTTACTAATTGCCTTAGTACTGTACAAAGAGGTGCACTATTTGATAGATTCACCCGCTCCCCCTACCTTGGGCTTCCAGTGGGGAGACCTGAGGTCAACCTACCCACGCATCCCTCCCCATCTCGTACTTCTGAGTGGGAGACCTTCCCAGGCAGTAGCCTGCCTAGCTCACAAACTAGAATCAGGGCTCCTACTCCGACAAGGTTGACATAATATCGTTGACGTGCCATGCAAATGAGCGATCGAAAGCCGATCGTGCAAATGTCAACAATCCGAATGTTTTTGTGCGGGCGCCACGTGCTGCCCCCGGGAAGATGCCGTCCTGGGCGGCTGCCCATGTCGGCTATACCTACATCCGCCACTGCTAAAGGAATAAATTAATCAAAGGTGGCATGTCTCATTGGGTCACCGTAGGGCTACGTGAGAGTGCATGACAGTTGAAGAAAATTAATTTCATGGCTGTTTGTGTAACAGCTTCCGTCTCTTTCCTCGCCCCAACCTGGGCTCGAAGTAGGGACCCTCTGCACACATCAACATCAGTCACTCACGAAGTATCGTACCCATCGCGCCACAAAAGCCACGGCCCTTGCAGTACAAGGAGAACAACTACTTAACGTCGCAGAGCGAATGACGTCACCGATTGAAACGCTATTAGCGCGCACCACCGCTAACGAGTTAGCTATTTCACATCGGTGACATTTGCATAGATGAATGTTTAACCTCAATACACATCCATCGATGCTCTAGTTGATTTTGGTGTGTCTTTCAGTCATGGTGCGATTCATTGTTAGTATTTTATCAACGCCTTCATAACTAACTCAATTGACTATCATTATGTTTAAGTCATCTCGTGCTGAATCAGGACGGTTGCATCTCTAAATGTGAAGAGGGGTTTCTATTATTTGATCAAATCAAACAGACCAGGGAGGGGTGGCTCATTCATTTTAATGTGTAATACTTTGGTAACATCATCTAACTCATTAATTGAATTCCTAACATGACTTGTCTTTGTTTCTTTGGTTCATCCTCTGCTCTCCTGCTGTGGAATGCACTATCAGGTCAAAGTAAGTATAAAGGGTGAGAAGATATCAAACGTAGAGAAACCTGACCCTGCATGTACAGTGCATATCGTAAGTATTTACACCCTTGGGTTTTTTCAAAATGTGTTTTGTTTTACAAAGTGGGATTGAAATGGATATAATTGTGATCTACACAAAATACCTCAATGTCAAATTAATAAGAAAATTCTATAAATATTTCCAAATTAATAATACAAAAATAGAAAACCATTTGTTAAGTATTCACCCCTTTTGTTATGGCAAGCCTAAATAAGTTCACTAGTCCAAATTTGCTTAACAAATCATGGAATAAGTTGCATGGACTCACTCTATATGCAATATTAGGGTTAACCTGATTTTTGAATGACTACCCCATCTCTGTACCCCTCACATACAATTATCTGTAAGGTCTCTCATTCGAGTAGCGTATTTCAAGCACAGATTCAACCACAATGACCAAGGGGGCAGTTCCAATGCCTCACAAAGAAAGGCGCCAATTGGTAGATGGTTAAAAAAAAAAGCAGACACTGAATATACATTTGAGCATGGTAAAGTTATTAATTAGGCTTTAGATGGCCTCCAGAGTGACACAGTGGTCTAAGGCACAGCATCGCAATGCTAGCTATGCCACTAGAGATTCTGGGTTTGAGTCCAGGTTCTGTCGCAGCCGGCCGTGACCTGGAGACCCATGGGGCGACGCGCAATTGGCCCATCGTCGTCTGGGTTAGGGGAGGGTTTGGCCGGGAGGGATGTCCTTGTCCCACCGCGCACTAGCGACTCATGTGTCGGGCAGGCCCAGTGCACGCTGACACGGTCACCAGGTGTACGGTGTTTCCTCCGACACATTGGTGTGGCTAGCTTCCGGGTTAAATGGGCATTGTGTCAAGAAGCAGTGCGGCTTGGTTGGGTTGTGTTTCGGAGGACGCACGGCTCTCGACCTTTGCCTCTCCGGAGTCCGTACGGGAGTTGCTGCGATAAGACAAGACTGTAACTACCAATTGGATACCACGAAATTGGGGAGAAAAAAGGGTAAAATAATAAAATGGTGAATCAATACAACCAGTCACTATAAAGATACAGGCGTCCTGCCCAACTGAGTTGCTAGCAGAAGAAGGAAACCGCTCAGGGATTTCACAATTTGGCCAATAGTGATTTTAAAACAGTAACAGTTTTATGGCTGTGATGGGAGAAAACTGAGGATGGATCAATAACATTGCAGTTACTCCACAATACTAACCTAAACAGAGTGAAGGAAGGAAGCCTGCACAGAATAAAAAATATTCTAAAACTTGCATCATGTTTGCAACATAGGACTAAAGTAATACTGCAAAAAATGTGCCAAAGGAATTAACTTTTTGTCCTGAATACAAAGTGTTATGTTTTGGGAAAATCCAACACAACACATCACTGAGTACTACTTTACATATTTTCAAGCATGGTGGTGGCTGCATCATGTTATGAGTATGCTTGTTATCGGCAAGGACAAATAGAAACAGAATGGAGCTAACCACATGTAAAATCCTAGAAAACCTGATTCAGTCTGCTTTCCACCAGACACTGAGAGACATTCATTCACCTTTCAGCAGGATAAGAACCTACAACACAAGGCCAAATCTACACTACAGTTGCTTACCAAGATGATATTAAATGTTCCTAAGTGGCCTAGTAACAGTTTTGACTTAAATGTACTTGAAAATCTATGGCAAAACCTGAAAATGGCTGTCTAGCAATCATCAACAAACAACTTGACAGTGCTTGAAGAATTTTGATAATAGTAATGGGAAAATATTGTACAATCCAGGTGTGGAAAGTGAGACTTATGTGAGACCTACACCAAAATACTTGCAGCTGTCATTGTCTGCCAAAGGTGTTTCTAACATGTATTGACTCATGGGGGTGAATACTTATCTAATCAAGATATATTAGTGTTTAATTGTTCATTAATTAATTATTTGTGTTACATTTTTCTTCCACTTTTACATTAGAGCATTTTGTGTCGATCAACAAAAAATTACAAAATTCATTTTAATACTACTTTAAAACAATAATTATCCAAGTGTGTAAATTATATGCACTGTATGTCCCACCGTAGAAATTTGTGACTGTCAACATTAATTCATTCACTTATTTGTCATAGAATAAAGTTTGTGGTGGATGCTAGACAAAAAAAAAATGAATCAATGAATTGATCAATCCGATGGCGCTTGAGCTTTCTGGGCCTTGTTGAGTCCACAGACACTATGACTCCAGGAACAAGATAGGCCAAGATTTGCTGCAGTATCACAGCCTCTTTGTCTATTTTGGCCCGAGAAGGCTGTCTTGTTTGTACTGTAGATATTTGATGTAAGTGCATAGCACGTTGTTGAGTGTTTATGTGAGTTGTCTGGACCCAATCTTTGTGCTGGATTACTGTAGCTCTGTGTGCATGGAACCTTGTGTTCACAGCCCAGGCTAGTGCTGAGAGCTGTGAGTTGACGTTGGACCAAGTTCTGCTTGGTCTTATACACACAAAGCATGCGCTACTGGAGAGTCTGTTTTCAACTGTTGCAGTAAGGTATGTCTAATGCTTCCCTTTGTGATAGTACCTTGTTTTTTACAAAATAATTTCAAACAATAATTTCAATCATGATGAATTTGACCATCCTACTGTAGCTTGCTTTATCACACCTGTTGTATCTATGCTGCTGATAGCTTGTTCCATGTTCAGTGCTTGTTTCGGGTCAACACTCCATGTTGTCCATTTCATTGCATAATTTCCTGAGTAATGTACTTGAATAGCTTCTGGGAAACAAAACGTAATGTAGAAAATGACGTAATAAAAGTGCACATTTCAACTTAGTAACTACCTTTGAAAAAACAGGGTGGGTAACACCTATGTGTTTCTGCCAGAGACCGATGAGCATATGCTTGCCTTTGCGGAGAAAGTCTTTGCATCGGAGACCAAAGGTGAGGGCGTCCGTGATGAGATCTCCATGTTTGAAGTGCAAGATGACTGTCCCATCCTCCAACAGGAAATGGCCCACCATCTGCACACCGATGAAGATACTGACAAACGGTGGGTAGTAGTTCCTAAATATTTTTTCTTCTTCATGTGAACTGTCCAACAATGGTATCAGCCTTTGCCTTACCACTAAATCCACTGTTTGCCTGTCCCTCCTCCCCCTCCCCCTCTGTAGTAAGAAGAGACAGGAGAAGTGTCGCACCATCACTTTACCGTCGTCAATAAGTGACCAGGCCAGGAAGGTGCTGGCCCCTGTGGCGAATGTGTTGTTGGACATACCAACCTACCTAGAAGTGCCTGACTTCCAGAGAGTGGCCATCATTGGAGACTATGCCTCTGGGGTATTATATCTTAGCTATGTAGCCTACATTTCCCTTTTATCCAGGTTAGTCTTATGGAGATCAAATCTCCTTTGGAAGAGAGACCTGGTTCAAGATGTCAGCGGGGTCGAACATGATGGACCCTGCTCATGAATCAAATCAAACTTTATTTGTCACATGTGCCGACTACAACAAGTGTAGACCTTACTGTGAAATGCTTACTTACAAGCCCTTAACCAACAGTGCAGTTCAAGAAGAGTTAAGAAAATATTTACCAAATAATCTAAGGAAAAAATAATAAAAATTAACACAATAACATAACAATAACGAGGCTATATACATGGGTTACCGGTTAGAGGTAATTTGTACATGTAGGTAGGGGTGAAGTGACTATGCATAGATAATAAACAGCAAGTAGCAGCAGTATACAAAATAATTGGGGGGGGGGGGGGGGGGGGGGGGTCAATGTAATAGTCCGGTGGCCATTTGATTTATTGTCTTATGGCTTGGGGGTAGAAGCTGTTAAGGAGCCTTTTGGTCCTAGACTTGGTGGTGATGCAACCGATGGGGCAGCTGTAGAACTTTTTGAGGATCTGTGGACCCATGCCAAATCTTTTCAGTCTCCTGAGGGGGAAAATGTATTGTCGGGCCCTGTCTTGGTGTGTTTGGACCATGACAGATCGTTGATGATGTGGACACCAAGGAACTTTAAACTCTCGACCCGCTCCACTACAGCCCCGTTGATGTTAATGGGGGCCTGTTTGGCCCGCCTTTTCCTGTAGTCCACGATCAGCTCCTTTGTCTTGCTCACATTGAGGGAGAGGTTGTTGTCCTGGTACCACATTGCCAGTTCTCTGACCTCCTCCCTATAGGCTGTCTCATCGTTGTCAGTGAGGCCTACCACTATTGTGTCGTCAGCAAACTTAATGGTGGTGTTGGAGTCGTGTTTGGCCATGCAGTCGTGGGTGAAAAGGGAGTACAGGAGGGGACTAAGTATGCACACCTGAGGGGACCCTGTATTGAGGATCAGCGTGGCAGACGTGTTGTTGCCTACTCTTACCACCTGGGGGCGGCCTGTCAGGAAATCCAGGATCCAGTTGTAGAGGGAGGTGTTTAGTCCCAGGGTCCTTAGCGATGATCTTTGTGGGCACTATGGTGTTGAGCTGAGCTGTAGTCAATTAACAGCATTCTCACATAGGTGTTCCTTTCGTCCAGGTGGGAAAGGGCAGTGTGGAGTGCGATTGAGATTGTGTCATCTGTGGATCTGTTGGGGCGGTATGCAAATTGGAGTGGGTCTAGGCTATCCGGGAGGATGCTGTTGATGTGAGCCATGACCAGCCTTTCAAAGCACTTCATGGCTACCGACGTGAGTGGGCGGTAATCATTTAGGCAGGTTACCTTCGCTTCCTTGGGCACAGGGACTATGGTGGTCTGCTTGAAACATGTAGGTATTACTGACTCAGTCAGGGAGAGGTTGAAAATGTCAGTGAAGACACTTGCCAGTTGGTCCGCGCATGCTTTGAGTACACGTCCTGGTAATGCATCAGGCCCCGCGGCTTTGTGAATGTTGACCTGTTTAAAGGTCTTACCAAGAGCGTTATCACACAGTCATCCAGAACAGCTGGTGCTCTCGTGCATGCTTCAGTATTGCTTGCCTCGAAGCGAGCATGAAAGGCATTTAGCTCATCTGGTAGGCTCGCGTCACTGTGAAGCTCACGTCTGGGTTTCCCTTTGTAGTCCTTAATAGTTTTCAAGCCCTGCCACATCCAACGTGCGTCAGAGCTGGTGTAGTAGGATTCAATCTTAATCCTGTTTTGACGCTTTGCTTGTTTGATGGTTCGTCTGAGGGCATAGCGGGATTTCTTATAGGCGTCCGGATTAGTGTCCTGCTCCTTGAAAGTGGCAGCTCTAGCCTTTAGCTTGATGCTGATGTTGCCTGTAATCCATGGCTTCTGGTTGGGGTATGTACTGTGGTCACTGTGGGGACGACGTCGTCGATGCACTTATTGATGAAGCCGATAACTGAGGTGGTATACTCCTCACTGCTGTTGGATGAATCCCGAAACATATTCCAGTCTGTGCTAGCAAAACAGTCCTGTAGCTTAGCATCCGCGCCATCTGACCACTTCAGTATTGAGCGAGTCACTGGTACTTCCTGCTTTAGTTTTTGCTTGTAATCAGGAAGATAGCATTATGGTCGGATTTGCCAAATGGAGGGCGGGGGAGAGTTTTCTATGCATCCCTGTGTGTGGAGTAAAGGTGGTCTAGAGTTTTTTCCCCCTCTGTTTGCACATGTGACATGCTGGTAAAAATTTGGTAAAGCTGATTTAAGTTTGCCTGTATTAAAGTCCCCAGGCACTAGCAGCGGCGCTTCTGGGTGAGCATTTTCTTGTTTGCTAATGGCCTTATAGAGTTGGTTGAGTGTGCTCTTAGTGCCAGCATCGGTCTGTGGTGGTAAATAGACAGCTACGAATAATATAGATGAGAACTCTCTTGGCAGATAGTGTGGTCTACAGCTTATCATAAGGTACTCTACCTCAGGCAAGCAATACCTCGAGATTACTTTAATATTAGACATCGCGCACTAGCTGTTATTGACAAAAGACACACACCACCACCCCTCGTCTTACCAGACATAGCTTCTCTGCTCTGCCGGTGCATTGAAAATCCCTCCAGCTCTATATTATGTACATAGTAACATATTATGTACAGTACAGGTCAAAAGTTTGGACACAACTACTCATTCAAGGATTTTTTCTTTATTTGTAGTATTTTCTACATTGTAGAATAATAGTAAAAACTATGAAATAACACATATGGAATCATGTAGTAACCTTTTTTTTTTTTAAACAAATCAAAATATACTTTAGATTCTTCAAAGTAGCCACCCTTTGCCTTGATGACAACTTTGCACACTCTTGGCATTCTCTCACCCAGCTTCATGAGGAATGCTTTCCCAACAGTCTTGAAGGTGTTCCCACATATGCTGATCACTTGTTGGCTGCTTTTCCTTCACTCTGCGGTCCAAATCATCCCAAACCATCTCAATTGGGTTGAGGTTGGGTGATTGTGGAGGCCATGTCATCTGATGCAGCACTCCATCACTCTCCTTCTTGGTCAAATAGTCCTTACAAAGCCTGGAAGTGTGTTGGGTCATTGTCCTGTTGAAAAACAAATGATAGTCCCACTAAGCGTGAACCAGATGGGATGGCGTATCGCTGCAGAATGCTGTGGTAGCCATGCTGGTTAAGTGTGCTTTGAATTCTAAATAAATCACAGCAGTGTCACAAGCAAAGCACCTCCACACCATCACAACTCCTCCTCCGTACTTCATAGTGGGAACCACACATGCGGAGATCATCCGTTCACCTAATCTGCATCTCACCTGGCGGTTGGAACCAAAAATTTCAAATTTGGACTCATCAGACTAAAAGACAGATTTCCACCGGTATAATGTCCATTGCTTGAGTTTCTTTGCCCAAGCAAGTCTCTTAGTCTTATTGATGTCCTTTAGTTGTGGTTTCTTTGCAGCAATTCGACCATGAAGGCCTGATTCACGCAGTCTCCTCTGAACAGTTGATGTTGAGATGTGTTTGTTACTTAAACTCTGTGAAGCATTTATTTGGGATGCAATCTGAGGTGCAGTTAACTCTAATGAACTTATCCTCTGCAGCAGAGGTAATTTTGGGTCTTCCTTTCCTGTGGCGGGCCTCATGAGAGCCAGCTTGATCATAGCGGTTAATGGTTTTTGCAACTGCACTTGAAGAAACTTTAAAAGTTCTTGAAATGTTCAGAATTGACTGACCTTCATGTCTTAAAGTAATGATGGACTGTTGTTTCGCTTTGATTATTTGAGCTGCCCTTGTCATAATATGGACTTGGTCTTTTACCAAATAGGGCTATCTTCTGTTTACCATCCCTACCTTATCACAACACAACTGATTGGCTCAAACGCGTTAAGAAGGAAAGACTTCCACAAATGAACTTTTAAGAAGACACAACTGTTAACTGAAATGCATTCAAGGTGACTACCTCATGAAGCTGGTTGAGAGAATGCTAAGAGTGTGCAGAGCTGTCATCAAGAATCTCAAATATAAATATATATTTAGAATTTATTAACTTTTTTTTTGCTTACTACATGATTCCATATGTGTGATTTCAGAGTTTAGATTTTTTTCACTATTATTCTACAATGTAGAAAATAGTAAAAATAAAAAACCCTGGAATGAGTAGGTGTGTCCAAACTTTTGACTGTTACTTTATGTTTGTAAACTCACCATTAAAAATACCATAGTGATTGAGTGTCCATATAGCTTTTCCATGATATTTGCATTCTACTAAGTAAACCTCCAATTGTTCCCAACTATTCCACCCGCTAAAACCCCTCCCCATCCCAATTTGGGTTGTCATCCCAGTGACCGGCAGACCACGCCCATCCCCCCGTATCCCAGGGCCCCGAGAGACCTGGACCCATCCTTCGAAAAGAGCACACAGTGCCACCCACAGAACAGAAGCAGATCAACTGCCAAAAGCTTTTCCATCGTCCTCACTTCGATTTGCATTATATATAGCTATTAAAAAATATATCTAACATATTTAAATTTCCATAATTAACAAAATAATATGCGTAATAATGTAGGCAGTTCATGCAAAGGATTGTTACCTATAACTAGGATTGCCATTGCAAAGCTATGCATATTTAGCAAGCAATTATTATTTTTGCAAACAATTATGGGGATTCATCCTATATTGTCCCTAACATCATTACCCCCTAGCAACAGATGTGGGACACACACAGTCAACCCCTTTCCCCCACAAACAACCATAAGCTCAGATGCTCAACAGCTGTTCCATCCCTGAGCTTTGATGCCTTCATTATTATTCTACAATGTAGAAAATAGTAAAAATAAAGAAAACCCCTGGAATGAGTAGGTGTGTCCAAACTTTTGACTGGTACTGTATGTCTCCACCTCCCTCTCTCCTCAAATAGCAGAAGAATTAAGTCTCGTTGACCCTGTTTACATGTTGTGGAGCAGTGTCCTTATTGACGGGTTGAACTGAGCTGGATGTTGGAGGAGTAGCATGGCTGCCCATGGCCCTGGGTGTGAACTTGACCGTTATGGCTAGTATGTGTCTCTGGGTCATTGACCTCCTGTAGGGAAATCTCCTCACATAAATAGATCCCTCTAGACTGGAAAATAAGAGCCCAGCAAAGGTCGTCTGGGTTTAAATTTCAGTAATGTGACTCTGACATTTACAGAGAGAAATCATTAGGAGGTGGAGCTTGCTTATCAAACTGCTTGTTGCTCACTTTCCCAATTTAAGCACTACTACATAATCCACTTATGAATATTACATAATCATTTGGTCCATTGTGAACGACCGATAACTTGCTGACAATTATCCATTTTAGTTAGATCAGTGATTACTTCAAGGAATGGAGGGGTGGAGCGATGCATTGGAACAGGGCCCTTATTACATCATTCCCCTCTCTACTCTTAGGTGACCATGGACGACTTTGAGCTGTCCTGTAAGGGCATGTACCGTGCTCTAACCATCAGAGAGAAGTACATGAGGCTGGCCTTCCAGCGCTTCCCCCTCACCTCATCCCAGTACCTGAGGGAAATTGAGGGAGAGCCCTTTAAGCCTGAACACACAGTGCAACCAGGTATGCAGACTAGGCTGACAAGTTTGAACATAATAGAGAGGGCATGTCTGGGATACGCATGCAGTAGTTTTTCGTGTCAGACTATTACTGCCAGTGGTGGTTCTAGCTTGTATGGCTCCCTGGCCGAACCCCCCCTATATAAATATAAAAATATATACAAAAATAAGACTCATTAATATCAAAAAGAAACAACAAAGACAAATAGAAACAAATCTGTGTTGATTTGGCACTCGAGCATCAATACATTACCCATCCCCCAACACTGTCAACCAAGAGTCAAGACTAAACCAATTCACCTTGGTGGTGTGCAGACTGGTTTTATATTATTCTTAACGATTTAGCACAAACCAGAAAAAAATGCAACAAAGTGAAACTGTATATTCACAATATTATGAATGAATTGTGGTTTATTTGGTAACATTTCGAAGTGTGACTTTTTACGAATTGCATTAGTACTGTACAAAGTTAGAGGTGCGCTATTTGATAGATTTCCTCGCTTCCCCTACCTTGGGCTTCCAGTGGGGAGACCTGAGGTCAACCTACCCCCTCCCCCCTCCCCATCTCGTACTTCTGAGTGGGAGACCTTCCCAGGTAGTAGCCTGCCGAGTTCACAAACTAGAATCAGGCCGCCTACTCCGACCAAGGTTAATTGACCCACAGTCCCACACGGTGACATGATATCATTGACGTGATGTGCAAATGAGCGATATAAAACCGAATGCGCAAATGTCAGCATTTAATTTTTTTTTGTGCGGGCACCCCATGTCGCCTATACCTAAATCCGCCACCGATTACTGCCAAGAAAGTGTCTAACAGCTAACATTTTGTTTCCCAGTCTTCACATCGCCACCCAAGAAGGGCGAAGACCCCTTCAACACCAAGTGCTTGCCTGAGAACCTGAGCTGGGTAGCCCGTATGAAGGACGGTGTCATTTATACATACAAAGACGCGGCAGCGGCCGACCAACACAAACCCATAGAGAACATGCCTGCCCCTGACTACATCACCTTCATTGACGACATGAACTTCCTCATCGCTCTGATTGCACAGGGCCCAACGTGAGTCTTACTGCATGACTAGCTAATGAATTGTTAACGGAATATGTGATGCCCTATACCCGTTACAGCTTGGCTAATGGAAAGCCTCGAAATGAATTTTTATTGGCCATAGTTTCTTCGTTCTTGATTCAGTAAAACGTGTATTTTATAAATGTCTGTGTCCAGTTGCAGGTGGTTCTCCAAAAAACAGAATATTCAGAAAGATATTAAATCCACGTTTTGGATCGAGTAATTGGCCTCTTGGATGTGTGTAGATCTTTGTTTTGGTCACACTGTGTGACGCGCTCTCATCTACTTCTACGCGTGACTGCGGCCGCATCTCATAGAAACAACTAGTTCCTGCAAAGATGTTGGGAAATGCAAGATCTCTGGCAGCTAAAATGGCAAGGGAAATTCCCACTCGGTGCAAACCGTGGATTTAATATTTCTGAATATTCTCTGGTTTTAGAGAACCAACTAGACACTGACATTTATAAGATACACTTTTTACCGAATCAAGAACAAAAGAAAGTATTGCCAAGAACAGGTTAGTTGAAAAATTCCTTGCAAGGCTTTCCATTAGTCAAGCTGTAATGGGTACTGAGCATCACATATCCCGTTAACAATTCTGTAGCTACTTCACGACGGGAGATCAACTCCAACGCAGCCAAGTCACAGCAGTATGTAATTACCAATGGTGTAAAGTATTTAAGTAAAAATACTGTACTTTTCTTTACTATCATATTTTTTTACAACTTTTACTTCACTACATTCCTAAATAAAATTACGTACTTTTTACTCCATACATTTTTCCTGACACTCAAAAGTACTCGTTACATTTTGAATGCTTAGCAGGACTGAAAATGGTCAAATTCGCACACTTATCAAGAGAACATCCCTGGTCATCCCTACTGCCTCTGAAATGGCCGACTCACTAAACACAAATGCTTTGTTTTTAAAAAATGTCGGAGTGTTGGAGTGTGAGCCTGGCTATCTGTAAATAAAAAATACAAGAAAATTATGCCGTCTGGTTGGCCTATTATAAGGATTTTTACTTTTAATACTTAAGTATATTTTAGCAACTACATTTACTTATTTAAAACCAAATACTTTTAGACTTTTACTCAAGTAGTATTTTACTGGGTGACTTTTACTTGAGTCATTTTCTATTAAGCTATCTTTACTTTTACTCAAGTATGAGAATTGAGCACTTTTTCCACCACTGGTATTTACAGAATGTACTGGATTTTGATCCAACCCTGCTCTAACACACCTGATTCAACTAATTCTGATCAAAATGTAACACTGATTATTTGGATCAAGTGAGTTAGGCTGCGTTTACACAGGCAGACCAACTTTGAATTTGTTTCCCACTAATTGGTCTTTTGACTAATCAGATCAGCTCTTTTTCCAATAATTGGGTAAAAGATCAGAATTGGGCTGCCTGTGTAAACACAGCCTTAGTGCTGGTCTGGAACAAATAATCCAACATATGGACTACATATTACACCACGAAATGTCTTACAACTTTCTAAGTTCCACATGACATGTTTGCTTGTTCTTTTTGTCTCTCCTGGGTGGCAGTAAGACGTACACTCACCGTCGTCTGAAGTTCCTCATGTCCAAGTTTAATGTGCATGAGATGCTGAACGAGATGGAGGAGATGAAGGAGCTGAAGCTGAACCCCCACAGGGACTTCTACAACTGCAGGAAGGTAGATAGCTACCGTCTTACAAAACATATTAGCATTAGCCTATCTTATTAGCCTTTTAAGACCTCTTAAGATGTTGGCTTGACAGTCGCTGGACCCTGGTCGAGTCCCGGGCAGGGTTACCCTTCAAATTTTCTACAGTATACTTCCATGGTTGGTTTCAGTGACTCTCCCCCCCCCCCCCCCCCCCCCCCCCCCTGTTGTTCACTTTAGGCTCTGGCTCCAGCAGTTACCTTCTCACGCCACTGATGCTGTGAGACATATGAGATTATACAGGATGGTGCCAAATTGGATGGTGTGTTACCGCCATCAACAGTATGGGTGCTGGTATTACATTTATAATTAAAAGCTAGGTACTAGCAAGCTAGTGTGTTCTACCTAGCTAGTCAGTACTAGTTAGCTTAGCTAGTGTGTACTAGCTAGCTGCACATGAAACAATGGTTAGCATAACGCCCTGGACCAGAGCTAGTGCGCTGACTGGTACCATTTGAAACACAAAAATACCATCTGAGACTCATGGGCATGCACTTTGATGTTTGCTGATCACAAAGAGTCAGCTGCCCTTACAAAAATTGCTGTCAGAGTGTAGTATAACTGCAGTACACTGCCATATAACTGCAGTTAGAATGCAGTATTCTGCAAGTACTGCATCCAAAATACCACAGTTGACTGCAGTTACTGCACTTTCAAAACTGCAATATTTTTTTGCAAGGGTGATGCGTCTCGTTGTTCCAGCCCAGTCAGTACACCACAAAGAGAACTCATAATAACTACCCAGTAAGCAAATTTACTTATTTTCCAGAAGTTGGCCACAGGTGCATTCTAAGTGCTGACTCTATGTAAACCACATATCCCGAGGCTGCATTTATTGTAGCTGGGGATTTTAACAAGGCTAATCTGAAAATAAGGCTCCCTAAATTTTATCAGCATATTGATTGCGTGACCCGGGCTGGCAAAACCCTGGATCATTGTTATTCTAACTTCCGCGACGCATATAAGGCCCTCCACCGCCCTCCTTTCGGAAAACCT
Source organism: Salmo salar (assembly GCF_965601325.2). NCBI lineage: Eukaryota > Metazoa > Chordata > Actinopteri > Salmoniformes > Salmonidae > Salmo > Salmo salar. Next base: position 84,471,638 of record NC_138305.1, on the reverse strand, counting down.
GACCACGACTCCATTTTGTTTCTCCCAGCCTATAGACAGAAACTAAAACAGGTATCACCCATGCTCAGGTCTGTTCAACGCTGGTCCGACCAATCGGATGCCACGCTTCAATATTGCTTTGATCACGTGGACTGGGATATGTTCTGCATAGCGTCGAACAACAACATTGATGAATACGCTGATTCGGTGAGCGAGTTTATTAGCAAGTGCATCGGTGATGTTGTACTCACAGCGTCTATTAAAACATTCCCCTACCAGAAACCGTGGATTGATGGCAGCATTCGCGCAAAACTGAAAGCGCGAACCACTGCTTTTAATCAGGGCAAGGTGACCGGAAACATGACCGAATACAAACAGTGTAGCTATTCCCTCCACAAGGCAATCAAACAAGCTAAGCGTCAGTGTAGAGACAAAGTAGAGTCGCAATTCAATGGCTCAGACACGAGAGGTATGTGGCAGGGTCTACAGTCAATCACGGACTACAAAAGAAAAACCTGCCCCGTCGCGGACCACGATGTCTTGCTCCCAGACAAACTAAACAACTTCTTTGCTCGCTTTGAGGACAATACAGTGCCACTGACACGGCCCGCTACCAAAACCTGCGGGCTCTCCTTCACTGCAGCCAAAGTGAGTAAAACATTTAAACGTGTTAACCCTCGCAAGGCTGCAGGCCCAGACGGCATCCCCAGCCGCGTCCTCAGAGCATGCGAAGACCAGCTGGCTGGTGTGTTTACGGACATATTCAATCAATCCTTATCCCAGTCTGCTGTTCCCACATGCTTCAAGAGGGCCACCATTGTTCCTGTTCCCAAGAATGCTAAGGTAACTGAGCTAAATGACTATTGCCCCGTAGCACTCACTTCTGTCATCATGAAGTGCTTTGAGAGACTAGTCAAGGACCATATCACCTCCACCCTACCTGACACCCTAGACCTACTCCAATTTGCTTACCGCCCCAATAGGTCCACAGATGATGCAATCACACTGCACACTGCCCTAACCCATCTGGACAAGAGGAATACCTATGTAAGAATGCTGTTCATCGACTACAACTCAGCATTTAATACCATAGTACCCTCCAAACTGGTCATTAAGCTCGAGAACCTGGGTCTCAACCCCGCCCTGTGCAACTGGATCCTGGACTTCCTGACGGGCCGTCCCCAGGTGGTGAGGGTACGTAACAACATCTCCACCCCGCTGATCCTCAACACTGGGGCCCCACAAGGGTGCATTCTCAGCCCTCTCCTGTACTCCCTGTTCACCCATGACTGCGTGGCCATGCACGCCTCCAAATCAATCAAGTTTGCAGGCGACACTACAGTGGTAGGCTTGATTACCAACAACGATGAGAAGGCCTACAGGGAGGAGGTGAGGGCCCTCGGAGTGTGGTGTCAGGAAAATAACCTCAAACTCAATGTCAACAAAACAAAGAAGATGATCGTGGACTTCAGGAAACAGCAGAGGGAGCAGCCCCCTATCCACATCGACGGGACAGTAGTGGAGAGGGTGGAAAGTTTTAAGTTCCTTGGCGTACACATCACGGACAAACTGAAATGGTCCACCCACACAGACAGCGTGGTGAAGAAGGCGCAGCAGCGCCTCTTCAACCTCAGGAGGCTGAAGAAATTTGGCTTGTCACCAAAAACACTCAGATGCACAATTGAGAGCATCCTGTCAGGCTGTATCACTGCCTGGTACGGCAACTGCTCCGCCCACAAACGTAAGGCTCTCCAGAGGGTAGTGACGTCTGCACAATGCATCACCGGGGGCAAACTACCTGCCCTCCAGGACACCTACACCACCCGATGTCACAGGAAGGCCAAAAAGATCATCAAGGACATCAACCACCCGAGCCACTGCCTGTTCACACCGCTACCATCCAGAAGGCGAGGTCAGTACAGGTGCATCAAAGCTGGGACTGAGAGACTGAAAAACACCTATCTCAAAGCCATCAGACTGCTGAACATCAATCACTAACTCAGAGAGGCTGCTGCCTACATTGAGACCCAATTGCTGGCCACTTTAATAAATGGATCACTTGTCACTTTAAACAATGCAACTTTGATTATGTTTGCATATCTTACATTACTCATATCATATGTACATACTGTATTTTATGACATCTATTGCACCTTGCCTATGCCACTCGGCCATCGCACATCCCTCTATATGTACATAATTCTCATTCACGGAAAACAGAAAGGAAAATGCCGCACACTGCTGCTCATGCTCCCAGGTGATATTTATTGACAATGTTTCGACCCTTAGTTCTTCATCAGGCATCCATATCCCTGGTGGGGGTGGAAGGTCCTAAATATAAGGGCAGTACTCAGTGACAACACTTCCTGAAACAGGAGGTTCATTTTTGTAATTGATAACATAGTTTCACAATATTAACATTCAATGTATCACAATATATGATCATACACAGGGAATGTGATCAATATTTACAGTAATATACATACAATATTCAATTAGGATTAAAAAACTATTTAGACATTATATTGAAACTATAAAAATGGTTTCAAGTCAAACTCCTCATTAAGGCCAAGAGGAGACAGTGTGTTGAGCCTGTGGATCCAGAAAGATTCCCTTTGAAGAAGTTTCCTCTCTATGTCCCCTCCCCTGCGTGACATCTTGACCATTTCTATTCCAATGTATCTCAGAGAGCTAATAGGATGTTTAGCTTGTACAAAATGAGCAGCAACCAGATGTGTTGTCTCACCTGTCCATGTATTGCTGCGGTGCTCACTGATCCGTGTCTTAAGGCTTCTTGGGGTTTTCCCTGTGTAAGACAGACTACAATGACATTTCAACATGTAAATAACATTGGTGGACATGCAGGTAATCAGGCCCTTGATCTTAAATCTTTGACCTGTGCGGTGGTGGGTAAATTAGTTGCATTTGTACTTAAAGCTGCATTGAGCACATTGGCCACATTTGTAATTACCCTCCCTAACCTTGTCCAAAAAAGTTTCCGTTTTCTCTGGTGGGTAATCAGATTTAACCACAATATCTCTCACGTTTCAGGGGCTTTTAAAAACCATATGTGGGGGATATTTAAAAATGGGTTTCAATTATGGGTCAGTATCAATAATGTACCAGTACTTCCTGATAATGTCCTTAAATGCCTTCCCCAATGTTGAATATTGGGTAAAGCATGATGGTACATGTTCTGTTTTTTCTTTGACTTTTGGTTGAAGACTTTCCAACTGTGTTAGACCTTCAAAACGACTATTGGCATGTTTTACCCAATGGTCTTTTGTATCCCCTTTTCCATGGTCAGTTTCTGATGAGAAGCATCAGAGCTGCATATTCTTCTGATAAGACTGAATTGACTTATTGGGAGACTTTTAATAAGTGGACGTGGATGAAAGCTGTCACCTCTAAGGAGGGTATTCCTGTCCGTAGGTTTCCTATAGAGAGGGAGGTTTTGTCCTTAATAACCATCACATCAAGAAAACTGATTTGTGATCGGTCATAGTTAATGGTGAAGTGAAGGTGTTCATTCATAGTTTAGGTAAGGATGGAATTCCAAAAGTTCTTCCTGGGTGACAGTATAGATCACGAAAATGTTATCCAAATATCTCAGAATTAGGAGAATATTTGAGAGAAAAGGGTTAAGGTCTGGATTCAGCACCACCTGTTGTTTTAAACATTCCTAGATATAGGTTAGCATAATTAGGAGCGTGCTCCCCATCGCTGTCCCTTTTGTCTGGAGGAAAAAGTCTCCTCTGAAGAGAAAATAGTTGGAGGTTAGTACCAGTTCAGCCAAGTCTACAATACATTTGGTGCTGGGTAGAGCATTGACAAACTTGCGAAGGAGACAAAGACAAACAAGCGGAAAAAGTTTGAGCGTGGTATTGCGGACTACAAGGAGCAGAAGGCATATTTCTGGAGGGATGGCTGGTGACAGCCAATTGGCACTCCCCCACGAGCAAGTCGGTCTCTAGCTTTAACAGTTCAAGAGTTACTGTTGGTGAGTTATTTCACGTACATTTATTTAATTCTAGTTTATAAAGGTTTTAAATTAGGATAGCCTGAGTGTTTTAAAGTTGGTCTTATAGCTACATTTGTCACGTCCTGACCAGTATAAGGGTTATTTGTTATTGTAGTTTGGTCAGGACGTGGCAGAGGGTATTTTGTTTATGTGGTTCGGGGTGGTGATTTATTTAGTAGGGTGTTGGTTTAGTTAGTTCCGGGTTTTTGGGGTTATGTTCTATGTTTGTATTTCTATGTGGTCTCTAGTCTTTTGTATTTCTATGTCTAGTTTATTGGGGTTGGACTCTCAATTGGAGGCAGGTGTTTTCTAGTTGCCTTTGATTGAGAGTCCTATATATGGGTATGTGTTTGGTTAAGTGTTTGTGGGAGATTGTTTCTTGTTTTGCCTGTGTGAGCCTGACAAGACTGTTTTGTTGTTCGTGCGTTCTTTGTTTGTTATTTTGGTGTTCTCTTTATTTAAAATAAATACAAGATGAGCATCCACGTTCCTGCTGCTTTTTGGTCCTCCATTCCCGACGACAACCGTTACAAAATTGGCAAAGGAGCAGGACCATTTTGAATAGCAACATCTGTATTCCTATGGTTCTCATTCAAACCCATGTTAATGTATACACATTTTAAATGGTTATTGTTCAAAAAGTATGAATAGTATCAAAAAGTTGTATAAATGCAATCTAAGTAGGGTCAGACAATGTTGGTTTGGAGTTGATATTTTAAATGGTGAAAGAGGAGTAGCATGGCCAAATGTCCCCCATCTAAGTCTATGGCCCTGTTATTTCCATTAAAATGTATTGGGAGCTCATTTAAATGTTGCTGAAGTAAATAAATATATCATACATTTTTTCTCAAGCAATCTAAGTTGGAGCAGTCTGTCGGTTCTAAAGCTGTTTTTGTTTTTATAGCTTATCAGTGGTGTAAAGCACATTAAAGTACTACTGAATTCGTTTTTTGGAGAATATGTACTTTACTATTTATATTTTTGCCAACATTTACTTAACTACATTCCTAAAGAAAATAATATACGTTTTACTCCGTACATTTTCCCTGACACCCAAAAGTACTTGTGATATTTTGACAGGAAAATAGTCAAATTCACGTACTTATCAAGAGAACATCAATGGTCATCCCTACTGCTTCTGATCTGGCGGACTCACTAAACACAAATGCTTCATTTGAAGTTGGTTTGGACTTCCTAGCTTGAATAGTTAGAAAGCAAATACAGTGCCTTCAGAAAATATTCATACCCCTTGAGGTATTCCACATTTTGTTGTCACAGCCTGAACTTATAATGGATACAATAATACTACATAATTTAAAAAAAAATGAAATTTTGCTAATTTATAAAAATTGAAATACAGATGTCACACACCTGAGTTAATACTTTGTAGAAGCACCGTTGGCGGCAATTACAGCTTTGAGTCGTCTTGGGTATGTCTGCATCAGCTTTTCACATCTGGATTTGGGGAGTTTCTCAAGCTCTGTTAAGTTAGACCTTACTGTTAAAAGCTTACTTACAAGCACTTAACCAACAATGCAGTATTAAGAAAAATAAGAGCCAAGAAAATATTTACTAAATAAACAAGGATATATACAAGGGGTACCGGTACCAAGTCAATGTGCAAGAAAACAGCTTAGTCAAGTGTTAAAAGAAAGGGGGGGGGGGGTCAATGCAAATAGTCTGGGTAGCCATTTGAGTAACTGTTCAGCAGTCTTATGGCTTGGGGGTAGAAGCTGTTAAGGAGCCTTTTGGATCTTGACTTGGCGCTCCGGTACCGCTTGCCATGCGGTAGCAGAGAGAACAGTCAATGACTAGCGTGGCTGGAGTCTTTGACAATTTGTAGGGCCTTCCTCTGACACCGCCTGGTATAGAGGTCCTGGATGGCAGGAAGCTTGGCCGCAGTGATGTACTGGTCCATACACACTACCCTCTGTAGCGCCTTGCGTTCGGATGCCGAGCAGTTGCCGTACCAGGCGGTGATGCAACCGGTCACGATACTCTCGATGGTGTGGCTGTAGAACCTTTTGAGGATCTGAGGACCCATGCCAAATCTTTTCAGTCTCCTGAGGGGGAATAGGTGTTGTCATGCCCTCTTGACGACTGTCTTGGTGTGTTTGGACGATGATAGTTTGTTGGTGATGTGGATACCAAGGAACTTGAAGCTCTCAACTTGCTCCACTACAGCCCCGTTGATGTGGATGGGGGCGTGTTCTGCCCTTCTTTTCCTGTAGTCCACGATCATCTCCTTTGTCTTGATCACGTTGAGGGAGAGGTTGTTGTCCTGGCACCACACTTCCAGGTCTATGTCCTCCTCCCTATAGGCTGTCTCAGAGATCATCGGCAAACTTAATGATGGTGTTGGAATCGTGCTTAGCGACGCAGTAGTGGGTGAACAGGGAGTACAGCAGGGGACTAAGCACACACTCCTTAGGGGCCCCCATGTTAAGGATTAGCGTGGCAGATCTGTTGTTGTCTACACTATGCACTTGGGGTGGCCCGTCAGGAAGTCCAGGATCCAGTTGCAGAGGAAGGTGTTTAGTCCCAGGGTCCTTAGCTTAGTAATGAGCTTTGAAGGCACTATGGTGTTGAACGCTGAGCTGTAGTCAATGAACAGCATTCTCATGTAGGTGTTCCTTTTGTCCAGGTGGGAAAGGGCTGTGTGGAGTGCAATAGAGATTGCGTCATCTGTGGATCTGTTGGGCGGTATGCGAATTGGAGTAGGTCTAGGATTTCTGGGATGATAATGTTGATGTGAGCCATGACCAACCTTTCAAAGCACTTCATGGCTACAGACGTGAGTGCTACCGGTCAGTAGTCATTTAGGCAGGCTACCTTGGCGTTCTTGTGCACAGGAGCTATGGTGGTCTGCTTGAAACATGTAGGTATTACAGACTCGGTCAGGGACAGGTTGAAAAGGTCAGTGAAGACACTTGCCAGTACACGTCCTGGTAAACCGTCTGGCCATGCAGCCTTGTGAATGTTGACCTGTTTAAACGTCTTACTCACATCGGCTACGGAGAGCATGATCACGCAGATGTCCTGAACAGCAGGTGCTTTCATGCATGCTTCAGTGTTGCTTGCTTCGAAGCGAGCTCATAGGAGTAATTTAGCTCGTCTGGCAGGCTAGGTTTACTGTGCAGCTCGCGGTTGGGCTTCCCTTTGTAGTCCGTAATAGTTTGCAAGCCCTGCCACATCCGACGAGCATCAGAGTCGGTGTAGTAGGATTCAATCTTAGTCCTGTATTTACGCTTTGCCTGTTTGAGGGTTCGTCAGAGGGCATAGCGGGATTTCTTATAAGCATCCAGGTTAGAGTCCCACTCCTTGAAAGCGGCAGCTCAACTCTTTAGCTCAGTGCGTATGTTGCCTGTAATCCATGGTTTCTGGTTGGGGTATGTACTGTGGTCACTGTGGGGATGATGTCATTGATGCACTTATTGATGAAGCCGATGACTGTGGTATACTCCAATGCCATTGGATGAATCTCGGAACATATTCTAGTCTGTGCTAGCAAAACAGTCCTGTAGCTTAACATCTGTGTCATCTGACCACTTCTGTATTGAGTGAGTCACTGGTACTTCCTGCTTTAGTTCTGCAGAATTATTTTAGCAGAATTATGGTCAGATTTGCCAAATGGAGGGTGAGGGAGAGCTTTGTATGCGTCTGTGTGTGTGGAGTAAAGGTGGTCTAGAATTGTTTTCCCCCTCTGATTGCACATGTTATATGCTGGTAGAAATTAGGTCAAATGGATTTAAGTTTTCCTGCATTAAAGTCCCCTGCCACTAGTAGCGCCGCCTCTGGATGAACATTTTCTTGTTTGCTTATGGTCTTATACAGCTCGTTGAGTGCGGTCTTAGTGTGGTGGCAGAAACATTATATACAAAATAAGTTACAAACGTGAAAAAACACAAAATATCACAATTGGTTAGGAGCCCGTAAAACAGTAGCCATCCCCTCCGGCGCCATTCTGTATTCATAGGATGCCACCTTTCCGACAAGTCGGTTGGTCAAATTTCCGCCCTACTAGAGCTGCCCCAGTCAACTGTAAGTGCTGTTATTGGGAAGTGAAAACATCTAGGAGCAACAACGGCTCAGCCGCGAAGTGATAGGCTACACAAGCTCACAGAATGAAGTGCGTTGTACCGCTGAAGTGCGTAGTACGTAAAAATTGTCTGTCCTCGGTTGCAACACTCACTACAAAGTTCCAAACTGCCTCTGGGAGCAATGTCAGCACAATAACTATTTGTCGGGAGCTTCATGAAATGGGTTTCCATGGCCGAGCAGGCGCACACAAGCCTAAGATCACCTTGCCCAATGCCAAGCCTCGGCTGGTGTGGTGTAAAGCTCGCTGCCATTGGACTCTGGAGTAGTTGAAACGCGTTCTCTGGAGTGATGAATCACACTTCACCATCTGGAAGACTGATGGACAAATCTGGGTTTGGCGGATGCTAGGAGAACGCTACCTGCCCCAATGCATAGTGCCAACTGTCAAGTTTGGTGGATGAGGAATTGTGGTCTGCGGCTGTTTTTGTTTTTCATGGTTCATGGTGTTTAAAGAAAAAGACGATGACGTTATTTTATGTTTTTGAATAATAAAAGAAAAACATTTGCTTTATAGGTAATGCATGATCTTAGGGTGGCAACACACATTCTAAGGGATTTCATTATTTTTAACCAAATGTTGCAATTGCAATTTGACTTGTGATTTAGAGCAAAACACTTGGGTGAACTGGAAATAGAACAATTATTCAAATTCTATGGTTGGAATATAATAGTGTGCACTTTGAATACAGTTTGACATGACAACAAATTAAAATGCCAGGTAGGCGTTATTGTGACAGGGTAGGAACCAAAGGGTTGACAAGTGTTTCCTACTGGACCCTATAATCTTTGGCTACATTGAATGTTTTCTTTTAGCTACTTCATGTAGCTGACATATTCTTGCTTCGCGTATTCCTCTTTGATTTAGAAGATACTGTTCCAGAAATAACATGCAGATGTACAGTACCATTCAAAAGTTTGGACACATCTACTCATTCAAGGGTTTTTCTTTATTTTTACTATTTTCTACATTGTACAACTATGAATTAACACATATGGAATAATGTGGCAACTTTGTGGCAACAGTTTGGGGAAGGCCTTTCCTGTTTCAGCATGACAATGCCCCCATGCACAAAGTGAGGTCCATGCAGAAATGGTTTGTCAAGATCGGTGTGGAAGAACTTGACTGGCCTGCACAGAGCTCTGACCTCAACTCCATCGAACACCTTTGGGATTATTTGGAATGCCAACTGCGACCCAGGCCTAATCACCCCACATCAGTGCCTGACCTCACTAATGCGCTTGTGGCTGACTGGAAGCAAGTACCCGCAGCAATGTTCCAACATCTAGTGGAAAGCCTTCCCAGAAGAGTAGAGGCTGTTATAGCAGCAAAGAGGGGACCAAATCCATATTCGTACCCATGATTTTAGAATGAGATGTTCGATGAGCAGGTGTCCACATACACTACCTGACCAAAAGTAACTCCAAATTAAGCGAATAGGAGGACCTGTTTCTTTAACTTCTCAACACAGAATGTGCCAAAGGGTTGTGGAATAACAACAAAATGTGGAATAAGTCAAGGGGTATGAATACTTTCTGAAGGCACTATATTTCTCTCTCATGGTCTACATTGACTAATGTAAATATTGCACATTTTAAATCGTTATAATTCTCCCTCAAATCCTTGGGAGAAAATATCATTTTAGTTTATTCAGCTATGTTCAATTGTATTCTTCATACTATAAAATGCCACAGAATTCTAAGAAAATCTTGTCTGCTAAATGAACTAGTGTAGTCCACAGCCATATGGTATTGCCAGATCATGGCCTAACATAAGGACAACTCAGAGTATGCTATTCTGTTCTTCTGAAATAGACTACATTTTCTTCATATCATGTTTTTTTGAACCTGTCTAAAATAAATGATGTATTTATTGTGATGGTGTAGGCTATATTACATGGATTTATTATACTTTTAAAAATGTAGATGTTCCAAAGGTCTGCATTAGTGGCTTGTAGACTATGCGTGAAAGCTAGGAGATGCAAAATGTGTTTGTTAATTAACGGTCAATTACTGTGAGAGCACCCGTTATTTGCTTGACAATCACCAGCTGACAAAATTTCATGACCGCCACAGCCCTACTCCCTGACCAATGTCCTTCTTGCCTGGTTGCTCCGTTTGGTCAGATGGCCAGCTCTAGGCAGAGTCTGGGTAGTTCCATATTTGTTACATTTCCCAATGATGAAGACCACTGTGCTCCTGGAAACTTTCAACACTAGAAATTATTTTATACCCTTCCCCAGATATGCTCTATGGACAGTTCTGTGGACTTCATTGAATAGTTTCTGCTCCAACATGTACTGTCAACTGTGGAACCTTATATAGACAGGTGTGTTTCTTTCTAAATCATGTCCTAACAATTGAATTGGCCACAGGTGGACTCCAATCAAGTTGTAGTGACATCTCAAGGACGATCAATGAAAATTGGAGTGTCATATACAAAGGGGTGTGAATACTTAAGTAAATGTGATTTCCTTTCAGTAAATGTGATTTCCTTTCCAATAAATGTGCTAACATTTCTAAAAACATGGTCATTATGGGGTATTGTGTGTAGATGGGTCTAAAAAAAATCTAAATTGTTTTAATTCAGGCTGTAACACAACAAAATGTGGAATAAGTCAAGGGGTATGAATACTTTCTGAAGGCACTATATTTATCTCTCATGGTCTACATTGACTAATGTAAATATTGCACATTTGAAATCATTATAATTCAAAAAGTATAAATAGTATCAAATCTGTATATAAGCAATCTAAGTAGGGTGAGTCTGAACATCTCAACGTTGGTTTGGTGTTTAACTTAAATGTTGAAAGAGGAAATAGATGTAGAATGCTAGATTTTTTTTTACCATTGAAGTTTATTGCCCCTTTCTGCCATTGAATTGCATTGGGAGCTCATTTAAATATTATTGTAGTACAAAAGTATAAATGCTGTCAAAAATATTTTCTCAAGCAATCTAAATTGGGACAGTGTACACATTTGGAAGTTGGTTTTGTGTTAACAACATAAAACGTTTAAGCGCTAGAGTGACCCAAATAAATCAAATAATAATAATAAGACTGTAAGAAATCTAGAGTTGTGCTTGGCTTCAGCAAGCACATCTAATTATAGACATCTATGTTTGGGCCAAATATAGGCCTGTCAGGACTGGACCTGTGTGGATGTTGAAATCAGGGCCAGTCCAGACTGGACAAAATCTGAACCAAACATAGATGGCTATGATTGGTTCATGCTTTGTCTGGTCTGGACCAAAAATAACTGTCCTTGGACGTTGAAATCAAGGCCGGTCTGTACTGCACCAAAAAAAGACATCCAAAAGACGTTGCTGACGGTTAATGCTTAGTAACACATAACAATCTTTTCTCACAACTCCTGTGTGCCGTTGTAGGTCGACACCCACATCCATGCTGCTGCCTGCATGAACCAGAAGCACCTACTGCGCTTCATCAAGAAGTCTTACCAGGTGGACGCTGACCGTGTAGTGCAAAACATAAAGGGCAAAGATGTGACCATGAAGGAGCTGTTCGCCAACCTCAAGCTGCACCCCTATGACCTCACTGTCGATTCCCTGGATGTGCACGCTGTGAGTCATACTGCTAGCTAGTTTAGCGATCAAAGGGGGAAAAGCAGTCCTGTGACCACAGGGCAAGTGCGCTCCTACCTCCTGTGTCATATAGGTCCAGACCTCTTGGCAGAAGTCGTAGAAAGCTTACATAGTAAGCTGTATACGGTGAAACTATGCAGCTTTGATATTTTGATACTTTTTCCAATGTGAACACTCCTTGGTCTTACGTGCTTCTCTCTCGCTCTTGTCTTAAGGGCAGACAAACCTTTCAGCGTTTTGACAAGTTCAATGCTAAGTACAACCCTGTGGGAGCTAGCGAGCTGCGTGACCTGTACATGAAGACAGAGAACCACATCAATGGAGAGTACTTCGCCAGGATCATTATGGTTAGACTCAGCTATGGCTTAGTTAGTTCCCTTTTGTAAACATCGCTTGATTACAACCAGCTGATTCTATATTTTTCGCACCCAGGAAGTGGCCTCTGATCTGGAGGATGCCAGGTACCAATACGCAGAGCCCCGTCTGTCCATCTATGGCTGCAACCCTAATGAGTGGACCAAGCTCTCAAGCTGGTTCAACAAGCACAGAGTCTTCTCCCCTCAACTCAAGTGGATGATTCAAGTGCCCAGGATCTAGTAAGTTGTATCTCTACCCTTTTTGCACCCTTTGGCAAGTTTGGCAAACTCAGTATAAAATTCGACTCTTTTATGGGTACTTGGCCCTCCAAGTAAAAATAAACAATATTTTTTTAAATGGCTCTCTAAATAATGAAATTTGTACATTTAGAATAAGGTCTGAAGAACATGTTTATTACCATGGCATGTCATGTTTGTAAACTACTAACTGCTCATTCTCTGTACTTCCACCTCAGTGACATCTTCAGAGGCAGGAACTTCGTGCCCCACTTTGGAAAGATGCTGGAGAACATCTTCCTGCCTGTTTTCCAGGCCACCATCGAACCCCACGCCAACCCTGAGCTCAGCATCTTCCTCAAGCATGTGAGTGAGACTGGCATAAGGAACCAGGGATAAAGGAGGTTTACATTTTAAAGCTGCAATATGCAACTTTTTGTGCAACCTGACCAAATTCACATGTGTGTTATAGATCTGTCATTCTCATTTAAAGCAAGTCTAAGAAGTGGTAGATATGTTCTATGTGCACTATTTCTGCGCTTACCTTTCTCAAGTTTTGTTTTTTGTGTCTTTTACTTTCGGTTTTGTAAATCAGCTTCAACCTGAAAGTACAATATTTATGGTTATGGAAAATATATTTCACAGCGTTTTAGATGTTACAATGATTCTCTACACTATACTTGCTTGTTTTGTCACACAAACTGAAATTAGGCAAACTATTCAAATTTTAGCAACCAGGAAATGGCGGAGCGATTTCTGCATAGTTAATACTTTCAAGGGGTAGTTCACTCAAATGTCCTAATTCATGATTGTTCCCCAGCCTTGATGGAAATGTTATCAGAAGGTAGGAATTTGAGTTAAAATGTTTGACATTTTAACTCAAAATGTTTTTGACATCTTTTCTTCATATATCATACCAAACTTTTTTTTTTTTTAAGTGATTGAAATGAAGAAAAGAAATTGAATAGGAAGGCAATCTCTTCGTTCTCCATCTTCCTCTGCTCTGTAGGTGACAGGTTTCGACAGTGTGGATGACGAGTCCAAGCACAGTGGTCACATGTTCTGCACCAAGAGCCCCAAACCAGAGGAGTGGGACATTGTCAAGAACCCCTCCTACACGTACTACATCTACTACATGTATGCCAACATCACTATGATCAACCAGCTCCGCAAGTGAGTATCGCATGTCAAATCACAACCCACTGGGCACACAATGGTTGAACCAAAATGGAATAGACGTTGAGTTGACATCTGTGCTCAGTGGGAATCCACACGTCCTTCAAGAAATTGTTGCATGAAAAGTAAAATTCAAACATGATACACTCATATCATTGTTTGTGTTGTGTTTTTGTTTGCTTTCTAGGGCTAGGGGAATGAACACCTTCCAGTTCAGGCCCCACTGTGGAGAGGCTGGAGCCGTCACCCATCTGCTGGCCTCCTTCATGACAGCTGACAACATCTCTCACGGCCTCAATCTCAAGAAGGTCCGTAGCCTCTCCAAACAAAATGGCCTCTGTTTCTTTGACACTATCAAAACCTTAACACATTACACAACTAACTCCTGTGGTCCTAATGTTGACGTTTGTATCTAACCCTCCCACTCAACAGAGCCCTGTGTTGCAGTACCTCTACTTCCTGGCCCAGATTCCCATTGCCATGTCTCCACTCAGCAACAACAGTCTGTTCCTGGAGTATGCCAAGAGTCCTCTTCTGGAGTTCCTCAAGAAGGGCCTGATCGTCTCCCTGTCCACGGATGACCCCATGCAGTTCCACTACACCAGGGTGAGGCCAGACTGGGAGCCCGTCTGATAGTGTGTGTGTTGTGTAGAAAGATATTTACCTGTTTTGGTGCGCTCTTGGTTATTGTTGGTGCATTATGCGCCAATCAACTGGCCCAAGGTTCCATTCAGTTCAAAATGGTAATGACTGATTTTTAAGCTGATCCTAAATCAGTTATAGAGAGTAATTGAGACGCCAAGCTTACTCTGCTCTGACTGTGTGTCCTCAGGAGCCCCTGATGGAGGAGTACGCCATTGCAGCCCAGGTGTTCAAGCTCAGCACCTGTGACATGTGTGAGATCTCCAGGAACAGTGTGCTGCAGAGCGGCTTGTCTGATGAGGTAAAAAACACAAGAGACGACAAACAGGATAGACAATATACTACCTCATAGACCCAGAATTTAGCCACACTTTGTAAGACCTGAACCGTTATTATTTTACACAAAAACATATTTTGTTACATTACAATCTACATTAAAGTATGAGTTCAATCATAGTATAGACTAGTTGGATGACAGCACTGTAATAGACTGCCATCGCTAATTGCCATCATAACATCTTCAGCACCAAAACGTGTTGCCTTGGTTTCTTTCTACAGGAGAAGACTCACTTCCTTGGTCCCGACTACCTGAAAGAGGGCCCTGAGGGCAATGACATACGCAAGACCAATGTCGCCCAGATCCGTATGGCCTATCGTTACGAGACACTGTGCTATGAGCTCAACCTGATTAAGGAGGGTCTGAAGACTGAGTGAACAATCTGAGATGTTATGTTTTATGGTGATGGCCCCTGCTAAATGTACCGACTATTTAAGACAACCTTCTTGTGTACTGGCGTTCCCTCCATGGCAAACCACAATCTATTTATTAGAATAGGTATTAGTGTCATCTGGTGGCTGTGTGCAACTAATATCAATTTAACACAGTTTGCATATAGTGATTGGTCAGTGCTGTCCAGGATCTTTGGGACTTCCCTACCCTTAACCATAACCCTTACAAATGTCAACTTCAAAGGGGTATGGACATCACAAGGATACCAGATAGCACAGACCTATAATGATAATCCTGTTTGTGTCTGTTGTATTCCATCTTTTTATTTGATTGGTTTCACTGGCCTTGTACTTGTTTGTGTGAAAACAATTATTCTTTCTAGATGTGTCATATTGTGGGGGACACAATTGCAAGAATGATTTGAAATAAATAAATGTTAAAATAAATATCATTTGATTTCTGTATTAATATTTTTTGCCAAACCAAACCACGACAGAATTGACTTGCTGAAATGTATGCCCTTGCCCTGTCTGTTGCTTATTTCTGAGTGGATGCAAATGACATCTTCCTGTGATTGTGTCAATTGGCCTTCTCCTACAAATCAAGACATCCATTCGTTGGATGAGACAGCAGGAGTTGACGACGCCTCTTAGCTCACAGGATTAATATGGAGCCCCCTGAAAAGTTTCTCACTTGCTTCGAGTTGTACCACTAGCTAATATCTCGGTGCCTGCTTAATGTTATTCCTTACTGTCCAAGACTGGTGAACGGTAGTTGGAAGTTAATAGACGTTTTTGCTCTTAAAAGAAGACATGTTGGGGATAGCTAGCTACAGCTAGCTTTAGCGGCTAATCAGCTAAAGGGGAATGTGTGGCAACTAACTAGTGCAATGGAACGCCCGATTTGGAATTCGTCGTGATTTCCTACTGCGAGAAACACTTGTAATGAGTCAACTAGGACGAAGATTAATGCTAATATTGATGTCTAAAACCAACCACTACAAACAGGGAACAGGTCTAATTTTCCGTTTACGATACGTTTGGCTATTAAAGAAGTTGGGATTGCTGCAAGCGACCTTGAGAGAAACTAATCGGAGGTGGGTAATACATATCGCTACGATTCAATGGATTAAAAACAAATCATTTGCTGTCTGAGATTAGACATTTTGGTTGGTGTCCCACGCTGTCTGGCCTCACATCCCATTTACTGATTTATCTACAAGTTATCAGTAACTTGTTATAACGTGTTGCATTGATTACACATTTGTCACAATCAATGAATTTAACATGAATCTGCTGGTTTAATTGAATGTTCTAACCTCGTGCATGGCATTATTTGTTGAGTTAATCTAGCCTACTACTCAAATTAATTACATCGGTTGATTAGGCCAATCTTAATTGGATGTAAACAGGACAGTTAATCTCTAAGTATATTTACAGATATATTGTGGCAGGGGTGAGATCAGCACCACTATAAGAATTAAAATACATTCCACATGACCTAATATAAACTGCATTGAGTGTTTACTGAAACAACCCATCACTCCTTACCCCTTTTGTACCCCACCTAGGGCAAGTTTTGTCATGCAGCAATTCTTGACGAGGGCGGTTTATGGTTGTTTTGAAGGAGCAATTAGGTATCATTTATGTTGGTAAGTGATGACGGTTATTTGGGTCTTGATGATCCCTGTTTGGATTCTACTGGAGTAACATTGTTGTTTGAGTTCCACTGCAAGTTTTAAAGGTACCCTGGAATGACAAAATGTCCATCCTTCATGATGGTTCAAACCCCCCAGACTCCTTTTGAATGGGGGAAAAACCAAGAGGTTGATATGAGTAACTTAATCTAATTATAGCTGGTAAACAATACTGAAACCAAAGCTTCTAAATGGGTGCAAGTCTCCCAAACTGTAATTATGGACAGTCTGCTGATCCTTTGTTTCTTAGTCTCAGGAAACAGACTAGGCCTTCCTGCATAACACACACAAATAAAGCAAGTGGGTCAGAGTAATAAGTGACAGTTTAAAGTGTAGGATGGGTCCTGGCTATGAGATTCCACTACATACATTGGATTTAGGTCAAACCAAACAAAAGCATCATTTGTGGAGCCTGACTGACCTGTCTCTGGTCAAATTTATTCCCCTGCACCGTCCTAGCTGGAATGCAGCACATAGAATCATTATTATCATGAGCATCACTGGAATTTCACCATGTCTCCTTTCTCTAAATGCTTTCAATGTGATGTGCATTGTGTCTAAGTGCTTTGCTTCCAGTAAACAGTACTGTAAAGGAAGCAGGAACAGGAGTTTTAATATATTTAGGCAAGATTTCACATAAGGACTTGGGCCTCTCCATACAGTTTGGATGGTGCATACAATGAGGGGGCTGTGCAAGATCATAAATATCAGTATTGCATGCCAAACTGTTCAGTTGTAGTTTTAGCTCAAGCTAAATGCATTATGGAGTAATTCACTGTGAGGGACTCAAAATGTCAATGTTTCAATAGTCTGTTCCTATCAAGTAATCTACTAGGCCTAAATTAATTTAGTTAAGAGTTTACGGCCATATAGAATATATTTTACAGTAATAAGACATCACTGTGGCTGTGATGTGGATTTACTGGAATCCTTCATAATTTATCTTAATTGTTTGTGCATGGGAATGCATCAGTGCTCCAATCTTCAGTTAATGTTTATGGCGCTTAGGCCTAGGCATTCTGAAGTCCAAGATAAAAATACTTGGAATACCCGTCCTGGCATCTTTCCTGATCTACTGAAAGAGACTTTTTGAGATGAGAGTAAATTAGATTTAATGTTTTAATCTATCATGGTGTTCTGTAATAGGACAGCTGTGGTCAAGGATGGGACAGGGGGATAGCCAACTCTGCTGGGGGGGGGCAGGCAGGCAGACTTCACTCTGGCTGCACAAAGCTCCTGTGCCTTGTTCCTGCCGTTGTCTTATTTTCTCCTCTGGGTTTTATTTTTGGCTACTGACCTTGACAGGAGCCTGTCCATCCTTTCCAGCTTCCTCTGGCCAAACACATCCCGTACGCCTTCCACTGCCTCAGGAGTGTGCTGTTGAAAGATACAGTGCCTTCAGAAAGTATTCATACCCCTTGACTTATTCCACATTTTGTTGTGTTACAGCCTGAATTCAAAATAGATTAACATTTAAAAAAATCACTCACCCATCAACACACACAACCCCATAATGACAAAGTGAATACATGTTTTTAGAAATGTTGCAAATGTATTGAAAATTAAATACAGAAATCTCATTTACACAAGTATTCTCAACCCTTTGCTATTACACTCCAAATTGAGCTCAAGTGAATCCAATTTTATTTGATCATCCTTGAGACGTTGCTACAACTTGATTGGATTCCACCTGTGGCCAATTCAATTGTTTTGGACATGGTTTAGAAAGAAACACACCTGTCTATACAGTTGAAAGTGCATGTTGGAGCAGAAACTATACCATGAAGTCCAATGAACTGTCTGTCGATCACAGAGAGAGAATTGTGATGAGGAATATATCTGGGGAAGGGTATAAAACAATTTCTAGAGTGTTGAAAGTTTCCAAGAGCACAGTGGTCTTCATCATTGGGAAATTGAGAAAATATGAACTCCCTAGACTCTGCCAAGAGCTGGCCTTTCGACCAAACTGAGCAACTGGGCAAGAAGTACATCTCAGAAAGTTTTAAACTGTCAAGAGGAGTAAAACAAGGTTGTCCACTATTGGCATATCTATTAATTATTGCCATTGAAATGTTGGCTGTTGAAATCAGATCCAACAATAATATATTAAGGGATTAGAAATCCAGGGCTTAAAAACAAAGGTGTCATTGTACGCTGATGATTCATGTTTTCTTTTAAATCCAAAATTAGAATCACTCCACAGCCTCATAGAGGATCTAGATACTTTTTCTAACCTCTGGATTAAAGCCAAATTATGATAATACGTGTTGGATCACAAAAAAAATACAACTTTTACATTACCGTGTAGTTTACCAATAAAATGGTCTGATGGGGATGTGGACGTACTCGGTATACATATACCGAAAGAAAGAAATGATCTCACTCTAATACATTGTTATAGGAAGTTAGCAAAAATAGATACGTTTTGCTACCATGGAAAGGAAAATACCTCTCTGTTTGTGGAAAAATCACCCTCATTAACTCTTTAGTCATATCACAATTTACCTATTTGTTTATGGTTTTGCCTACACCAAGAGATCTGTTTTTTAAATGATAAGAGTAAAAAATATTCAATTTTATTTGGAATGGCAAGCCAGACAAAATTAAAAGGGCCTATTTATATAATGAATATAAATTTGGAGGGCAGAAATTATTAAATATTAAAGTATTAGACCTCTCACTAAAGGTCTCAGTCATACAAAAGTTATACTTAAATCCAAACAGGTTCTCTAGCAAATTAGTATGAATGTCTCACCCCATGTTCAAGAATGGCCTTTTTCCCTTTATTCAGATTACAACCTCTCACTTTCGGTTATTTGAAAACGAAATAATCTCCAAAATATCGTTATTTTTTAAATAAGCCATAGAAAGACAGAACAAATAATACAACAAACATTGTGGTTAAACTCAATTATACTAATTGATTAATGAAAACTTATTTTTCAATAACATTTAAAAAAAAGTTATCTTTGTAAATTATATCATAAATAGGACTGGTGGAGTTATGTCACACATGCAGCTAACACAGATATATGGAAATGTCTGCTCTACCCAAAATTACAACCAAATAATTGCAGCATTACCGCAAAAATGGAAGAGGCAAGTAGAAGGGGGGGAAAGTAAGCAACTTGTCTATTGGCCCTGCATTAAAGACCAAATTGCTTAAAGAAAATTGTGACAAAATGTATACCAGTTTCATTTAAGGACTTAAAAATTGACAGCTGTGCCATTATAAATTAAAAAATAGTTGGGAAGAGATTTTCGATGTACCGATTCCATGGCACAAACTTTGAATTTTTCAATAATGTGTGTGTTATTAGTTTAAGCACACTTTATTTGTCTATTGTTCTGACTTAGATGAAGATCAGATCAAATTTTATGTCAAATTTATGCAGAAATCCAGGTAATTACAAAGGGTTCACATACTTTTTCTTCCCACTATGTATATATACACTGCTCCAAAAAATAAAGGGAACACTTAAACAACACAATGTAACTCCAAGTCAATCACACTTCTGTGAAATCAAACTGTCCACTTAGGAAGCAACACTGATTGACAATAAATTTCACATGCTGTTGTGCAAATGGAATAGACAACAGGTGGAAATTATAGGCAATTAGCAAGACACCCCCAATAAAGGAGTGGTTCTGCAGGTGGGGACCATGGACCACTTCTCTGTTCCTATGCTTCCTGGCTGATGTTTTGGTCACTTTTGAATGCTGGCGGTGCTTTCACTCTAGTGGTAGCATGAGACGGAGTCTACAACCCACACAAGTGGCTCAGGTAGTGCAGCTCATCCAGGATGGCACAT
The DNA here is from genome assembly GCF_965601325.2 of Salmo salar. Lineage (NCBI taxonomy): Eukaryota > Metazoa > Chordata > Actinopteri > Salmoniformes > Salmonidae > Salmo > Salmo salar. Next base: position 84,451,287 of record NC_138305.1, on the reverse strand, counting down.
CAATGCGAGCTGTGGCAAGAAGGTTTGCTGTGTCTGTCAGCGTAGTGTCCCGAGCATGGAGGCGCTACCAGGAGACAGGCCAGTACATCAGGAGACGTGGAGGAGGCCGTAGGAGGGCAACAACCCAGCAGCAGGACCGCTACCTCTGCCTTTGTGCAAGGAGGAGCAGGAGGAGCACTGCCAGAGCCCTGCAAAATGACCTCCAGCAGGCCACAAATGTGCATGTGTCTGCTCAAACGGTCAGAAACAGACTCCATGAGGGTGGTATGAGGGCCCGACGTCCACAGGTGGGGGTTGTGCTTACAGCCCAACACCGTGCAGGACGTTTGGCATTTGCCAGAGAACACCAAGATTGGCAAATTCGCCACTGGCGTCCTGTGCTCTTCACAGATGAAAGCAGGTTCACACTGAGCATGTGACAGACGTGACAGAGTCTGGAGACGCCGTGGAGAACATTGTGCTGCCTGCAACATCCTCCAGCATGACCGGTTTGGCGGTGGGTCAGTCATGGTGTGGGGTGGCATTTCTTTGGGGGGCCGCACAGCCCTCCATGTGCTCGCCAGAGGTAGCCTGACTGCCATTAGGTACCGAGATGAGATCCTCAGACCCCTTGTGAGACCATATGCTGGTGCGGTTGGCCCTGGGTTCCTCCTAATGCAAGACAATGCTAGACCTCATGTGGCTGGAGTGTGTCAGCAGTTCCTGCAAGAGGAAGGCATTGATGCTATGGACTGGCCCGCCCGTTCCCCAGACCTGAATCCAATTGAGCACATCTGGGACATCATGTCTCGCTCCATCCACCAACGCCACGTTGCACCACAGACTGTCCAGGAGTTGGCGGATGCTTTAGTCCAGGTCTGGGAGGAGATCCCTCAGGAGACCATCCGCCACCTCATCAGGAGCATGCCCAGGCGTTGTAGGGAGGTCATACAGGCACAGGCACATACAGACTCCGTCTCATGCTACCACTAGAGTGAAAGCACCGGCAGCATTCAAAAGTGGCCAAAACATCAGCCAGGAAGCATAGGAACTGAGAAGTGGTCTGTGGTCACCACCTGCAGAACCTCTCCTTTATTGGGGGTGTCTTGCTAATTGCCTATAATTTCCACCTGTTGTCTATTCCATTTGCACAACAGCATGTTAAATTTATTGTCAATCAGTGTTGCTTCCTAAGTGGACAGTTTGATTTCACAGAAGTGGAGTTACATTGTGTTGTTTAAGTGTTCCCTTTATTTTTTTGAGCAGTGTATATTAGTTGCAAATACATCTCTCTCTCGCTCTATAATTTATATAGTATATATAGTGTATATATATACATAAATAAACTCAGCAAAAAAAGAAACGTCCTCTCACTGTCAACTGCGTTTATTTTCAGCAAACTTAACATGTGTAAATATTTGTTTGAACATAAGATTCAACAACTAAGACATAAACTGAACAAGTTCCACAGACATGTGACTAACAGAAATGGAATGTGTCCCTGAACAAAGGGGGGGTCCAAATCAAAAGTAACAGTCAGTATCTGGTGTGGCCACCAGCTGCATTAAGTACTGCAGTGCATCTCCTCCTCATAGACTGCACCAGATTTGTCAGTTCTTGCTGTGAGATGTTACCCCACTCTTCCACCAAGGCACCTGCAAGTTTCCGGACATTTCTGGGGGGAAGCCCTCACCCTCCGATCCGACAGGTCCCAAACGTGCTCAATGGGCTTGAGATCCGGGCTCTTCGCTGGCCATGGCAGAACACTGACATTCCTGTCTTGCAGGAAATCACGCATAGAACGAGCAGTATGGCAGGTGGCATTGTCATGCTGGAGAGTCATGTCAGGATGAGCCTGCAGGAAGGGTATCACATGAGAGAGGAGGATGTCTTCCCTGTAACGCACAGCGTTGAGATTGCCTGCAATGACAACAAGCTCAGTCCATTGACCCTGTGACACACCGCCCATCCGACCATCACCCCTGGTGAGACAAAACCGCGACTCGTCAGTGAAGACCACTTTTTGCCAGTCCTGTCTGGTCCAGTGACAGGTTTGTGCCCATAGGTGACATTTACATTTAAGTCATTTAGCAGACGCTCTTATCCAGAGCGACTTACAAATTGGTGCATTCACCTTATGATATCCAGTGGAACAACCACTTTACAATAGTGCATCTAAATCTTTTAAGGGGGGGGGGGGGGGGGGGTTAGAAGGATTACTTTATCCTACCCTAGGTATTCCTTAAAGAGGTGGGGTTTCAGGTGTCTCCGGAAGGTGGTGATTGACTCCGCTGTCCTGGCGTCGTGAGGGAGCTTGTTCCACCATTGGGGTGCCAGAGCAGCGAACAGTTTTGACTGGGCTGAGCGGGAACTGTGCTTCCTCAGAGGTAGGGGGGCCAGCAGGCCAGAGGTGGATGAACGCAGTGCCCTTGTTTAGGTGTAGGGCCTGATCAGAGCCTGAAGGTATGGAGGTGCCGTTCCCTTCACAGCTCCGTAGGCAATCACCATGGTCTTGTAGCGGATGCGAGCTTCAACTGGAAGCCAGTGGAGAGAGCGGGGTGACGTGAGAGAACTTGGGAAGGTTGAACACCAGACGGGCTGCGGCGTTCTGGATGAGTTGTAGGGGTTTAATGGCACAGGCAGGGAGCCCAGCCAACAGCGAGTTGCAGTAATCCAGATGGGAGATGACAAGTGCCTGGATTAGGACCTGCGCCGCTTCCTGTGTGAGGCAGGGTCGTACTCTGCGAATGTTGTAGAGCATGAACCTACAGGATCGGGTCATCGCCTTGATGTTAGTGGAGAACGACAGGGTGTTGTCCAGGATCACGCCAAGGTTCTTAGCACTCTGGGAGGAGGACACAAGGGAGTTGTCAACCGTGATGGCGAGATCATGGAACGGGCAGTCCTTCCCCGGGAGGAAGAGCAGCTCCGTCTTGCCGAGGTTCAGCTTGAGCTGGTGATCCGTCATCCACACTGATATGTCTGACAGACATGCAGAGATGCGATTCGCCGCCTGGTTATCAGAAGGGGGAAAGGAGAAGATTAATTGTGTGTCGTCTGCATAGCAATGATAGGAGAGACCATGTGAGGATATGACAGAGCCAAGTGACTTGGTGTATAGCGAGAATAGGAGAGGGCCTAGAACAGAGCCCTGGGGGACACCAGTGGTGAGAGCGCATGGTGCGGAGACAGATTCTCGCCATGCCACCTGGTAGGAGCGACCTGTCAGGTAGGACGCAATCCAAGCGTGGGCCGCGCCGGAGATGCCCAACTCGGAGAGGGTGGAGAGGAGGATCTGATGGTTCACAGTATCAAAGGCAGCAGATAGGTCTAGAAGGATGAGAGCAGAGGAGAGAGAGTTAGCTTTAGCAGTGCAGAGAGCCTCCGTGACACAGAGAAGAGCAGTCTCAGTTGAATGCCCAGTCTTGAAACCTGACTGATTAGGATCAAGAAGGTCATTCTGAGAGAGATAGCAGGAGAGCTGGCCAAGGACGGCACGTTCAAGAGTTTTGGAGAGAAAAGAAAGAAGGGATACTGGTCTGTAGTTGTTGACATCAGAGGGATCGAGTGTAGGTTTTTTCAGAAGGGGTGCAACTCTCGCTCTCTTGAAGACGGAAGGGACGTAGCCAGCGGTCAAGGATGAGTTGATGAGCGAGGTGAGGTAGGGGAGAAGGTCTCCGGAAATGGTCTGGAGAATAGAGGAGGGGATAGGGTCAAGTGGGCAGGTTGTTGGGCGGCCGGCCGTCACAAGACGCGAGATTGACGTTGTTGCCGGTGATGTCTGTTGAGGACCTGCCTTACAACAAGCCTACAAGCCCTCAGTCCAGCCTCTCTCAGCCGAGTGTGCGTTCCTGGTGTAATTCGGGCAGTTGTTGTTGCCATCCTGTTCCTGTCCCGCAGGTGTGATGTTCGGATGTACCCATCCTGTGCAGGTGTTACACGTGGTCTGCCACTGCGAGGACGATCAGCTGTCCGTTCTGTCTCCCTGTAGCGCTGTCTTAGGCGTCTCACAGTATGGACATCGCAATTTATTTCCCTGGCCACATCTGCAGTCCTCATGCCTCCTTGCAGCATGCCTAAGGCACGTTCTAGCAGATGAGCAGGGACCCTGGGCATCTTTCTTTTGGTGTTTTTCAGAGTCAGTAGAAAGGCCTCTTTAGTGTCCTAAGTTTTCATAACTGTGACCTTAATTGCCTACCGTCTGTAATCTGTGTCTTAGCGACCGTTCCACAGGTGCATGTTCAGTAATTGTTTATGGGTCATTGAACAAGCATGGGGAACAGAGTTTAAACCCTTTACAATGAAGATCTGTGAAGTTATTTGGATTTTTACGAATTATCTTTGAAAGACACAGTCCTGAAAAAGGGACAGGTCTTTTTTTGCTGAGTTTACGTACATACATACATACATACATATAGTTGAAATCTGAAGTTTACATACACCTTAGCCAAATACATTGAAACTACGTTTTTCCCAATTCCTGACATTTAATCCTAGTAAAAATTCCCTGTCTTAGGTCTGTTAGGATCACCACTTTAGTTTAAGAATCTGAAATGTCTGAAATAATAGTAGAGAATGATTTATTTCAGCTTTTTATTTATTTCATCACATTCCCAGTGGGTCAGAAGTTTACATACTCTCAATTTGTATTTGGTAGCATTGCCTTTAATTTGTTTAACTTGGGTCAAACGTTTTGGGTAGCCTTCCACAAGCTTCCCACAATAAGTTGGGTGAATTTTGGCCCATTCCTCCTGACAGAGCCGGTGTAACTGAGTCAGGTTTGTAGGCCTCCTTGCTCGCACACACTTTTTCAGTTCTGCCCACAAATGTTCTATAGGATTGAGGTCAGGGCTTTGTGATGACCACTCCAATACCCTGACTTTGACACAACTTTGGAAGTATGCTTGGGGTCATTGTCCATTTGGAAGACCCATTTGCGACCAAGCTTTAACTTCCTGACTGATGTCTTGAGATGTTGCTTCAATATATCCACATAATTTTCCTGCCTCATGATGCCATCTATTTTGTGAAGTGCACCAGTCCCTCATGCAGCAAAGCACCCCCACAACATGATGCTGCCACCCCCGTGTTCTTCGGCTTGCAAGCCTCCCCCTTTTTACTCCAAACATAATGATGGTCATTATGGCCAAACAGTTCTATTTTTGTTTCATCAGACCAGAGGACATTTATCCAAAAAGTATGATCTTTGTTCCCATGTGCAGTTGCAAACCGTAGTCTGGCTTTTTTATGGCGGTTTTGGAGCAGTGGCTTCTTCCTTGCTGAGCGGCCTTTCAGGTTATGTCGATATAGGACTCGTTTTACTGTGGATATATATACTTTTGTACCTGTTTCCTCCAGCATCTTCACAAGGTCCTTTGCTGTTGTTCTGCGATTGATTTGCACATTTCGCACCAAAGTACGTTCATCTCTAGGAGACAGAACGCGTATCCTTCCTGAGCGGTATGATGGCTGCGTGGTCCAATGGTGTTTATACTTGCGTACTATTGTTTGTACAGATGAACGTGGTACCTTCAGGCGTTTGGAAATTGCTCCCAAGGATGAACCAGACTTGTGGAGGTCTGCAATATTTTTTCTGAGGTCTTGGCTTATTTCTTTTGACTCTGCCTTTAAACAGCTTGAGAAAATTCCAGAAAATGATGTCATAGCTTTATAAGTTTCTGTTAGGCTAATTGACATCATTTGAGTCAATTGGAGGTGTACCTGTGGATGTATTTCAAGCGAAGAGGCACTGAGTTTGAAGGTAGGCCTTGAAATACGTTCACAGGTACACCTCCAATTGACTCAAATTATGTCAATTAGCCTAACAGAAGCTTCTAAAGCCATGACATCATTTTCTAGAATTTTCTCAAGCTGTTTAAAGAACAGTCAACTTAGTGTATGTAAATCTCTTACCCACTGGAATTGTGATACAGTGAAATAATCTGTCTTTAAACAATTGTTGGAAGAATTACTTGTGTCATGCTCAAAGTAGATGTCCTAACCGACTTGCCAAAACTAGTTTGTTAACAAGAAATGTGTTGAGTGGTTGGAAAACAAGTTTTAATGACTCCAACCTAACTGTATGTAAACTTCTTACTTCAACTCTACATACATACATACATACATACAGTCGTGGCCGAAAGTTTTGAGAATGACACAAATATTAATTTCCACAAAGTTTGCTGCTTCAGTGTCTTTAGATATTTTTGTCAGATGTTACTATGGAATACTGAAGTATAATTACAAGCATTTCATAAGTGTCAAAGGCTTTTATTGACAATTACATGAATTTGATGCAAAGAGTCAATATTTGCAGTGTTGACCCTTCTTTTTCAAGACCTCTGCAATCCACCCTGGCATGCTGTGAATGAACGTCTGGGCCACATCCTGACTGAACGCAGCCCATTCTTGCATAATCAATGCTTGGAGTTTGTCAGAATTTGTGGGTTTTTGTTTGTCCACCCGCTTCTTGAGGCTTGACTACAAGTTCTCAATGGGATTAAGGTCTGGGGAGTTTCCTGGCCATTGATGTTTTGTTCCCCAAGCCACTTAGTTATCACTTTTGCCTTATGGCAAGGTGCTCCATCATGCTGGAAAAGGTATTGTTCATCACCAAACTGTTCCTGGATGGTTGGGAGAAGTTGCTTTCGGAGGATGTGTTGGTACCATTCTTAATTCATGGCTGTGTTCTAAAGCAAAATTGTGAGTGAGCCCACTCCTTTGGCTGAGAAGCCACCCCACACGTGAATGGTCTCAGGATGCTTTACTGTGGGCATGACACAGGACTGATGGTAGCGCTCACCTTGTCTTCTCCGGACAAGCTTTTTTCCGGATGCCTCAAACAATCGGAAAGGGGATTCATCAGAGAAAATGACTTTACCCCAGTCCTCAGCAGTCCAAGCTCTGTACCTTTTGCAGAATATCAGTCTGTCCCTGATGTTTTTCCTGGAGAGAAGTGGCTTCTTTGCTGCCCTTCTTGACACCAGGCCATCCTCCACACCTGCCTGCTGCCATTCCTGAGCAAGCTCTGTACTGGTGGTGCCCCGATCCCGCAGCTGAATCAACTTTAGGAGAGGGTCCTGGCGCTTGCTGGACTTTCTTGGGCGCCCTGGAGCCTTCTTCACAACAATTGAACCCCTCTCCTTGAAGTTTTTGATGATCCGATAAATGGTTGATTTAGGTGCAATCTTACTGGCAGCAATATCCTTGCCTGTGAAGCCCTTTTTGTGCAAAGCAAAGATGACGGCACATGTCCTTGCAGGTAACCATGGTTGACTGAGGAAGAACAATGATTACAAGCACCACCCTCCTTTTGAAGCTTCCAGTCTGTTATTCAAACTCAATCAGCATGACAGAGTGATCTCCAGCCTTGTCCTCGTCAACACTCACACCTGTGTTAACGAGAGAATCACTGACATGTCAGCTGGTCCTTTTGTGGCAGGGCTGAAATGCAGTGGAAATGTTTTTGGGGGATTCAGTTCATTTGCATGGCAAGAGGGACTTTGCAATTAATTGCAATTCATCTGATCACTCTTCATAACATTCTGGAGTATATGCAAATTGGCATCATACAAACTGAGGCAGCAGACTTTGTGAAAATTAATATTTGTGCCATTCTCAACTTTTGGCCACGATTGTACATTCATTCACTCACTCACTCACTCACTCACTCACTCACTCACTCACTCACTCACTCACTCACTCACTCACTCACTCACTCACTCACTCACTCACTCACTCACTCCCAGTCAAAAGTTTTAGAACACCTACTCATTCAAGGGTTTTTCTTCAATTTTACTACTTTCTACATTCAAAAGGCACTCGCACATCTGAGCTATCTTTGTTGCAGGTGCATGGTGACAGATGAATAAGATGAGAAAAAAGAAGAAACCCACACTAGTATCACTGCTCTTTAATAAGCTTTACGTATCGGCCTCACGGCCTTCATCAGAGTTTTTAAATTGTAGAATAATAGTGAAGACATCAAAACACATGGAATCATGTAGTAAACCAAAAAGTGTTAAACAAATCAAAATATATTTTATATGTGAGATTCTTCAAATAGCCACCCTTTGCCTTGATGACAGCTTTAAACACTCTTGGCATTCTCTCAACCAGCTTCAGATTAAATGCTTTTCCAACAGTCTTGAAGGAGTTCCCACATATGCTGGGCACTTGTTGGCTGCTTTTCCTTCACTCTGCGGTCCGACTCATCCCAAACCATCTCATTTGGGTTGTGGTTTGGGGATTGTGGAGGCCAGGTCATCTAATGATGCAGCACTCCATCCCTCTCCTTGGAAAAATAGCCCTTACACAGCCTGGAGGTGTGTTGGTTCATTGTCCTGTTGAAAAACAAATGATAGTTCCACTAAGCCAAAACCAGATGGGATGGTGTATCGCTGCAGAATTTTGTGGTAGCCATGCTGGTTAAGTGTGCCTTGAATTCTAAATAAATCACAGCAGTGTGACCAGTAAAGCACCCCCAGACCGTAACACCTCCCCCTCCATGCTTTACGGTGGGAAATACAAATGCGGAGATTATCCATTCACCCACACCGCGTCTCACAGACACAGCAGTTGGAACCAAAAATCTCACATTTGGACTCCAGACCAAAGGAAAAATTTCCACCAGTCTAATGTCCATTGCTTGTGTTTCTTGGCCCAAGCAGGTCTCTTCTTCTTATTTGTGTCCTTTAGTAGTGGTTTCTTTGCAGCAATTCAACCATGAAGGCCTGATTCACACAGTCTTCTCTTAACAGTTGATGTTGACATGTGTCTGTTACTTGAACTCTGAAGCATTTATTTGGGATGCAATTTCTGACGCTGGAAACTAATGAATTTATCTTCTGCAGAGGTAACTCTGGGTCTTCCATTCCTGTGGCGGTTCTCATGAGAGCCAGTTTCATCATAGCGCTTGATGGTTTTTGCGACTGCACTTGAAGAAACATTCAAAGTTCTTGAAATGTTCTGTATTGACTGACCTTCATGTCTTAAAGTAATGACGGACTGTTGTTTCTCTTTGCTTATTTGAGCTGTTCTTATCATAATATGGACTTCGTCTTTTACCAAATAGGGCTATCTTCTGTATACCACCACTACCTTGTCACATAACAACTGATTGGCTCCAACACATTAAGAAGGAAGAAATTCCACAAATTAACATTTTAAGAAGGTACAACTGTTAATTGAAATGCATTCCAGGTGACTACCTCATGAAGCTGGTTGAGAGAATGCCAAGAGTGTGCGAAGCTGTCATCAAGGCAAAGGGTGGCTATTTGAATAATCTCAAATATAAAATATATTTTGTGTTTAAGACTTTTTTGGGTTACTACATGATTCCATATGTGTTATTTCATAGTTTTGATGTCATCTATATTATTCTACAAACACTTGAATGAGTAGGTGTTCTAAACATTTTGACCGGTACTGTATATATTTGCAAAAAATATATGGGGGATTAGAAGTGATGCAGACTTGTATGCCGTTAAATCTGTGGAAAGACTTGATGATTGCTGTTCTCCACCACTCCCCATTTAATTTAACAGAGCTTGAGAAAATATGCAAGGAAGAATGGGAGAAAATCCCCACGTCCAGCAAAGCTAATACAGACATTCCAAATCTGAAATTGGCTCCACAGGTGCCTCTCCAAAGTATTGACTCGGGTGTGAATACTTATGTAAATGAGCTTTTCTGTATTTGATTTTCAATAAATTTGCACAAATTTCTAAATACATGTTTTTACTTTGTCATTATGGGATATTGTGTGTAGGTGGGTGAGATTATTATTTTTTTGAAATCCATTTTCAATTTGGGCTGTAACAACAAAGTGGAATAAGTTAAGTGGTATGAATACTTTCTGAAGGCACTGTAATAGTGTCATCATCCTCAATAGATACTGCTCTCTCTTCAGAGTGTTGTCTTGACTTGTTTTGAAGTGCTGATGGATGAGTAATAACTTTTGTGTCCTTTGCAGGTCCTTCTTTATGAGGAGGAGAGGGAAAAGAGCAGTCACTGACCCTGTTTAACGGAAGAGGGGTTTAAAAGTAAAAAGGAAACTATAGAAGACCCCTGTGGATCTCTTTGCTTTCCATAGGCTACTGTGGTTAAACCAGTTGTAGGACAGACTCACTGTTTTTAACAGTGTGTCTATACACCGGGAGGGTCCTCATGTCTCCACCAACTATGCAGTGAGGGTGAGCTGGCAGTGTGCCCCCTCTCACCATGCTGGCTCTGGGCATAGAGCAGGGGAAAGGTGGAGGGGGACGGGGCCGGGCTACTGTGGCTTGGCAGGCCCCATCCTCAGTGAAGTCTCTAACCCAGGACCCAGGGAGGCCTACTGTGGCCTGGCAGGCCCCCTCCTCAGGGAAGCCTCTAACCCAGGACCTAGGGAGGCCAGGCCTCAACATCAGGCAGAAGATTTCCCAGTGGGAAGGCCTCTGTCAACCAAACAGTGATGGGCAAGCCGATAGGGTCAAAGCGCATGCACCAGTTGTATCCCGATCTCTTTCAGGGGATGTCCTGGGTAACGGAGTATGTAGCGACAGTTTGAGAGGTGGACCTCACGGCAAAGCCAACCTCTCTAAAGCCAGAAGCCTGGGTTTGGATTTCAGGGAAAACTTACAAGCACGGGGCAGACACGAGGGCATTGGCAGAAAGTCGGATGCCCCTCAGAATCACTCCTGTTTCAGTAAGACTTCAACCACAATACCAGTGTCCAAGCCATTCACAGCGCCTTCGCAAACTCTTACAACAGACACTACAAACATCTTCCAAGTAGAAAGGATCATCCCCACCAATGGTGAACTGAAGGTGGGTAATGTGTTGGAAGTTAAGTGGACCAAACCCCTATGTCTGTCAGTGGATGACCATGGAGAGAGCCTGCCACCAGGGAATTTCTACACCTCAAGGGGCTTCTGGCGGAGGCTGGAAGGAGATGTGTTGTTCTGGGAGAAGGGAAGAAATACCTCAGCAGAGCCTCAGAGTGTTGTGGGTCCAGCGACTCGCCCTCCACCAAAACCACAACGGACATTTCAGTATCGGGGAGCGGACAGCACCCCAGCAAACTGGGTCCAATGGGACAGCAGGATTCCATCTGCCAACCAATCCAACACCAAGTGCAGTGGCATAGCCCAAACACCTAGCTTCCCAGCACCCCTGTGTCCTGTCAGCCGTGGCAATGGGTTTTCCAGACACAGAAAGAACAGGTAAGTTCATGATACTGACACCTCTAGTATAGAGAAGGTTTGGTTTACCATTTTAAAACAGAACATTTTGGGCATTTTACTTTTGCAATGGCTTTAGTCAAGGGAAAATCTGGTTGTTTGTTATACAAAAACATGTTAACAATTATTTGGTGAAAGTCTTTCTCTGTCCTGAGCTATTGCACTCACATACAGTGTCCTTAGTTGTAAATTGTTTTATGTTAAGTTTTAGAGGCAAAGTTTGAGTGAGAGAAGGGTCAGTCTAGCATTTGGTCGGCCTCCATGTGTGATGACACAGTCTTTGGCAGCATTGCAGACTATTGTCTGGATATGGCCTACTTCCAGAACAGCCAACTGTCCAGCGGTCACGTTTGTTTTGACACACACACCAGCTCTCACATTGAATTCCACTAATGTAGTCTCCTAATTTTTCTATCAGTTTGTATTCTCTATGAGTGCAATTCCATATGAACACACAGTAAGGTTTCAAAGGACACCAATACTGGCTTTGTAGCATCTACTGATTTATCGTTGTAGTATCTTAAAACCTGTTGTGGATAGGGGGCAGTATTTTCACGGCCGGATGAAAAAAACGTACCCGATTTAATCTGGTTACTACTCTACTAGAATATGCATATAATTAGTAGATTTGGATAGAAAACACTCTAAAGTTTCTAAAACTGTTTGAATGGTGTCTGTGAGTATAACAGAACTCATATGGCAGGCAAAAACCTGAGAAGATTCCAAGCAGGAAGTGGCCTGTCTGTGAATTTGTAGTCCTTCTTTTGCATCTCCATCGAAACTACAGTATCTGAGCTGTTACGTGACATTTTCTAAGGCTTCCATTGGCTCTCTAAAGCCTTCAGAAACCGTATTGAAGCGTCTCCTGTCTCTGGGCAGATAATAGCAGCTCAGTTTGTCAGTGGACTGCCTGGTGACAAAGCGATTGGAGATGCGCATTCACGAGATCACGCCATTTTTTATTTTCCTCTTTGAATGAATACAACATTGTCCGGTTGGAATATTATTGCTATTTTACGAGAAAAATAGCATAGGGTTTAAAATTGATTTTAAACAGCGTTTGACATGCTTTTAACTTCTCTAGGGCCGGCGGGACGAAATCGTCCCACCTACGTAACAGCCAGTGGAATCCTGTGGCGCGTTATTCAAATACCTTAGAAATGCTATTACTTCAATTTCTCAAACATATGACTATTTTACAGCATTTTAAAGACAAGACTCTCGTTAATCTAACCACACTGTCTGATTTCAAAAAGGCTTTATAACGAAAGCAAAACATTAGATTATGTCAGCAGAGTACCCAGCCAGAAATAATCAGACACCCATTTTTCAAGCTAGCATATAATGTCACAAAAACCCAGAAGACAGCTAAATGCAGCACTAACCTTTGATGATCTTCATCAGATGACACACCTAGGACATTATGTTATACAATACATGCATGTTTTGTTCAATCAAGTTCATATTTATATCAAAAACCAGCTTTTTACATTAGTATGTGACGTTCAGAACTAGCATACCCCCCGCAAACTTCCGGTGAATTTACTAAATTACTCATGATAAACGTTCACAAAAAGCATAACAATTATTTTAAGAATTATAGATACAGAACTCCTCTATGCACTCGATATGTCCGATTTTAAAATAGCTTTTTGGTGAAAGCACATTTTGCAATATTCTAAGTAGATAGCCCGGCATCACAGGGCTAGCTATTTAGACACCCAGCAAGTTTAGCACTCACCAAAGTCAGATTTACTATAAGAAAAATGTTATTACCTTTGGTGTTCTTCGTCAGAATGCACTCCCAGGACTTCTACTTCAATAACAAATGTTGGTTTGGTCCCAAATAATCCATAGTTATATCCAAATAGCGGCGTTTTGTTCGTGCGTTCAAGACACTATCCGAAAGGGTAAATAAGGGTTACGAGCATGGCGCATTTCGTGACAAAACATTTCTAAATATTCCATTACCGTACTTCGAAGCATGTCAACCGCTGTTTAAAATCCATTTTTATGCCATTTTTCTCGTAAAAAAGCGATAATATTCCGACCGGGAATCTGCATTTAGGTAAACAGATGAAAGAAAATAAAGCATGGGGTCGACTCGGGCACGCGCCTAAGCCCATAGTACTCTGATCGGCCACTTGCCAAAAGCGATAATGTGTTTCAGCCAGAGGCTGCCTCGATATCGTTCAGCTTTTTCCCGGGCTCTGAGAGCCTATGGGAGCCGTAGGAAGTGTCACGTTAGAGCAAAGATCCTCAGTCTTCAATAAAAAGAGCCAAGATGAAGAACAACTTGTCAGACAGGCCACTTCCCATATAGAATCCTCTCAGGTTTTTGCCTGCCATATGAGTTCTGTTATACTCACAGACACCATTCAAACAGTTTTAGAAACTTTAGGGTGTTTTCTATCCAAAGCCAATAATTATATGCATATTCTAGTTACTGGGCAGGAGTAGTAACCAGATTAAATCGGGTACGTTTTTTATCCGGCCGTGTCAATACTGCCCCCTACCCCCAACAGGCTAAGTACGGTAATGGAACATTTTGAATTTTTTTGTCTGGAAATGCGCTCGCGCGTTACCCTTTGGATAGTGACCTGAACGCGAACAAAACAGGGGTATTTGGACATAACTATGGATTATTTGGAACAAAAACAACATTTGTTGTGGAAGTAGCAGTCCTGAGAGTGCATTCTGACGAAGAACAGCAAAGGTAATAACATTTTTCTAATACTAATTCTGAGTTTAGTGAGCTCTGAACTTGCCGGGTGTCAAAATAGCTAGCCCTGATGGCTGAGCTATGTACTCAGAATATTGCAAAATGTGCTTTCGCCGAAAAGCTATTTTAAAATCTGACATAGCGATTGCATAAAGGAGTTCTGTATCTATAATTCTTAAAATAATTTATGTATTTTGTCAACGTTTATCATGAGTAATTTAGTAAATTCACCGGAAGTTTTCGGTGGGAATATGATTTCTGAACATCACATGCTAATGTAAAAAGCTGTTTTTTGATATAAATATGAACTTGATTGAACAAAACATGCATGTATTGTATAACATAATGTCCTAGGAGTGTCATCTGATGAAGATCATCAAAGGTTAGTGCTGCATTTAGCTGTGTTTTGGGTTTTTGTGACATATGCTTGCTTTGAAAATGGCTGTGTGATTATTTTTGGCTGGGTACTCTCCTAACATAATCGAATGTTTTGCTTTCGCTGTAAAGCCTTTTTGAAATCGGACAATATGGTTGGATTAACGATAGTCTTATCTTTCAAATGGTATAAAATAGTCATATGTTTGAGAAATTGAAGTTATAGCATTTTTGAGGTTTTTTGTATTTCGCGCCACGCTCTACCATTGGATATTGGCGAGGCGTTCCGCTAGCGGAACGTCTGTCCTCAATAGGTTTTAAAGATTGCTGGGTAAATGTCACACATTATTTCTCAATAATCATTTTGGATACAGACTTCAATGGTATGCCAAAAACCTACCCCCTAAGGACCTTTTCTATTGATTTAATTCCAGGAAGATCCAAAACATCATACATATCTTTGGGCCAATCTTGTATGGAATTCCCCATGCGTCTTTAGCATAACCATCCAAATTGCTTTCTATTAGGCTTAATCTTGTAACTCTCTTTCCTGCTCTCTCTCTTGCTCACACTCTCCGTATTGACCTTAACCCTTAGCCACATGTTGAATTTATTTTTCTTTAAGCTCTCTGTGCTTCTATTTTACACCCTTTTTTTTCTCCCTGACTCTCCCTCCTACGGTCTTTATCGCCATCACTAGCCGGCTACCAACCGGTTACTCAACCCTGCACCTTAGAGGCTGCTGCCCTATGTATATAGACATGGAATCACTTTAATAATGTTTACATACTGTTTTACTCATTTCTTATGTATATACTGTATTTTACTCAATCCCAGTCTGACATTGTGTGTCCTAATATTTATATATTTTTTAGTTCCATTATTTTAGATTTGTGTGTATTGTTGTGAATTGTTAGATACTACTTCACTGTTGGAGCTAGGAACACAAGCATTTCACTACATTCCACAATAACATCTGCTAAATATGTGTATGTGACCAATACAATTTGATTTGATCATCTTCACTATCAACTTGTGAAAACCCCTCCAATACCGAGGCCCTTTGGCTGAACGTAAGAGGATAACACATTCAACATCACGATGCAGACTGTGTTTAGGGCGACAGTGGCCCCTGTCTCACAACCCCCTCTCTCCCTCCATTTTTACAGGAAGTCCTTTGAGTTTGAGGATGTGGTGCAGTTGACAGCGCAGCAGGGTACACTGGGAAGTGGGGCCAGGCGCTCCGGTCTGTTCCACGCCTTCTCTGACGACAACATTTATGAGGACATTATCTGTGAGTTCACCCCTGACACAAAGTGAAAAAAGACACTCCACTTAGGCAGCCTGAGTCATCTTACAATCTTAGGAACATTTAGGAACCAATTCTTTCCTTGTCTTACTTCCCATCATCGTAACCACTGATAAAGAAAAGGCTGGTATATAGATTTTTCTCCATATTGTCACATATCAAGTCCTTATTAGATCAGTGGTGGACGTGGAAGGAGAGAAATAAAGGCAGCCATTTAAGACCATTCGGACTTAAACATGGACTATTAGTGTATTATACTGTGTATGTCATCTGTCTCCCTCACCTTTGACCCTGGCCAGCTGGACCCTTGACCAGAGACAACCCATATGAGGATGTCAAGCTGTCTCCTACTATGTGTCTCCCCATCAGGCGTCCCCGACCCTGGAACATGGCACAGAGAGAGAGCCCTTGCACCCCAAAGGTAGTAATGGAAACTGATTCACAGGATATTCGATTTCAATTGAGCCCAGTATGATATGAAAAAACAAACATGCTTTAATCTTTAATTAACCCAGTCCCCTTGTATTCTGTGTCTCAGCTCCCTCCCAAGCCTCTCAAGTTGCGGGTGGAGAGGAAGGAAACACTGACAGCGACACCACCCACCCCTACCTCCCCTACTGAAGCCCCCCACAGAACTGCCTTTCCCAAGCGACCCACAACCACCCACAAAACATACAGACTGCCTCAGGTAAACACACACAAGTATTTCATAAGCATTTTATACACAGTGGAAATTGTATTTACCGCAAACTATTAGTTATTTTATTTTGTCATTTTGAGTGGGAATAGCAGCCTACAATGTTAGTGGTATTGGTCTGTTTGCAAGATTACACATAGAGAAGCCAAGCTAGTGTTAGGCCTACAATCTGTTGTCCATTTGGAGATAAATCTGAGCTTCCTGTATGCTTGGCTCTGGATCCAGGTCACTCATTCCGCTGCTCAAGTTGAAACTTGACTGATGGCCCTATCCAGTCCAAACAGGTACCCATTAGGAAACGTTTTTTCAGTGCAACAAGGAAGTTGTGCTTGAATTACATTTAATGATTTGCTAACTTTTCAGAAAAGTTTGCGGCCAGATCACATGTATGTCAACAACAATGTGATGATATGTCACATGAATGTGATTTATTTGTATCAGATAAATATACTGAACAAAAATATAAATGCAACATGCAACAATTTCAAAGATTTACTGAGTTACAGTTCATTATAAGAAAATCAGTCAATTGAAATAAATGAATTAGGCCCTAATCTATGTATTTCCCACATGACTGGGCAGGGGTGCAGCCATGGGTGGGCCTTGGAGGGTGTAGGCCCACCCTTTGGCAGCCAGGCCCACTCACTGCGGAGCCAGGCCCAGGCAATCAGAATCAGCTTTTCCCCTCAAAAGGGCTTTATTTCAGACAGAAATACTCCTCAGCCCCCCCATCCACCCACCCCCTCTCAGACGACCCTGCAAGTGAAGGGGGTCCTGGGCTGGCCTCGTTAAACCTGGTCTGCTGTTGTGAGGTCGGTTGGACGTACTGCAGCTTATGGTAGAGAAATTAACATTCAACTCTCTGGCAACAGTTCTGGTGGACATTCCTGCAGTCAGCATGCCAATTGCATGCTCTCTCAAAACTTGAAACATCTGGCATTGTGTTGTGTGACAAAACTGCACATTTTGAAGTGGTCTTTTATTGCCCCCAGCACAAGGTGCACCTGTGTAATGATCGTGCTGTTTAATCAGCTTCTTGATATTCCACACCTGTCAGGTGGAAGAATTATCTTGGCAAAGGAGAAATGCTCACTAACAGGGATGTAAACACATTTTTGCACAACATTTTTGAGAAATTTGCATTTTGGGCATGTGCAAAATTTGGGGCATTTAAAAAAAGATATATTTTGCTCATAAAACATGGCACCAACACTTTACATGTTGTGTTTTATATTTTTGTTCAGTGTATATCTTTGTGTACGTGTTTGTTTGTGTGTGGTTTCTCTGAAGCAGTATGTCAATAAGATTCATGTGATCTTTGACGCCAAGCGAGGGAGAAAGAGAGTGAAGAGCCAGGCACAGGGCGGTTCAGCTCGAGGTATGACTGTTATTACCCTCGAACTTGTCTACAAGATGAAGATGAACTGCTCTGTAAATATCCAGCAATTCATGAGATACGTTACATCCCGTCACTGGTACAAATACAATACAAAGACACTCTATCCTATAATGTCTCTTTCTTTCATCCCTTTATTACTCTCTCGATCTCTGTCTGTGTGTGTCTCTGTCTGTTGCGCTCTGTCGCTCTCTCATTTTCTCTTGCGCTCTCTCTCTCTTCCGTTCTGAACAGAGGAGACCAGTGGAACTGAGAGTGACCCAGAGGACAACACTAATGGTACTATTATAGGATTGACCTTCTTGTCAAAAAAGTCCATTCCAAAATCAATGTTTGGCAGACGTTTTTAGAATGTTGAGATCAGTCAATGTCCCACGCTTTCTACTAAAGTTGTGTAGATCCAGCTTCAATCCCAAATTAAGGGGAAAGCACTGTCTAGTTTCCTGTTTTTTTTTGTGTGTTTTTTTTTGTGGGGGGGTGCCTTTATCTTTTCTATTCACATTTTATTAGCATTTAATCAAAGCAAGATATAATATCCTGTTCCCCTAGATTCACCATTTAAAATACAAATGTTACTGTCTCCACTAGGAGGGTCGAGACGCTCAGTCTATGTCCAGTCCACGCTGAAGCGAAGGCCAGGCTACCGCACCCTGGAGAGGGACCTGATCCAACTCCAGCAACAGCAACTATTCCAGCTCTTTGTGGTTGTGTCACTCAGAAAGAGTTCCCCGGGAAACACCTACGCCCCTGAGATCACGCAACAGTTTCCCAACAAGGTTATTGTCAATTGAAATCAATTAAAGCCAACCTCTTTCAGGTGGGGGGCAACGGAGCTTGGCGGAGGAACCCACTTATACAATACATTTTTATAGGGGAAACCATGGATGGGCTCAAAGGAACCGCAGAATGTTTTGAGTTGCCTTTGTTTTTTGTTACCATTGTATTTCTCTTTACTTTTTCCTGTTTTGCGGGCCAGGAAATAAAATGAGTCTATAAAATGATTCTCGCCTTTCTTTACGGTGTAGTTTGCGAAGTCTTCTCGTCACTCCCGTGAAGCTGAAGACCGGCTGAAGGCCATCCCCAAGTTTTGCTTTCCAGACTCTCAGGACTGGCGGCCATCTGGAGACCTGCCCAGGTAAGCTGCTGTCACATTCACATTGTGGTCGCAGTATGTAGCAGTGGAGTACAATAAGAATATTCATATAAGGGGGCTGAAACAACCACTTTAATATTGACTATATGTATTGAAACAGGTCAAAACTTAAAAAGTAGCGAGTTTTTGTTTTGTAATAATCACTGTGCTAGAATTAAATATGATCTGAAAATTAAGTGCAAGTTATGTTAAATGGCTGGGCTCCCTGCCTGTGCCATTAAACCCCTACAACTCATCCAGAACGCCGCAGCCCGTCTGGTGTTCAACCTTCCCAAGTTCTCTCACGTCACCCCGCTCCTCCGCTCTCTCCACTGGCTTCCAGTTGAAGCTCGCATCCGCTACAAGACCATGGTGATTGCCTACGGAGCTGTGAAGGGAACGGCACCTCCATACCTTCAGGCTCTGATCAGGCCCTACACCCAAACAAGGGCACTGCGTTCATCCACCTCTGGCCTGCTCGCCTCCCTACCTCTGAGGAAGCACAGTTCCCACTCAGCCCAGTCAAAACTGTTCGCTGCTCTGGCACCCCAATGGTGGAACAAGCTCCCTCACGACGCCAGGACAGCGGAGTCAATCACCACCTTCCGGAGACACCTGAAACCCCACCTCTTTAAGGAATACCTAGGATAGGATAAAGTAATCCTTCTAACCCCCCCCCCCCCCCCCCCTTAAAAGATTTAGATGCACTATTGTAAAGTGGTTGTTCCACTGGATATCATAAGGTGAATGCACCAATTTGTAAGTCGCTCTGGATAAGAGCGTCTGCTAAATGACTTAAATGTAATGTAAATGTAAATGAAAGGTTGAACATCTAGATTCAGACAAAGAAAAACATGATTGCAGTTCATATTCCATGCTTTGTTTTCTTCCCACGGAGTCTGCCCTAGAACACTGCTTAACTCTACTACAATGTGTATCCCTGTCAAATTGTCTATGTTTCTGTCTCTAGTGAAACTTTCTCTTTTGTCTTGACGGGAGAGGATGGCAGCCGTTGGTTTTGTTACTGTCGTAAGATCCTGGTGAGTGTGTGTGTGTGTGTCATTACGTTTTGTGTGTGTCTGCCTGCCTGTGCGTGTGACAACTTGGCAGTAAAGTGCTTACTCAACATCAAAGGGATATACTCCATCTGAGTCGTAGGCCATAAAACCTCTGAATCAATAAGCCTAACTAAAAAGAATTTCACATTTTGTCCGAATGTTAAATTGTAGATGAATGTTAGATTTGTGTTTTTTGAATGCATTGCACAATTCTGTTATCCCCCAGAAAGCCAGCGTTGATATAGCCTTTCAATAACATTGTTGACACTGAATGCCAGGATTGGTTTTCACGCTCTTCTCTGTGTTGATTTGTGCCATTTAGCCCTGTGGAAAGGGGAAGAGACTGCCTGAAGTTCACTGTATTGTAAGCAGACTGGGCTGCTTCAACCTGTTTGCTAAGGTAACCGGCAGTCTGATTAAACTCTTCATATAAAATGCATTTTAGCCTGCTTGTGCACATTGAAAAGGGTTGAAACTAAATCCTGTAAAAATGTCCCAAGCGAATCAGAAGGGTGAGTTTTGAGAAGGGTAATTGATATATTTAACGATGTGTTATTATGTACCACCCAATGTTTTAGTCGGTGCAGGTGAGAGGAGAGAGGTGTGACTGTAGTGTAAATAAAAGGTGAAGAAAGCAGCTAGTATTTAATGTAGTCCTGGTGTATTCTCTTGTTGATACTTGTCATCAGGATAGTCTTTGTGTTTAGGAGTGTAGTTATGGAGTTATACTGGGTGTGTCTTTGTGTGCGTGTGGGTGGGTATGTTTTCAGATCTTGGAGGAGGTAGAGAGGCGCAGGGAGATCTGTCCTGCCCTGGTGTCCCCCTTCATGTGTAGCGTCATGGAGGCTCCTTTCCCCGCCCCTGGACGCACCATCACAGTCAAGAGCTTCCTCCCAGGCTCAGGAAATGAGGTAACATAATCACAACTAAGAGGAAGTCACCCTAGGACTATAGGAAAAGAGTTACTGCAGGATGTTAAGAGAAGTAACAGTTCCTACCTAGCTCTTTATTACGGACACTATGTCAACAACACCTGTAATCATGTGCAATGTCTCTGCCCAGCAACCAACTGTTGTAAGAGAAATAGCCGTGCGTGTGTGTGTGTGTGTGTGTGTGTGGTCAGGTGCTGACTCTGTGCCGCCCGGTGGACTCGAGGCTGGAGCATGTGGACTTTGAGAGCCTGCTGCAGTGCCTGAGCGTTGGGAGACTCCTGCAGGTGTTTGCCTCTCTGCTACTGGAGAGGAGGGTCATCTTTATTGCTAACAAACTCAGGTGATGAGTTTCCTCTAGTACACACAGCTTCACTGGCATCTCCAGCTTGACTTGGGAGACAGTGGGAGGGCAGGTACTGCAGAGTACTGGTTCAGGGTGGAATGTATTGTGTGTTTTGCTCTTCTGTTGGTCGGTGTGAAAAAGTGCTGTGTGTAAGTTTTCATAAGTACATAATGTAGTCCGAGTTAGTTAATTGTATTGAATAGACTGTATGGACTCCATATCTTTGACATGCCTCTTCTCTGGAATTTAACATATTTTTATCCCTTTCTCCTCTCTTCAGTGTGCTGTCTCGTTGTGGCCATGCTGCGCTGGCGCTGCTTTACCCGTTCACATGGCAGCATACCTTTGTACCTGTGCTACCCGCCAGCATGTTGGACATCAGCTGCTCTCCCACTCCCTTTCTCATGGGGGCGCTGGCTCCCTGCTTGCCCGAGCTGCTGGAGCTTCCCATAGAGGAGGTAAGTGACAAAGCTCACCATCTGATTCCCAGTGGCTAGTCAATAGATGGCCATGCTACAAAGGACAACATTTTCGATTTCATCAGAATTGATGAGGAAGTACACGAGTGATTAGTTCCTTGGTAAAGGATTAAGGTTAGGGTTATTTAGTGTTCTGTCGCACACAATGGTTTATCAGACTTAAAAGTATTTGAGCCACCTAGTGGTAGTTTTATAAATGTAATTACAGTAAGACTAACAAATAACTGGAGTATCAAACTTCAAATAGTTACTAACAGTTAATGGTAGACAGTCCCTGATGTCTAATTTGAAGCCCAATACTTTGACCTGCTTTCCTGTTGTCAATTGATATTTTCTATGTTCTCTCTCTGTTTGCATTCTAGGTGCTTATTGTAGATTTATGCGCAGACAAGTTTGTCAAACAGGTGTGTACATTTTACATTTTAGTCATTTAGCAGATGCTCTTATCCAGAGCAACTTACATTATTGAGTGGATACATTATTTTTACTTTTGCCTGTAGTGGTCCACTGCGGGAATCGAACCCACAACCCTGGCGTTGCAAGTGCCATGCTTTATCAACTGAATTGTATTTAATAGCAACTCATGAAGGATGGGTGTGGTTCCAAAACATGACAAGTGACTAGGACATGAGGAAGACTTTGTCTGTGCATGTCTGCTCTCCGTCCTTGTCCTGGGATTGTCTTTTGAAGTGACATTGTTAAATTTGTATTTATTGGTATTTTATTTAACGAGGCAAGTTAGTTAAGAACAAATGAGTATTTACAATGACGGCCAAACCAGGACGACGCTGGGCCAATTATGCGCCACCCTATGGGACTCCAAATCACGGCTGGTTGTGATATAGCCTGGAATCGAACCAGGGTCTGTAGTGATGCCTCTAGCACTGAGATGCAGTGCCTTAGACCGCTGCGCCACTCGGGAGTTTAATATAATACTACACTATGCCAGAGCTTGAATTTCTCTTGGATGTAGTCCAAGTTCATATAGTGAGAATATTAAAGGGATTATCCACCCCCAGAAATAAAAATCATGAAACTCCTGTCAATTTGATGAACGCCTATGTTCTATCAGTGACAAAAATAAAAAATGTCCCCTTGATTTAACTTCTAAGTGGTCCATCTGTGAAATCTGGAAATTGTGTAGGAACGTGTTATGCGGTACATTCTGAATGTATTCAGACGCCTTGACTTTTTCTATATTGTTACGTTACAGCCTTATTCTAAAATGGATTACATTTATAATCTACACACAATAACCCATAATTCAGACCCTTTGCTATAAGACTTGAAATTGAGCTCAGGTGCATCCTGTTTCAGTTGATCATCCTTGATGTTTCTACAACTTTATTGCAGTCCACCTGTGGTAAATTCGATTGATTGGACATGATTTGGAAAGGCACACACCTGTCTATATAAGGTCCCACAGTTGATAGTGCATGTCCAATCCATGAGGTCAAAGGAATTGTCCATTGAGCACCGAGACAGGATTTTGTGGAGGCACAGATCTGGGGAAGGGTACCAAAACATTTCTGAAGCATTGAAGGTCCCCAAGAATCCCGTGGCCTCCATCATTCTTAAATGGAAGTTTGGAACCACCAAGACTTCCTAGAGCTGGCAGCCTGGCCAAACTGAGTAATCGGGGGAGAAGAGCCTTGGTAAGGGAGGTGACCAAGAACCCAATGGTCACTCTGATAGAGTTCCTCTGTGGAGATGGGAGAACCTTCCAGAAGGACAACCATCTCTGCAGCACTCCACCAATCAGGCCTTTATGGTAGAGTGGCCTGATGGAAGCCACTCCTCAGTAAAAGGCACATGACAGCCCGCTTGGAGTTGGCCAAAATGCACCTAAAGGACTCTGACCATGAGAAAGAAGATTCTCTGGTCTGATGAAACCAAGGTTGAACTATTTGGCCTGAATGCCAAGTGTCACATCTGGAGGAAACCTGGCACCGTCCCTGGGGTGAAGCATGGTGGTGGCAGCATCATGCTGTGGGGATGTTTTTCAGTGGCAGGGACTGGGAGACTAGTCAGGATCGAGGGAATAAATACAGAGAGATCCTTGATAAAACCTGCTCCAGAGCGCTCAGGACCTCAGACTGGGGCGAAGGTTCACCTTCCAACAGGACAACAACCCTAAGCACACAACCAAGACAATTCAGGAGTGGCTTCAGAACAAGTCTCTGAATGTCCTTCCTTGAGTTGCTCAGCCAGAGCCCGGACTTGAACCCGAGCTAACATCTCTGGAGAGAACTGAAAATAGGTGTGCAGCAACGCTCCCCATCCAACCTGACAGAGCTTGAGAGGATCTGCAGAGAAGAATGGGAGAAACTCCTCAAATACAGGTGTGCCAATCTGGTAGCATCATACCCAAGAAGACTCGAGCCTGTAATCACTGCCAAAAGTACTGAGTAAAGGGTCTGAATACTTATGTAACTGGGATATTTCAGTTTATAAAAAAATGTAAGCCTGTTTTTGCTTTGTCATTATGAGGTATTGTGTGTTGATGGATGAGGGGTAACATTTTTTTTTAAATCAATTTTAGAACAAGGCTGTAACTAAACAAAATGTGGTAAAAGTCAAGGGGTCTGAATACTTAATGAATGCACTGTAAGTAATAGTTTCTAAGGAGTTTCGCTTCTGTTTCTCACTGAGATCCTATTGGGCCGCTGATATTGAATGCTAGTTTCTATGATGACACCATTCTGTATACTTCTGGCTGTTCTTTGGACACTGTGTTAACTAACCTCCAGATGAGCTTCAATGCCATACAACTCTCCTTCCGTGGCCTCCAAATGCTCTGAAATGCAAGTAAAACTAAACGCATTATCTTCAACCGATCGCTGCCCGCATCTGCCCGCCCGTCCAGCATCACTACTCTGGATGGTTCTGACTTAGAATATGTGGACAACTACAAATACCTAGGTGTCTAGCTAGACTGTAGACTCACATTAAGCATCTCCAATCCAAAATTAAATTTAGCATCGGCTTCCTATTTCACAACAAAGCATCCTTCACTCATGCTGCTAAACTTACCCTCGTAAAACTGACCATCCTACGACTCGACTTCAGCGATGTCATCTACAAAATAGCCTCCAACACTCTACTCAACAAATTGGATGCAGTCTATCACAGTGCCATCCGTTTTGTCACCAAAGCCCCATACACTACCCACCCATTACCCACCACTGTGACCTGTACACTGGCCCTCGTTTCATACTCGTCGCCAGACCCACTGGCTCCAGGTCATCTATAAGTCTTTGCTAGGTAAAGCCCCGCCTTATCTCAGCTCACTGGTCACCATAGCAGCACCCACCCGTAGCACGCGCTCCAGCAGGTATATTTCACTGGTCACCCCCAAAGCCAATTCCTACTTTGGCCACCTTTCCTTCCAGTTCTCTGCTGCCAATGACTGGAACGAACTGCAAAAATCACTGAAGCTGGAGACTCATATCTCCGTCACTAGCTTTAAGCACCAGCTGTCAGAGCAGCTCACAGATCACTGCACCTGTACATAGCCCATCCAACTACCTCATCCCAATACTGTATTTATTTATCTTGCTCCTTTGCACCCCAGTATCTCTACTTGCACATTCATCTTCTGTACATCTGTCACGCCATTGTTTAATTGGTATATTGTAATTACTTCGCCACCATGGCCTATTTATTGCCTTACCTCCCTTATCTTACCTCATTTGCACACACTGTATATAGACTTTTCGAACTGTATTATTGACTGCTTGTTTATTCCATATGTAACTCTGTGTTACTGTATGTGTCAAACTGCTTTGTTTTATCTTGGCCAGGTCGCAGTTGTAAATGAGAACTTGTTCTCAACTAGCCTACCTGGTTAAATAAAGGTGAAATAAAAATGCGAAATTTTTTTAATAGGAGAATCAATGATGCACAGTATATGGGTAGCCAGCTGCCTTGTTTCACATCATTAGTGGAACAAGGCAGCTGGGCACACCATGTCATTTCAACGTGGATAATAGGGTAATATTTGGTTGATGCTGATAAATGAGATTACAACCTACATTCACCCACTCAAAAAGACAGCCAAAAGTATAGTTATTACTATGCTTTCAACAATCTGCAAGCACAACCAAATTCCAATGGAAAAACAATTTATGATTTTTGGGTTTAGTTGTCACCCAAATGTCTATCACTGCACTTTCAACCATTTTAAAGAACTGCCCAGAAACTCTTCTCATTTAGAAAACAGCCTGTGTGGCATCGATATATGAATCAAACATTTATTCTGTGAAAATTGTGTTGTGGAAATACTAACCAGAAAGGATGAGAGACTGTGTAGATTCTTCAAACAACAATTTTATTATAAGATTTGCAAATCTGGAGCAATTAACAATCAATCAATGGTGCAGAGTTAAGGCTCAACGAACAAGAGTTGGGTCTCAGCTTTTATAACCTTTGTCTACATGGCAGTTTAGCAAGTGTGTGGGAACATAGCGTACAAACAAGTGATAACGCCAGTTTTGTTACTATCTAGCTGCTTCTGCTCAAGCTAGCCTCTTCTCTTCATATCTGCACACAGCTGTGCCGTTGAAAGATATGAGAAGAACAGGATGGACTCACTGTTGTCACTCTCAGACGGCCCTTTGTCTTTGGCCGCGTGACCACATTACACAAAGACAAGAGTGGAAGAACACTAGCTTCTTCTTACATGACAAAAACAGACAGTGGAAATGTACAGGTTTAAGGCTTATAGAGCACATGTGAATAACAGAGTTTGTAATTTTCCCACCATATTCCTCCCCTTTGAGACTAATCTCAATTTACAACAAAATTACAAGTAAGCATGTAAATAATAATTCATAATGTAAGCCAATTATGTCATAATCTAAGCTAAATTTAGCTCAATTTTAACCATTGTAGGAGAGGACTTCTGTTGAGCAACTGAGGTTTTTTCCTTCACATGGTGCAAAACATTCTTAAACAGTTACACAGGAGTATACTCTTCGTCTGTACAAAGAAGACGATCATGATGTTGATGCATCGATTTTCTTAAACAATTGGGTGGCTATTGTTTGCTGGACTCCAGTCCTGAGCCTGCCGTTGGCTCGAGCTGGAGCGGCTGTTATTTATGTCCCGCCGTGGGACTATGCAAGAAGTGCACTCTCCCTTTAAAAAGCACAGCAACGTTCAAATGGGAATACAATGTCAGATATGTTTACTTATACAATGTGCTATCACTGTGCATCATCAAATCAAAGTTTATTGGTTGTGTACACAGATTTGCAGGTGTTATAGCAGGTGTAGCGTAATGCTTATGTTACTAGCTCCAACAGTGCAGTACAATGTCTCGCAAATACAATAGAAATACACAAATAATCAAAAATCTAATGAAGAAATAACAATCCAAAATATATGTGTGAGAATCCAGAATATAAATACATGGTGTGTGTATAGAAAATATATATTTTGGAAAAGAAAATGTACAGTAGTAAGTATATTAGGATGAGCTATGGCGAGAATACAATGTATACATAGACAGTGAGTAAACAACAATAAATAAATGAAATAAGAAGTGACCAGCGTTCAATGACTATATATACACTGACTGTGCAAAACATGAAGGACTCATGGTCTTTCCATGATATCGTGAAAGCTATGATCCCTTATTGATGTCACTTCTTAAATCTACTTCAATCAGTGTTGATGAAGGGAAGAGGACAGGTTAAAGAAAGTTTTAAGCCTTGAGACATGGATTGTGTATGTGTGCCATTCAGAGGGTGAATGGGCAAGACAAAAATATTTAAGTGCCTTTGAACAGAGTATGGTAGTAGGTGCCAGGCGCACAGGTTTGTTTGAAGAACTGCAATGCTGCTGAGTTTCACACTCAATAGTTTCCTGTGTGTATCAAGATTGGTCCACCACCCAAAGGACATCCAACTATCTTTTTCTGCAATTTTACACATTTTGCCATTGCTTATGCAGAGTTTTTATGCTGTCTGAGTGACTCAAACATAACTAAATCAATGGGGGTCACGTGCCATGACATTTTGGGAAATTTAAATTGTCCCTGACTGTCTAGTTATTTTGGTGATTGTTAGTTGTCAAAGATGATCTTATTTAAAAATGTATAGCTCCATTATCTTTACATACTTTATCTGGTTTTAGTCTTAAGTTTACACCCTGAAAACATTTTACCATCTCAAATTATTTTCTACTAAATATATTTTTGGGAGTAGTGGCAAAGTTTTATGAATATAGGGAAAACACTGATGCAAGTGAAGTTTTAGATTTTACAGAGAGTATTACAGCAACTGTGAAGATCTCTATAGACCTGAGATGACCTACACTACTGGTCAAAAGTTTTACAACACCTATTCATTCAAGGTTTTGTTTCTTCTTTTTACTAGTTTCTACATTGTAGAATAATAGTGAAGACACCAAAACTATGAAAGAACATGTGGAATCATGTAATAAGCAAAAAAGTGTTTAACAAATCAAAATATATTTTATATTTGAGATTCTTCAAATAGCCATCCTTTGCCTTGATGACAGCTTTGCACACTCTTGGCATTCTCTCAACCAGCCAACCAGTCACCAGGAGTGCTAAGATGAAACTGGCTCTCATAAGGACCGCCACAGGAATGGAAGACCAAGAGTTACCTCTGCAGAGGATAAGTTAATTATCGTTACCAGCGTCAGAAATTGCAGCCCAAATAAATGCTTCACAGAGTTCAAGTAACAGACACATGTCAACATCAACTGTTCAGAGGACACTGTGTGAATCAGGCCTTCATGGTCGAATTTCTGCAAAGAAACCACTACTAAAGGACACCAATAAGAAGAAGATACTTGCTTGGGCCAAGAAACACAAGCAATGGACATTAGAACAGTGGAAATTTGTCCTTTGGTCTGGATTCCAAATTGCCGATTTTTTTTTTGTTGGTTCCAACTGCCGTGTCTTTGTGAAACACAGTGTGTGTGAACGGATAATCTCTGCATGTGTGTTTCCCACCGTGAAGCATGGAGGAGGAGGTGTTATGGTGTGGAGGTGCTTTGCTGGTGACACTGTCAGTTATTTATTTAGAATTCAAGGCACAGTTAACATGCATGGCTACCACAGCATTCTGCAGCGATATGCCATCCCATCTGGTTTGGGTTTAGTGGAACTATCATTTGTTTTTCGACAGGACAATGACCTCCAGGCTGTGTAAGGGCTATTTGACTGAGAAGGAGAGGGATGGAGTGCTGCATCAGATGACCTGGCCTCCACAATCCCCCGACCTCAACCAAATTGAGATGGTTTGGGATGAGTCGGACCGCAGAGTGAAGGAAAAGCAGTCAACAAGTGCTCAGCATATGTGGGAAGTCCTTCAAGACTGTTGGAAAAGCAGCATTCCAGGTGAAGCTGGTTGAAAGAATGCCAAGAATGTGCAAAGGGTGGCTATTTGAAGAATCTCAAATATTTTCATTTGTTTAACACTTTTTTGGGTTACTACATGATTCCATATGTGCTATGTCATAGTTTTGATGTAGTAAAAATAAAGAAAAATCCTTGAATGAGTAGGTGTTCTAAAACTTTTGACCGGTAGTGTATGCATGCTATCTTGAACATATGATTACATTAAAATAATTGTATAGTTACAGTAACCTCAATGTGGCTATGGATGTGTTACTCATTTTAAGGTTGAATGTTACATTAGTTTGTAAGATAGCCTATGGTTTCATGGGCTGAAATAAAAGATCCCAGAAATGTTCCATATGCACAAAAAGCTTATTTTTCTCAAATTTTGTGTACAAATGTATTTACATCCCTGTTAGTGAGCATTTCTCCATTGCTAAAATAATCCATCCACCTGACAGGTGTGGCATATCAAGAAGCTGATTAAACAGCATGTTCATGAAGCATGTGCCCCTTGTGCTGGGAACAATAAAAGGCCACTCTAAAACACAATGCCACAGATGTCTCAAGTTTTGAGGGGGTGTGCAATTGGCATGCTGACGGCAGGAATGTCCACCAGAGCTGTTGCCAGATAATTCAATCTTAATTTCTCTACTATAAGCCGCCGCCAACGTTGTTTTAGAAAATTTGACAGCACATCCAACTGGCCTCACAACTGCATACCACACGTAAACATGCCAGCCAGCCCATGCCAGCCCTGGACCTCCACATCAGGCTTCTTCACCTGAGACAGCTGATGAAACTGGGTTTGCACAATCAAAGAATTTCTGCACAAACCGTCTCAGGGAAGCTCATCTGCGTGGTCATCGTCCTCACAAGGGTCTTGATCTGACTGCAGTTCGGTATCGTAACCAACTTCAGTGGGCAAATGCTCAACTTTGATGGCCACTGGCACACTGGAGAAGTGTGCTCATCATGGATGAATCCCGGTTTCAACTATACCAGGCAGATTGCAGACACCGTGAATGGAGACGTGTGGGTGAATGGGTTTGCTGATGTCAACTTTGAACAGAGTTGCCAAATGGTGAGGTTATGGTATGGGCAGGCATACGCTATGGACAATTAACACAATTTCATTTTATCGTGACGAGCTCCTGAGGGCCATTGTCGTGCCATTCATCCGCCGCCATCACCTCATGTTTCAGCATGATAATGCACGGCCACATGTTGCAAGGATCTGTACACAATTCAAATTTCCCAGTTCTTCCATGACCTGCATAGTCACCAGACATGTCACCAATTGAACATGTTTGGGATGCTCTGGATCAACATGTATGGCAGTGTGTTCCAGTTCCCGCCAATATCCAGCAACTTCGCACAGCCATTGAAGAGTGGGACAACATTCCACAGGCCACAATCAACAGCCTTATCAACTCTATGTGAAGGAGATCTCGTGCTGCATGAGACAAATGGGCACACCAGATACTGACTGTTTTTCTGACCCATGCCCCTACCTGCGACAAACAGATGCATATCTGTATTCCCAGTCATGTGAAATCCATAGATTAGGGCCTAATGAATTTATTTCAATTGACTGATTTCCTTAAATGAACTGTAACTCAGTAAAATGTTTGAAATTGTTGCATGTTGCTTTTTACATTTTTCGTCAGTATATTTAGTTAAGTGGAGATCTCTCAATCATTCTCACTATAGCATAATGGTAATCGTCAGTAACACAGCTAAGGCCTAGGGTTTCAAGTCTAGGTCCAAGAGGATTCTAAATCGCTTCTACCCCCAAGCCATAAACCTCATGAACAGCTAATCAAAAGCCCCCCCCCCCCCCCCCCCCCCGGAACGCTGCTGCTACTCTCTTATTATCTATGCATAGTCACTTTAATAACTCTACCTACATGTACATATCACCTCAATTACCTCGACACTGGTGCCCCCGCACATTGACATTGACTCTGTACCGGTACTCCCTGTATATAGCCCCGCTATTGTAAAGTTCATGGAGAATAAGAGCACCTCCTCCCAGCTGCCCACTGCTCTGAGGCTATGAAACACTGTTACCACCGATAAATCCACTATATTTGAGAATTCAATAAGCATTTCTCTACGGCTGGCCATGCTTTCCACCTGGCTACCCCTACCCCGGTCAACTGCCCGGCACCCTCCACAGCAAACGCCAAAGCCCCCACCATTTCTCCTTCACCCAAATCCAGATAGCTGATGTTCTGAAAGAGCTGCAAAATCTGGACCCATACAAATCACACGGGCTAGGCAATCTGGACCCTCTCTTTCTAAAATGATCTGTCGAAATTGTTGCAACCCCTATTACTAGCCTGTTCAACCTCTCTTTTGTATCGTCTGAGATTCCCAAAGATTGGAAAGCTGCCGCGGTCATCCCCCTCTTCAAAGGGGGTGACACTCTAGACCCAAACTGCTACAGACCTATATCTATCCTACCCTGTCTTTCTAAGGTCTTCGAAAGCCAAGTTAACAAACAGATTACCGACCATTTCGAATCCCACTGTACCTTCTCCGCTATGCAATCTGGTTTCAGAGCTGGTCATGGGTGCACCTCAGCCACGCTCAAGGTCCTAAACGACATCATAACCGCCATCGATAAGAGACATTACTGTGAAGCCGTATTCATCGACCTGGCCAAGGCTTTCGACTCTGTCAATCACCACATTCTTATTGGCAGACTCGACAGCCTTGGTTTCTCAAATGATTGCCTCGCCTGGTTTACCAACTACTTCTCTGATAGAGTTCAGTGTGTCAAATCGGAGGGCCTGTTGTCCGGACCTCTGGCAGTCTCTATGGGTGTGCCACAGGGTTCAATTATCGGGCCTACTCTCTTCTCTGTATACATCAATGATGTTGCTCTTGCTGCTGGTGAATCTCTGATCCACCTCTACGCAGACGACACCATTCTGTATACTTCTGGCCCCTCTTTGGACACTGTGTTAACTAACCTCCAGACGAGCTTCAATGCCATACAACTCTCCTCCCGTGGCCTCCAACTGCTCTTAAACACAGGTAAAACTAAATGCATGATATTCAATCGATCACTGTCCGCACCTGCTCGCCCGTCCAGCATCACTACTCTGGACGGCTCTGACTTAGAATATGTGGACAACTACAAATACCTGAGTGTCTGGTTAGACTGTTAACTCTCCTTCCAGACTCACATTAAGCATCTCCAATCCAAAATTAAATCTAGAATCGGCTTTCTATATCGCAACAAAGCAACCTTTACTCATGCTGCCAAACACACCCTCGTAAAACTGACCATCCTACCGATCCTCGACTTCGGTGATGTCATCTATAAAATAGCCTCCAACACTCTACTCAACAAACTGGATGCAGTCTATCACAGTGCCATCCGTTTTGTCACCAAAGCCCCATACACTACCCACCATTGCGACCTGTACGCTCTCGTTGGTTGGTCCTCGCTTCATACTCGTCGCCAAACCCACTGGCTACAGGTTATCTACAAGTCTCTGCTAGGTAAAGCCCCGCCTTATCTCAGCTCACTGGTCACCATAGCAGCACCCACTCGTAGCATGCGCTCCAGCAGGTATATCTCACTGGTCACCCCCAAAGCTAATTCCTCCTTTGGCAGCCTTTCCTTCCAGTTCTCTGCTGCCAATGACTGGAACGAACTGCAAAAATCTCTGAAGCTGGAGACTCATATATTCCTCACTAGCTTTAAGCACCAGCTGTCAGAGCAGCTCACAGATCACTGCACCTGTACATAGCCCATCTGTAAACAGCCCATCTATCTACCTACCTCATCCCCATACTGTATTTATTTATTTATTTATCTTGCTCCTTTGCACCCCAGTATCTCTACTTGCACATTCATCTTCTGCACATCTACCATTCCAGTGTTTAATTGCTATATTGTAATTACTTCGCCACCATGGCCTGTTTATTGCCTTAACTTACCTCATTTGCACTCACTGTATATAGACTTTTTGTTTTCTTTTGTTCTACTGTATTATTGACTGTATGTTTTGTTTATTCCATGTGTAACTCTGTGTTGTTGTATGTGTTGAATTGCTATGCTTTATCTTGGCCAGGTCGCAGTTGCAAATGATAACTTGTTCTCAACTAACCTACCTGGTTAAATAAAGGTGAAATTAAAAAATGTCATTTATTGCTGCTTTTTAATGATTTGTTATTCTTATTTTTAATTTTTTTGGTATTTTATTAACTGCATTGTTGGTTAAGGGCTTGTAAGTAAGAATTTCACTGTAATGTGACATTTGATTTAAGCTGGGAAAGATTAAAACCCTGGATGGGAGATCAGCTGTAAATAGATCAATTCTTCAGTAGGAGGTGCTGTCCAGCATATTGTATTTTTTTTCGGATAGTGGATATAATGTTAAAGATCTGACATTGTTTTAAAGATACAAATTCAACCTATATCAAAATTTGGTTGCTATGATGACACAATCCTGTGGTTGAAAGCTGAAAATGTCTAAGTATTCAAGCCCTATGTTACGGCAAGCCTATTAAGTTCAAATAAAATTGTATTTGTGACATGCGCCGAATACAACAGGTGTAAACCTTACAGTGAAATGCTTACTTACAAGCATATCAAATTGTATTGGTCACATACACAAGCCCTTAACCAACAATGCAGTAACCAACAACATTGATTACTTTTTTTCAAATCCAATGTATTTGTCACATGCGCCGAATACAACAGGTGTAAACCTTACCGTGAAATGCTTACTTACATGCCCTTAAAACCTCTTCAGCGTCTCGTCCCGTCAGCGGGATCAAAATCCAGGGAAAACTCCTAGCGACATTAGCATAACGAAATTTAATTTTAAAAAAAATTCAAATATAGGACTGTCTCATATCGTTTTATAGATACACCTCTCCTGAATCAACCCACGTCGTCCGATTTCAAAAAGGTTTTACAGGAAAAGCAAATCATTAGATTATGTTAGAGGAGTCCATCGTAAAAGCAGCAACATAGCCATTTTCCGACCAACCACATGCATCACAAATAACCAAAAAACAGCTAAATGCAGCACTAACCTTTTACAAACTTCATCAGATGACACACCTAGGACATCATGTTACACAATGCATGCATTCTTTTGTTCAATAAAGTTCATATTTATATATGAAAACAGCATTTTACATCGGCGTCTGACGTTGACTAACTATTTTCCCGTCAAATGCAATCCAGGGAAACAGAGCTACAATTTACTGAATTACTATTCGAAAACATGTTTAAAATGTAATATTGTCATTCTAAGATTTATAGATGAATATCTCTTGAAAGCACCTGTCATACCAGATTTAAAAATAACTTTACTGGGTAATCACACTTAGCGATAAAAGGGGATGCGATACTCAGAAAATGAGCTAGTAAATACAGCTCGGCGCCATCTTGGAACAATCGCATATCACATCTAATGTTGTATAATATTGTCAATAATCCCTTACCTTTAGTTGTCTTCATCAGAAAGCACTTCCAGGAATCCCAGGTCCACAACAGATGTATTTTCGGTCGAAAAAGTCCATCCTTTATGTTCCATTAGCTTGCTGTTGTTAGCGCGTCTGAATGGTGTATCCAAATACTCTCCAGGGCGCGCCACAGCCGTTTCGAAATAAAACATTTTTTTCCCATTTAGGTTCGTTCAAACATGTCAAACGTTGTATAACATAAATCTTCAGGGCCTGTTTCAACAAGAGAGCCAATAAGATTCGAGGGGGATGATTGCATTGTGTTTCAAACCGTTTCCAAAGGTGGGGGTAGACAGGGCCGCCGGCGTCATAATGGTGATGGCCCTCCCCCTGTGACCAATTTCCAACGCGTCTCATTCACTGAGTTTCGACAGTAGAAGGCTCAAAACACTTTGTAAAGACTGGCGACATCTTGTGGAAGCAATAGGAAGTGCTCAATGAACGATATCTCACGGTGTGAATAATACGCAACGACGTGAAGTTGAGTCCACAATTCAGAATTCCACTTCCTGGTTCAATCGGTCTCGGGGTTTTGACTGCCATATGAGTTCTGTTATACTCACAGACAACATTCAAACAGTTTTAGAAACTTTAGGGTGTTTTCTATCCACAGGTATTAATTATATGCATATCCTAGCTTCTGAGTCTGATTAGTAGGCCGTTGAAAATGGGCACGAATTTTTTCCAAAATGCGCTGTGGCGCCCCCTATTGTAGGGTAACGTCAAGACAATAACCAACAATGTTGATTACTTTTTTTCAAATCCAATGTAGATTTCACAGCCACATTGACAAATTATGTTGAAACATTGCTTCAACCAGTTTGTGTCCAGTGGGAGGTTCTCTTGGATGATGTGAGTTGCCCTGACCTCTTAACTACTCCTTGTTTCTCAGCTTGGCGATGAGGACTGTATCTTGCCCAGTAAGCTTCAGGCTGCACTGCAGCAGATCCTGGAGGAGAGAGGGCAGATACTGCGGCAAGACGGAGACCGCACAGGTTAGCACAGCCAACTATTCCCTTAAAACGGCCTCGTAGCCAAAACATTGATGAAACAATGTCTCCTTGTCTCCCTGTCCAGGTTGGATAAAGTGTAATTGTATAGAAAGAAATTTCTTAAAGCGTTCTTTACTCACCTCTCCATTTTGACACCATCTAATTTTATAAGTGACTATCCCCCTCCCTACCTTCTGTCCATGCAGGCCAGCAGTGTGAGCTGAGCTCCCTGGTGTCAGAGGCCTTTGTGCATTTCTTCGTGGAGCTAGTGGGCCATTATTCCCTCCACATGGGCGCCAGCGGGGCCAGGGAGCTGCAGAGGGAGAGCTTCTGTAAGTCCCACCCCTCCCGTGGGGCCCGCCAGTTCCTGCAGCTCTTCATGGACACGCAGATGTTCTCCGGCTTCATCCACGACAAAGAGTTGCGCAAGGGAGGGGGCAAAGGTCAGGGCGTGGCCTATCAGTGGCCCTGTTGTTGGAATACTTTGAGAATGCATTCTTCCTTCCTCTAAGTAATCACCTCTTACCAAAATGTATTTTCTTGTGGACCTTGTACTAAGCTTTTCTCCCCCTCCCACAGGGCTTTTTGAAGTTAGAGCTGCAGAATATTTGGCTTCAAACCCGGAGTCTGAATCTAGCGGGTTCCTCAAGGGACTCAAGGGAATTGGTTAGTAGTGCTCCGTTCATAACATCCAATGTTATGACTTTTACTGTCAAGAGTTAAATAATTTTGTCAATTTTATTTTCAGGGATGAAATTCCTACAGAAGAAGTGACAGACTGTCAGCAGTCTGGTTGAAAATGCTTCTGTAAGGGAGGATGAGAGCCATCTGCCGGATTGGCCGAGACACATGTGCTATGATGTTACAGCTATATAGATATGTACATGACTCGACCAGGACATAACGGTGTTGGGCACAGAGGTCCACAGTCCTAGATAGAGGGCTCTCTGCTTGAGACATGACCAGTCTCTTCGTATTGCCCTGAATGCATTCCAAGCTGGAGTGAAGTGCAATTGTAATTGGAGGAAAACTGGAAATGTGCATTTATGGCAAAACAAACTTCGATGAAGACTTTTGAGATGTCAGAGGAAAGGCAGGAGCAAACACCATGTACTTGTGAAATCTGCACAAAACATTTCAGCTACAGGACTCGGTATTAACTTAACAGATGTTGTGCCATGATAAACTAACCCATGCGTTTTTGTGTTTTTGCTAGTCATTTTTTATGTTTGTTTTAGCCAAGTCTTTTAAGTGTTTGGTCTCCATATTATGGATATAATGTTAATTTTAAGTTTAGTTTGGAACTCGTGTCTAGTTGGAAATGAATAAATAAGGCTACTCTTGATACCCTTCCCCACTCTGCTACAGAACAATGTAAGAATAATTATTTTTATTATGTGCATGATTGTTACTTTAAATATGACATGACATATTTTAGAGTTTTTTTTTAATTGAGGCTAATGTATGTTGTCCCTGACATTTTGATGGCCTTGACAAATCTTCCAAGTAATGTTTGGATCATTAGGATAATACATTACAATTCATATTTCTCACATATTTTGAATTTTGTATAGCTTATTCTGTAACTAAATATTTTGTTTACAATATTTTAGCTACTTTTTATGCATATTTTTGCTTTGTGAACTTCAATTGAGATTGTATGAGCCTGTTTGGATACCCTTTCCTCAGTCATTTGATAGGACGGGTGAAAGCACATATTGAACTAGACCACCTTGACTAAGGATGTGATTTTAAATGATCAGAACTGGGTCTTAATCTCATGTATCCAACATTCCAATGCACAAAGTTTGCTAAAAACATTTTTGATGTTCTCATGTGGGTTTTAAAAAGTCACAACTAGAGACCAGAAACTAACTAGTCACACCTCCTTCCTATTGACTGGAGTTGCATACTTAGTATCTTCAGAAAGTATTTACACCCCTTGACATTTTTCACATTTTGTGTTACAGCCTGAATTTAATCTTTTTACTTTTTTTGTCACTGGTCTGTCTACACACAATACCCCATTATGTGGAATTATGTTTTTAGAATTTTTTACAACTTGATGAAAAGCTGAAAATGTCAAGTATTCAACCCCTTTGTTATTAAGTTCAAATAAAAGTGTATTTGTCACATGTGCTGAATACAACAGGAGTAAACCTTACCGTGAAATTCTTACTTACAAGCCCTTAACCAACAATGCAGATTTTTAAGTAACAAAATATTTGTTACTTTAAATATGGCATATTTTATATATTTTATTTGTATATATATATATATATATATATATATATATATATATATATATATATATATATATATATATATATAATTCTAAAAAGTAACAAAATAACAAGAACGAGGCTATATACAAGGGTATCGAGTCAATGTGCGGGGGTACAGGTTAGTCGAGGTAATATGTTCAGGAGTAAAAGTTTGCTTAACAAGTCACACATAATAAGTTGCATGGACTCATTCTGTGTGCAATAAGTGCAGTGAATTTCAAACAGATTCAACCACAAGACCAGGGCGGTTTTCCAATGCCTCGCAAAGAAGGGCACCTATTGGTAGATGAGGAAAATAAAAAGAAGACATTGAGTATCCCTTTGAGCATGGTGAAGTTATTAATTACACTTTGGATGGTGTATCAATACACCCAGTCTATACAAAGATACAGGCGTCCTTCCTAACTCAGTTGCTGGAAAGGGAAGAAACCGCTCAGTGATTTCAACTTGAGGCCAATGGGGACTTTAAAACTGAGTTTAATGGCTGTGAAAAGATGAATCAACAACATCCTCATTACTCCATAATACTATCCAATGTAAAGAATGAAAAAAGGATGCCTGTTCAGAATAAAACATTTCAAAACATGCATCCTATTCACAACAAGGCACTAAAGTAATATTGCAAACAATTTGGCAAAGCAATTAACTTTTTGTCCTGAATACAAAGCGTTATGTCCGTGGTAAATACAATACATTACTGAGTATCGCTCTCCATATTTTCAAGCATAGTGGTGGCTGCATCATGTTGAGTATGCATGTATTCGTTAAGGACTGGGGTGTTTTTCAGGATAATAAAGAAATGGAATAGAGCTAAACACAGGAAAAATCCTAGAGGAAAACCTGGTTGTCTGCTTTTCACCAGACACCGGGAGACAAATTCACCTTTAAGTAGGACAATAACCTAAAGGCCAAATCCACACTGGAGTTGCTTACTAAGATCGTGAATGTTCCTGAGTAGTTCAGTTAGTTTTGACTTAAATCTACTTGAAAATCTATGGCAGACCTGAAAATGGTTGTCTAGCAATGATCAAGAACCAATTTAACAGATCTTGAAGAATTTTGAAAACAATAATGGGCAAATGTTGCACAATCCAGCTGTGGAAAGCTCTTAGACACTTACCCAGAAAGACTCACAGCTGTAATCGCTGCCAAAGGTGCTTCTACAAAGTATTGACTCAAGTGTGAATACTAAATTAAATTAGCAAAATTAGCCAAAATTTCAAAAAAACACGTTTTCACTTTGTCATTCTGAGGTATTGTGTGTAGATGGCTGAGTTGTTTTATTTAATCCATTCAGAATGTAACAACAAAATGTGGCATAAGTCAAGGGGTATGAATACTTTCTGAAGGCACTGTAAAATATGCATCTCAACAGGTACAATTTTGAACTATTGTATGTTTTTTTATGTTATATTTTTATAAACGTGAAATGACCATCATACATGTCAAAATAAATGTGAAATGTTCGTTTGGAATTCATTCATGACTCCACTACTTCAACACGTTGGTCTCCCTGTGTCAGGTCAGGTGAGTTGTGTATTTTCTTTCCTAATGTAGTGCCATTTTTGTGGTAATTAGTCCTAGGGACCTAAGATATTACCTGATAAACACCAAATTCAGGATGCAAATGGCACGTGTTGAAAGATGTATTATTAGCTATGTTACATAATTATGAAATAGTAATTTTAGATTAAGAATCACTCCAAGGCGTAAGGGGCGCTATAAAACCAAGGGCCATAAAACACCAACGAAAGATACGTCCAGCCTTCCGGAAAACGGCAGGAGCGACCAGCTGCGTTGTTTTGCTGCTGAGACAACTAGCTAGCTAGCTAGCCATCCATCGATCGGTGCTAGCAAACAAACAACTAAACTGAATATGGCTGGAACTTCATCAGTAGCTGGTGAAGTATTTGTCGATGCCCTACCGTATTTTGACCAGGGTTATGATGCAACGGGCGTTAGAGAGGCGGTAAGTATCTGCTCCATACATAACCTGTTGCGAACTAACTAGCATCAGACATGAGCTAGCTGAGAAACGCTCAACTCCGTTTTCTTAAAGCCATTCAAAATATACAACAGAGGAAGAGTAAACAACGGAGTATACAAACAGTCAGGGGAATATATATATATAAATAAAGACCATTATCAGGTTGATTTTGCTTTTTTTGTTATAAATTATTTATATTGTTCAAATTCATTCTCACCGTTTTCCGACTCCTTTACATTTATGAATATAGAATTTAGTTCATAACTGCGGTTGATTAAGAAGAAAGGCTATGTATAGTTTTTGCTATACTTTGTAAAACCAAAGATCACATGTTCAGTATCGCGTGTGTTCTGGTGGGGAAACGGAGTCGGATACACAGACGAAAGCAACAAATTATTCCAAGTTAACTGTTTGAATAAGTGTGCCTCAATCTTCCATAATCAAAATTATACCAAATCGTTTTTCATTTTCGTGCCATATCAAAAATAACTATCAGTAGCCTAATGGGATGCTTTGCTGTTCAGCAAATGTTAAATTGTTAACGCAAGATGTGCTTACAGTCATGACCTAAACACCATACACTGAGCTAGATGTTTTTTATTCGTATTTCATTAAAGAAACGGTATACATTTTAAAGTGTTTGACCAACAAAATGTAGTTAACGTCACATTCTTTAATTTTCTTATGATTTTTACAGTTAACTTTGACCCTATACTTTTTGTTATGTGCCACTAGTAGATCATTAGTCCAGGTTGATGACCATTGCATACCATAAGATCCCCATATTATGCCATCTTAAAATATGCATGCTTCGGAGGTAGGGGCAGGTAGCCTACACACACAGGCAAAGATTTTCAGCTGGCAGGCAGACACTGGAATAAGTTTGAATGACACACAGGAAACTGAT
Source organism: Salmo salar (assembly GCF_965601325.2). Classification (NCBI taxonomy): domain Eukaryota; kingdom Metazoa; phylum Chordata; class Actinopteri; order Salmoniformes; family Salmonidae; genus Salmo; species Salmo salar. The sequence goes on along the minus strand of NC_138305.1, from coordinate 84,410,604 downwards.
TGTGAAAAACCCAGCCGTGTTGCAGTTCTTGACACACTCCAACCGGTGAGCCTGGCACCTAATACCATACCCTCTTAAAAGGCAAATAAATATTTTGTCTTGCCCATTCAAATGATATTTTATTGGTCACATACGTGTTTAGCAGATGTTATTGCGGGTGTAACGAAATGGTTGTGTTTCTAGCTTCGACAGTGCAGTAATATTTCACAACATATACACACATCTAAGTAAAGGAAATATGGGAATGTAACCCTCTGAATGGCACACATACACAATCCATGTCTCAATGCTTAAAAATCCTTCTTTAACCTGTCTCCACCAACACTGATTGAAGTGGATTTAATAGGTGACATCAATAATGGATCATAGCTTTCACCTGGTCAGTCTGTCATGGAAATTAGTAACACCTGCTCTTTTTTTGTAGGCTCAGTGTATATTAGTGAATTTTGAAGGCACCCATATTATGCCAGTTTAAATATGTTTTGTGAGGTGTGCCACTAGTAGATCAATAATCCATTGTCATTCACATTGCAAAGCATAACATGCCCATATTTTGCCAGCTACAATATTGGAAAAATACTTGTTTGCTGTATATTACATTTGACATTTTAAGTAACCTAGTTCAATTTTAACCAGGGGTTAGAACCAGTTAAGGAATAGAACTGAAAAACCATCTCTTTTTTTGGAGGAACAGAGCCAAGAATGAAAGAAATCTATACTGCTCGGGAACAGAACTGTTATTTTAAAAGCATGGGAACTGGTTAATAACGTTATTTTACTTTCAGGCATTTTTTTCCCCGAGTACCACAAAAAAACGCAACTAAGCACATATGCAAAGACCTCAGTCACTCAAACCTATTCCAGTGTCTGCCTGCCAGCATTTCGCTACACCTGCAGTAACATATGCAAACACATGTATGTGACAAATAAAAAAAGTATTGGGTTTGAAATCTTTGCATGTGTGTAGGCTACCTACCTCCGAAGCATGCATAGTCTATTGTAGCTACTGATGTTACAGGCGCGATTCTGAACTTTTTAGTGAAGAATTTATTAACTTTTTCAATGCTCGTTAAAGGATACTATAGTTATGTTTCACACTGGGTTTATTAACTGCAAAAAGGTAATTCGTGTTTTAATTCTGGTCACGCTCTGCAAACTCTAGGTGGCATTATGTAATTGAACTGAGTCAGGATCAATGGCTAGCTCTGGTCCAACGTTTATCCTACTCTCTGAAGTTCAGACATTCAAAGTTCCTTCATAGAAGCCGCGTCTCCGTAGGTATAATTCAGATAATGCATATAACAAGATGCCCAGCGCTCTCCTCACCCACTAAATTTGTCGCACCTTACGCTTCACTTGTCTGTCCAATGCATAGCTTGCCTGCTCCAAAAGTCTGCTCTATCCATTGGTGAAACAATTTAATGTCGAGCTAAATGTTCTAAAAAAGAGATTTAGAAAGGAACGATATAAACCGTAAACTTTTTGGGGGGGATTTCGAACCGGTTCAGAATTCTCTTTTGCTGGTCGGAACTATGGAACGGAGCGGGGAAAAATATGTTCTGTTTAAAACGAAACGATTGGAAGATTTCATTTCCAACCCCTGATTTTAACATAGTAAATTTGGATGGTCAACATTTTGTGACGTGCCACTAATAGATCAATAACCCATTGTCATTACCATTACAAAGTGTAACTTGCCCATATTATGCCAGTTATATTAGAAAAATGTTTTTTCATTTTACAGTGAACTGAGGTTAACTTTACTTGTATGCCTAGGCTACTAGGCCCACACAGATCATATGAAATTAATAGGGTTTCTAAATGTAATTCTATTATTACACCTAGGCTATAAAATAAGTGTGCGCGCGTTTAGGTGTGTAACATAATCTACTTTCAACAATGGTCAGGGTTCTAAGAATCCCGGATAGCACTGACCGACTCAATTGGCTCATTCGTGTTGAGTTGAGGAAAAAGTTGGTTGTATTCGATACAAGTAATTGTAGGTGCAGGAAAGCGTTTTCAGAATTCACATTTTTACGAGAATCGACCGATTAGTGACCCAATGTTTTTGCTAGCAAATCCCACGAACAGTTATCAAAACTCGACTCAGCCTCGATATAAATGAACGGAGTTGAGCGTTGCTCAGCTAGCCTGCCAGCTGAAAATCTTTGCCAGTGTGCATGTGTAGGCAACCTGCCCCTCTGAAGCTCAGGCTACTGTAGCCTACTGACGTTACAAACGTGATTCAGATATTCGATTTTTAGAGAAGAATAGATTAACTTTTCCAATGCTAGTTGGGGATACTATAGTTATCACGTTTCACATTGGCTTTATTAACTACAAAAAGGTAAAACGTGTTTTTAATCCTGGTGCTGCTCTGCACACCCAAGTTCGTTAGCTAGCTATCCCTGGCAACGTTAAACCAAGTCTCGGGAAATTAAAAGTTTTTCAAAGTCCCTCCAAAGAAGCCGCTCCTCCATGGGTATAATTCTGTGGGCCTAATTCAGATAAAACATGTCATAACAAGATGCCCAGTGCTTCAAGCCAAACTTCCTCCTCATCCTCTCTTGCTCTCTTCCCATCTGCAAAATTTCAGTCGCATCTCGTCCCTATAATTGTCTGTCCATCATGCATGTAAACAACTATAGCTTGCCTGCACCATAACAAGCTACTCTATCTGCACTGATTGGTGAAGTAGTTTAGAAAGGACAAATATAAACTGGTACTTTTTGGGGTTCATACCGTTCAGAACTTTATTTTGCAGTTTGGAAAAGTGGAAGAGAATGAAAAAAATAATGGTTCTGTTCAGAACAAAACTATTGGAAAATAATTTAGGTTCCAACCCCTGCTTTTAGGTCACCCCACAGTCACAAGTCTAGCTAGTCTACTGTACTAGTATGCTGTCAATCTGTATTATTTTCCATACACAGGCTGCAGCCTTGGTAGAGGAGGAGACTCGCCGATACAGACCCACCAAGAACTACCTCAGTTATATGCCAACACCTGATTTCACTACATTTGAAGTAAGTACCACATACACAGTTCATGCTATAAAAACAAAAAGGCATAAATTACTATGTAAACTAATGCCATGAGGCTGGCTTTTGACTGACTCGTCACTGTCAACTGTGAAATCTACGCTGCTCGACAATGACATTATGTGAAGCAAATACTAATGCTTATATCACCCATCAGACTGAAATCATGAGGAATGAGTTTGAGAGGCTAGCAGCCCGGCAGCCCCTGGAACTTCTCAGCATGAAGAGGTAAACCCAGTCTACTCTTTTGCTCAGAGCACGAACAGTCATGTTAAAAAAAGCTTGCTAACTGTCAATCCCCCATTCAGTTCTAACTTGATGCATTTAAACCCTCGTCGTCCTCTGAGTGTACACTCAACTGTTTCTGTTTCACCTGTGCAGATATGAGCTTCCAGCTCCATCATCAGGGCAGAAGAATGACATCACTGCATGGCAGGAGAGTGTGAACAACTCCATGGCTCAGCTGGAGCATCAAGCAGTGCGCATTGAGAACCTGGAACTTATGGCACACTACGGTACCAATGCATGGAAGGTCTACAATGAGTGAGTCGGTGGCTGCTGCTTGTGCCCAGTAGAGCTCTTCATTTATTTTAGTTTCCAAGAAAGCGTCAGGGGGGACAACCCAACTGATTTGAATTAAGCTAACAAATGGGGTTTGATTAGTCATTTAATTTGAGAGTAGAGGAGAGCAGTCTTTTTACATTCAGTTTAGACATGCTTGTCCTGAAGGGTAAAGTATAGATTCACAGGGATTTTTCGACTTTGCCTTAATCTTTGTCATTATTTCCACTCCACAGTAACCTGGCCTTTATGATTGAATTGGCTCAAAAAGAACTACAGAAATGTAGGTAAGTAAATGGTGTGAAAACGTTGCTTTACAATTTCCAGGTTGTGCATCACATTCCTCATGGTTAGCTTGTTTAGTAATAGTTTTGGACTCAGTCTGACACAAACTGTGTTGACAAGCTTCTGCAAGTCAATAATGAGCTTCTGCATATACAGTATATACACTGCTCAAAAAAATAAAGGGAACACTAAAATAACACATCCTAGATCTGAATGAATGAAATAATCGTATTAAATACTTTTGTCTTTACATAGTTGAATGTGCTGACAACAAAATCACACAAAAATAATCAATGGAAATCCAATTTATCAACCCATGGAGGTCTGGATTTGGAGTCACACTCAAAATTAAAGTGGAAAACCACACTACAGGCTGATCCAACTTTGATGTAATGTCAAAATGAGGCTCAGTGTGTGTGGCCTCCACGTGCCTGTATGACCTCCCTACAACGCCTGGGCATGCTCCTGATGAGGTGGCGGATGGTCTCCTGAGGGATCTCCTCCCAGACCTGGACTAAAGCATCCGCCAACTCCTGGACAGTCTGTGGTGCAATGTGGCGTTGGTGGATGGAGCGAGACATGATGTCCCAGATGTGCTCAATTGGATTCAGGTCTGGGGAACGGGCGGGCCAGTCCATAGCATCAATGCCTTCCTCTTGCAGGAACTGCTGACATACTCCAGCCACATGAGGTCTAGCATTGTCTTGCATTAGGAGGAACCCAGGGCCAACCGCACCAGCATATGGTCTCACAAGGGGTCTGAGGATCTCATCTCGGTACCTAATGGCAGTCAGGCTACCTCTGGCGAGCACATGGAGGGCTGTGCGGCCCCCCAAAGAAATGCCACCCCACACCATGACTGACCCACCGCCAAACTGGTCATGCTGGAGGATGTTGCAGGCAGCAGAACGTTCTCCACGGCATCTCCAGACTCTGTCACGTGCTCAGTGTGAACCTGCTTTCATCTGTGATTGGCAAATTCGCCACTGGTGCCCATCTTGGTGTTCTCTGGCAGATGCCAAACGTCCTGCACGGTGTTGGGCTGTAAGCACAACCCCCACCTGTGGGCGTCAGGCCCTCATACCACCCTCATGGAGTCTGTTTCTGACCGTTTGAGCAGACACATGCACATTTGTGGCCTGCTGGAGGTCATTTTGCAGGGCCCTGGCAGTGCTCCTCCTGCTCCTCCTTGCACAAAAGCGGAGGTAGCGGTCCTGCTGCTGGGTTGTTGCCCTCCTACGGCCTCCTCCACGTCTCCTGATGTACTGGCCTGTCTCCTGGTAGCGCCTCCATGCTCTGGACACTACGCTGACAGACACAGCAAACCTTCTTGCCACAGCTCGCATTGATGTGCCATCCTGGATGCGCTGCACTACCTGAGCCACTTGTGTGGGTTGTAGACTCCGTCTCATGCTACCACTAGAGTGAAAGCACCGCCAGCATTCAAAAGTGACCAAAACATCAGCCAGGAAGCATAGGAACTGAGAAGTGGTCTGTGGTCACCACCTGCAGAACCACTCCTTTATTGGGGGTGTCTTGCTAATTGCCTATAATTTCCACCTGTTGTCTATTCCATTTGCACAACAGCATGTGAAATGTATGGTCAATCAGTGTTGCTTCCTAAGTGGACAGTTTGATTTCACAGAAGTGTGATTGACTTGGAGTTACATTGTGTTAAGTGTTCCCTTTATTTTTTTGAGCAGTGTATTTTTCACAACATTTTCTGGTGTGTCATTTATACAGAAAGCAGATTCAGGACTTGAACTGGCAACGGAAGAATGATCAGCTTGCAGGCGGGGCCAAGCTGAGAGAGCTGGAGTCAAAGTCAGTTCTGTAAATGCTGTATTTTTCATTATTGTTCTCTCAACTGTGGTATGATTTCTAAATCCATGCCATCTCTCTTGTAACAGTTGGGTGTCCCTCGTAAGTAAGAACTATGAGATTGAACGTGCCATCGTCCAGTTGGAGAATGAAGTTGGACAGCTCAAACAGCAGCGTGGTGACGAGAACAAGGAAAACATTCGACAGGACTTCTAGAAACAGAACCTTGCAGAAGAGACATTTTACAAGAAAGGAAATGTTGAGCTTGCAGCTGAGAACAACGAAAACCAATGTGAAAAGAACAGGACTATCCCTCCAGACTTTAAGAACCTAGTTGCCTTGGCTGCACAGCTTCTTATGACAGTCTTTACATTAGTCTCAGACAGTGACCGTTGGAAAACTATTGGTCCTGTGTAGAGCATATTTGGTGTACCTCGATCACTTCAGAGGTGAAGTCTGATTTAGTGTTTTTATTTTATTTATCAATGCTTGTCAATTTGAGTCATTCTAAAATGAGGTAGTTAATAACTAATGATGCGGTCTACAAAAGTCACTTGATTTCTTAACATTAAGACAGTTGAAGTCATAGGTTCACATACACCTTAGCCAAATACATTTAAACTCAGTTTTTTGCAATTCTTGACATTTAATCCCTGTAAAAATTCCCTGTTTTAGGTCGATTAGGATCACCACTTTATTTTAAAAATGTGACATGTCAGAATAATATTAGAGAATGATTCCTTTCATCACATTCCCAGTGGGTCAGAAGTTTACATGTACTCAATTAGTATTTGGTAGCATTGCCTTTAAATTGTTTAACTTACGTCAAGCGTTTTGGGTAGCCTTCCACAATAAGTTGGGTGAATTTTGGCCCATTCCTCCTGACAGAGCTGGTGTAGCTGAGTCAGGTTTGTAGGCCTCCTTGCTTGCACACACTTTTTCAGTTCTACCCAGAAATTTATGAGATTGAGGTCAGGGCTTTGTGATGGCCACTCCAATACCCTGACTTTGTTGTCCTTAAGCTATTTTGCCACAACTTTGGAAGTATGCTTGGGGTCATTGTCCATTTGGAAGACCCATTTGCGACCAAGCTTTAACTTCTTAACTGATGTCTTGAGGTGTTGCTTCAATATATCCACATCATTTTCCCTCCTCATCATCCCATCTATTTTGTGAAGCGCACCAGTCCCTCCTGCAGCAAAGCACCCCCACAACATGATGCTACCTCCCCCGTGCTTCACGGTTGGGATGGTGTTCTTTGGCTTGCAAGCCTCACCCTTTTTCCTCCAAACATAACGATGGTCATTATGGCCAAACAGTTATATTTTTGTTTCATCAGACCAGAGGACATTTCTCTAAAAAATACGATCTTTGTCCCCATATGCAGTTGCAAACCGTAGTCTCTTTTTTATGGCAGTTTTGGAGCAGTGCCTTCTTCCTTGCTGAGCGGCCTTTCAGGTTATGTCGATATAGGACTCGTTTTACTGTGGATAGATACTTTTGTACCGGTTTCCTCCAGCATCTTCACAAGGTCCTTTGCTGTTGTTCTGGGATTGATTTGCACTTTTCGCACCAAAGTACATTCATCTTTAGGAGACAGAACGCATCTCCTTCCTGAGCGGTATGACGGCTGCGTGGTCCCATGGTGTTTATACCTGCGTACTATTGTTTGTACAGATGAACGTGGTACCTTCAGGCATTTGGAAATTGCTCCCAAGGATGAACCAGACTTGTGGAGGTGTACAATTTTTTTTTTTTTCTGATGTCTTGGCTGATTTCTTTAGATTTTCCCATGATGTCAAGCAAAGAGGCACCGAGTTTGAAGGTAGGCCTTGAAATACCTCCAAATGACACAAATGTCAATTAGCCTATCAGAAGCTTCTAAAGCCATTACATTTTCTGTAATTTTCCCAGCTGTTTAAAGGCACAGTCAACTTAGTGTATGTAAACTTCTGAGCCACTGGAATTGTGATACAGTGAAATAATCTCTAAACAATTGATGGAAAAATTGCTTGTGTCATGCACAAAGTAGATGTCCTAACCGACTTGCCAAAACTAGTTTGTTAACAAGAAATTTGTGGAGTGGTTGAAAAGCGAGTTAATGACAAACCTAAATGTATGTAAACTTCCGACTTCAACTGTACCTGTGCACAAAAATATGCTAGCATGTGTTTAAGTGCATGTTATAATGACATAATTTCTAAACTGAACTTTAACATAGCAAAGTTTTAATTTTTACTACTTTGTGATACAAAAGTTTGTGCATAGCCAATTGTTATTTTTTTACTTATAATAAATTACTACTGTGTCGAGACATTGTTTATAGGTGGTTATGCGTCTGCCTCAACTAACGGATACAACCTTGTTCTTGTGTAAATAGGTCTCTGTCCGTGAATGTGAAATGTTAAGTTTAAAAACACGCCATTGCTGCTGTCAATGAGGTTTGCCTAATACTTTTTTTAATGATGGAAATGCATAGTTTCTTGAGGGTGAGATTCATTTTAAATCTCAAATTATTTGGAAATGTAAAGCATTACTTTACTGTATTCTATCATTTTTGGGTCCTAATTATTTGGGAATGTTTATACTCACTTATTGACAAACATTGACAAAGATTCTACTGACTTCAAAATATATTTCACCTTTATTTAACCAGGTAGGCCAGTTGAGAACATGTTCTCATTTACAACTGCGACCTGGCCAAGATAACGCAAAGTAGTATGACAAACCAGAGTTACACATAAACGTACAGTCAATAACACAATAGATTTTTCTATGTACAATGTGTGCAAATGTAGGGAGGTAGGCAATAAATAGGCCATAGAGGCAAAATAATTACAATTTAGCATTAGTACTGGAGTGATAGATGTGCAAATAGAGATACTGGGGTGCAAGAGGGTAAGTAATAATATGGGGATGAGGTAGTTGGATGTGCTTTTTACAGATTGGCTGTGTACAGATGCAGTGATCGGTAAGCTGCTCTGACAGCTGATGCTTAAAGTTAGAGGGAGATAAGACTACTGCTTCGATGATTGTTGTAATTTGTTCCAGTCATTGGCAGCAGAGAACTGGAAGGAAAGGCAGCCAAAGGAATTGTTGGCTTTGGGGATGACCAGTGCAATATACCTGCTGGAGTGTGTTCGTGTTGCTATGGTGACCAGTGAGCTGAGATAAGACGAGGCTTTACCTAGCAAAGACTTATAGATGACCTGGAGCCAGTGGGTTTGGTGACGGATATGTAGTGGGGGCCAGCCAACGAGAGCATACAGGTCGCAGTGGTGGGTAGTATATGGGGCTTTGGTGATAAAACAGATGGCACTGTGATAGACTACATCCAGTTTGCTGAGTAGTGTTGGGGGCTATTTTGTAAATTACATCGCCGAAGTCGAGGATCGGTAGGATAGTCAGTTTCACGAGGGTATGTTTGGCAGCATGAATGAAGGAGGCTTTGTTGCGAAATAGGAAGCTGATTCTAGATTTAATTTTGGATTGGAGATGCTTAATGTGAGTCTGGAAGGAGAGTTGCCAGTCTAACCAGACACCGAGGTATTTGTAGTTGTCCACATATTCTAGGTCAGAACCGTCCAGAGTAGTGATGATAGTTGGGCGGGAGGGTGCAGGCAGCAATCGGCTGAAGAGCATGCATTTAGTTTTACTTGCATTTAAGAGAAGTTGGAGGCCATGGAAAGAGAGTTGTATGACATTGAAGCTCGTTTGGAGGTTTGTTAGCACAGCGTCCAAAGAAGGGCCAGATGTATGCAGAATGGTGTCGTCTGCGTCGAGGTGGATCAGAGAATCACCAGCAGCAAGAGCGACATCATTGATATACAGAGAAAAGAGTCGGCCTGAGAATTGAACCCTCTGGCACCACCATAGAGACTGCCAGAGGTCCGGGCAACAGGCCCTCAGTGTTCAGTTTGTCAAAACGATCTGAGAAGTAGTTGGTGAACCAGGCGAGGCAGTCATTTGAGAAGCCAAGGCTGAGTCGGCCAATAAGAATGCGGTGATTGACAGTCGAAAACCTTGGCCAGGTCGACGAATACGGCTGCACAGTACTGTCTTTTATCGATGGCGGTTATATCGTTTAGGATCTTGAGCGTGGCTGAGGTGCACCCATGACCAGCTCGGAAACCAGATTGCATAGTGGAGAAGGTACGGTGGGATTCGAAATGGTCGGTGATCTGTTTGTTAACTTGGCTTTCGAAGATTTTAGAAAGGCAGGGCAGGATGGATATAGGTCTATAACAGTTTGGGTCTAGAGTGTCTCCCCCTTTGAAGAGGTGGATGACCGCGGCAGCTTTCCAATCTTTGGGGATCTCAGATGACACGAAAGAGAGGTTGAATAGGCTAGTAATAGGGGTTGCAACTATTTCGGCGGCTAATTTTAGAAAGAGGGTCCAGATTGTCTAGCCCAGCTGATTTGTAGGGATCCAGATTTTGCAGCTCTTTCAGAACATCAGCTGTCTGGATTTGGGTGAAGAAGAAGAAGGGGGGGGGGGGGGCTTGCTGAGATGTTGGTAGGGGTAGCCAGGTGGAAAGCATGGCCAGCCGTAGAAAAATGCTTATTGAAATGATCGATTATCATAGACTTATCGGTGGTGACAGTGTTTCCTGTCCTCAGTGCAGTGGGCAGCTGGGAGGAAGTGCTCTTGTTCTCCATGGACATGAATCCATAGAGAGCGTATTAAAAACCTCTTAGGGATAGGCGTCCCGTCAAAGGGACGGTTGCAAATCAGCAGCGCCGTGTGTCACGATCGCATATTTTATAGAAACAACAAGTGTCGGGATGTATGTATCTTATATTGGCTGAAAGCTTGTCTTATTAATATAACTGCATTATCCAATTTACAGTAGCTATTGCTGTGAAAAAATGCCATGCTATTGTTTGAGGAGAGCTCCTAACAAAATGTTTTACACCATGATAGGTTTGATAAATTCACCTCTGAAGGTGAAATGTGTCCTTACGTTCTGAAATATTGCTCTGATTTATCATCCAAAGGGTCCCAGAGATAACATGAAGTGTCATTTTGTTAGAAAATCCTTTTTCATATCCTAAAAAGGTCCATATAGCATGCACGATCAATTTTGTATTTCCACTCGTTCAATTTGCAAAGAAAGGAATCTGTGAAAATCTAACCCTAAACGTTGTTTCAACCAGTCAAATCACATTCGTCTTTATTCCTCAGAGATCCTAGAATGTAACCAGACTTCACTATATCATTAGGAGTGTAGTATATCCTATAGGACACCAAATTTGGTCAGAGAGTGACGCCTTCATGCCATGCCGATGACGCAGGCGGTCTTCACTTGAACGACTTTATCTTTGTCAAATAAGCACCAATCGGGGTCAAACAAAGCTAGCTAGATAGCCAATGAGCGGGGCATTACAGAAACCCTGTATCTGTCGCAAAATGTTGCTGCTAACCTTGTGCGACAGCAAGCCTTTTCCTTTTGGACAACAATTATAAGAATAGGGAGAGTTATGAAAACTGGGTGTTTTGCAAATGTTGAACTTATGGCTACTAATACTGGAAAAGCTAAATCAAGTCCAAGTATACAGACTTTAAGATATTCTTCCAGAAAAATGTAATGTGAATGTAAATGTCTCCTTCACGATTTGCCCAAATGTCTGAATGTCATGTAGTTTGCTCATACTTCAAGTTATCCGTCTGAAACTTTGCACGTACACTGCTGCCATGTTGTGGACACCATCGGAATTACGAGTGATGGCTAGATTTGGGACTTCTCTCTTGCATTTCAAAGATGGTGGTAGAAAAAAAAAGTTTTTCTTTGTATTTTCTTCTACCAGATCTATTGTTATATTCTCCTACATTCAATTCACATTTCCACAAACTTCAAAGTGTTTTCTTCCAAATGGTACCAAGAATATTCAGGGCCTCAGCTACAGGCAGTTAGATTTGGGTATGTAATTTTAGGCGAAAATTGGAAAAAAAAGGGGCTATCCCTAAGAGGTTTTAAAAGGGCTATGTCATAAACCCTCAAAGTTCCCGAATTGATGAAAATGGCAGCCATGTTAATCAGGGAGAAATTCAAACCAATCTAATAAATGGCAGTAGAGGAATAATAAAATCGGACAATAACAGTGATGTATATGCTGAGTCGGTGAGCGAGTTTATTAGCAAGTGCATCGGTGATGTGGTAACCACGGTGAATATTAAAACCTTCCCCAACCAGAAACTGGATTGATGGCAGCATTCGCGCAAAACTGAAAAAGCGAACCACTGCTTTAATCATGGCAAGGCGACCGGAAACATAACCGAATACAAACAGTGTAGCTATTCCCTCAGCAAGGCAATCAAACAAGCTATAGAGACAAAGTAGAGTCGCAATTCAACGGCTCAGACACGAGAGGTATGTGGCAGGGTCTACAGTCAATCACGGACTACAAAAAGAAAGCCAGCCCCGTCGCGGACACCGATATCTTGCTCCCAAACAAACTAAACTTCTTTGCTCGCTTTGAGGACAATACAGTGCCACTGACACGGCCCGCTACCAAAACCTGCGGGCTCTCCTTCACCGCGGCCAACGTGAGTAAAACATTTAAACGTGTTAACCCTCAAGGCTGCCGGCCCAGACAGCATCCCAACATCTCCACCCCGCTGATCCTCAACACTGGGGCCCCACAAGGGTGCGTTCTCAGCCTTCACCCATGACTGCGTGGCCATGCACGCCTCCAACTCAATCAAGTTTGCAGACGACACTACAGTGGTAGGCTTGATTACCAACAACGACGAGCCAGCCTTCAGGAAAGAGGTGAGGGCCCTCTGAGTGTGGTGTCAGGAAAATAACCTCACACTCAACGTCAACAAAACAAAGGAGATTATCGTGGACTTCAGGAAACAGCAGAGGGAGCACCCCCCATCCACGTCGACGGGACAGTAGTGGAGAAGTTGGAAAGTTAAGTTCCTCGGCATACACATCACGGACAAACTGAAATGGTCCACCCACACAGACAGCGTGGTGAAAAAGGCGCAACAGCACCTCTTCAAACTCAGGAGGCTGTAGAAATTTGGCTTGTCACCAAAAACACAGAAACTTTTACAGATGCACAATCGAGTTCATCCTGTCGGGCTGTATCACCGCCTGGTACGGCAACTGCTCCGCCCACAACCGTAAAGCTCTCCAGAGGGTAGTGAGGTCTGCACAACGCATCACTGGGGGCAAACTACCTGCCCTCCAGGACACCTACGCCACCCGATGTCACAGGAAGGCCAAAAAAATCAAGGACAACAACCACCCGAACCACTGCCTATTCACCCCACTATCATCCAAGAAGGCAAGGTCAGTACAGGTGCATCAAAGCTGGGACCGAGAGACTGAAAAACACCTATCTCAAGGCCATCAGACTGTTAAACAGCCATCACTAACATAGAGAGGGTGCTGCCAACATACTGACTCAAATCTCTAGCCACTTTAATTAATAATTTGATGTAATAAATGTATCACTAGTCCTATAAACAATGCCACTTTATATACTGTTTACATACCCTAAATTACTCATCTCAAATGTATATACTGTACTGTATACCGTCTACTGCATCTTGCCTATGCCGTTCGGCCATCGCTCATCCATACAGTGAGGGAAAAAAGTATTTGATCCCCTGCTTATTTTGTACGTTTGCCCACTGACAAAGAAATGATCAGTCTATAATTTGAATGGTAGGTTTATTTGAACAGTGAGACACACAATAACAACAACAAAAATCCAGAGAAACACATGTCAAAAATGTTATAAAATGATTTGCATTTTAATGAGAGAAATAAGTATCCCTCATTAAAATGCAAATCAATTTATACAATTTTTGACATGCGTTTTTCAGGATTTTTTTGTTGTTATTCTGTCTCTCACTGTTCAAATAAACCTACCATTAAAATTATAGACTGATCATTCTGTACTGTAGCAGACAAGGGGGTTGGGTCAAAACATTTACACAAATCAGACATGGACAGAGTAGGATTAGCTCAGTTTCAAAGGTGTTTATTAAATTAATAGTCCAAAAGAAAAAAGAGACTCTCTCCGGGATACTGTCCTCTGGGCCCCGGGTCTTGCTGTATCATGTGGGGATCAAAAATGGAACTCCCTCCTGTTACCTCTGGTACCATCCCCAACTATACGGGAGTCCTTTCCTCCCCCAGTCTCCCTTGTGTTTTATGGGAGTTGTACACCTGGTGAGCAATCAGCCCTTGATTAATCACCAATCCCCAATCAGCCCCAATTTATCCTGGCTGGAGAGCCTGTCGAGACCTGGCACGTCCAGCAGATGGAGCCATCGCCTCGATGTATAGTCCATCTGTCAGTCCCCCCCCCCCCAGCTCTGTCGGGGAGGGGACTGTCATCAGTGTGACGTATGTCTCCCTTCTCGATAGGGCATCCGCGTTTCCATGCTTCGCCCCTGACCTGTGCACAACAGAAAAAAGAAGCGTTGAAGGGACAAGAACCACCTGATGTCCCGATCGTTTGTGTCCTTTCCCCTGGCCATCCAGACCAGGGGAGCATGGTCCGTGACCAGGGTGAAGTGGGTACCTAACAGGTAATACTTGTGTCTAGCGCCCACTTCGCCGCTAGACACTCAACAATAGAGTACTTTTTTCTCTAGGTATCACCTTTCGGCTGATGTGCATGATGGGGTGCTTCTCCCCATTGTGTATCTGGGACAGAACGGCCCCTAGTCCCGTATCACATGCATCCGTCTGGACCAACATTGGCACCTGGAAATCGGCCGTTATGAGAATCAGATGGGAGCACAGCGCTTCCTTCAGACGGTTGAACGCCGCTTCTGTCTCGTCCGTCCATTTCACTGTTTTCGGGAGGCGGGCCCTGGTTAGATCAGTGAGGGGGGAAGCTATAGCCGCAAAGTTGGGGATAAACTGGCTATAGTATCCTGCACATCCCAGGAAGGACTTGACCGGTGTCTTGGTGCGTGGAACGGGCCAGTCACGTACTGTGTGAACCTTCCTCTCCTGGGGCTTGACGTTCCCCCGTCCGATCAAATACCCCAGGTACACCACCTTCTCGAACACTAGTTTGCATTTCTTGGGGTTCGCGGTCAACCCGGCTTGTCTGAGCGCGTCCAGCACCTCCTGGAGGTGCGTCAGGTGCTCTTCCCAACCTTGGCTGTGGATGATGATGTCATCCAGATAGGCCGCTGCGTACTGTTATTGGGATTGAAGCACTCTGTTCATCATTCGCTGGAATGTGGGTGGGGCTCCGTGGAGACCGGACGGGAGCACCCGGTACTGATACAATCCGTCTGGTGTCGAAATTGCCGTCTTCTCCCGGGAGAATGCCAACAGTACCTGCCAATATCCTTTGGTCAGGTCAAGGGTGCTGATGTACCGGGCCTTTCCCAATCAATCGATGAGCTCGTCCACCCTCGGCATGGGGTAGGCGTCGAACAAGCTTATGTCGTTCACACCCCGGAAATCATTACAGAAGCACAGGCTACCGTCCGGTTTGGGCACCAACACGATGGGGCTGCACCACGCACTGTGAGACTTCAATGACCCCCATCCTCAGCATAGCCTTCACTTCCTGTTTCATGGCCTCCGGAATCTGATATGGCCTCTTTCGTACCGTTTCGCTGGGCCGGGTACGGATGTGTTCAATGAGGGTGGTGCGGCCCGGCTTCTCGGAGAACACCGCCGTGTTCTGATCATCGAGCTCCCTGAGCTCTTGCTTCTGGGCTGGGTCGAGGTCCTCATTGCTCGGGACCACCACTGGTACCGTTGGCGTCCTGGGTCCCGACCATAACACGGCCAAGGCTGTCCTCTCACTGTGGCTCAGTTGGTAGAGCATGGTGTTTGCAACGCCAGCATGGTGTGTGCAACGCCAGGGTTGTGGGTTCGATTCCCACGGGGGGCCAGTACAAAAATTCTTCAACAGGTTCATGTGGTAAATCTGTTGGGTTTCCGTCTCTCGGTTGCCATACGCGGTAATTGACAGGTCCCAGCTTCTCGATCACATCGTATGGCCTGTGCCATGTTGCCAGGAACTTACTTTCGGCCGTGGGGATTAAGACCAACACCCTGTTTCCCACCTGGAATTCTCGGGGCTGGGCTCCCCATTTGTTTGAGCGTTTTATAGAACCGCTCGACGAGCCCATCCGTCTGCGGGTGGAAGACGGAGGTCCAGATCTGCAGGAGAGCACAGAAATCTTTCATTAGGCGGGACATAAACTCAGTACCTTGGTCTGTCAGAATCTCATTCGGGATGCCCACCTGGCTAAAGAGGTGGAACAGCTCCCAGGCGATTCCCTTGGATACCGCCGCCCGGGAATGGCCTTGGGATACCGGGTGGCATAGTCCACTATTACCAGGATGTACCGGTGTTCTCGTGCTGTTTTTACCAGGGGTCCCACTATGTCCATGGCGATGCGTTCAAAGGGCACCCTGATGATTGGTAGGGGGACCAGTGGGTTTCAGAAGTGTGCCTTTGGGGCAGTCATTTGACTGCGACAGTAATCTTCCACGGCTCTCCTCATCCCGGGCCAATGGAACCGGGCGGCGATCCGTTCCCGGGTCTTCTCCATTCCCAGGTGGGTGTGGGCCAGCTGAAGAACGGTTCCCACGTACCGTCGGGGCAGCAATAATACCTCTCGAAGTTCCCCCTGTTGGCGTGACACCTGATACAAAAGGTTATTCTTGATTTGGAAATGGGGGTATCGCCAGTCACTCACCCCCGGAAGTAGCTGTCCATCCACCGCTATCACTTGGGCTGTTAGGATCCTCCCACTGGGCCGTCCCGAATTGTCCCCTCAGTTGGCCCCCAGGGGGTGTCTCGACTAGCCCCTAGAAATCGAGGAGGGGGAGGCTGGGCTCTTCCTCCCATGGTTCCCCAGGGGGGTTGGGTTCCGGCACCCCCTCCGATTCCGGACCCGTAGATACAGGTTGATCAACCGTTTGCTTCCGGGCTGCACAGGCGATGGGTCGTCCTCTTCTTCGGCCGGCTGGTACCTTCTTCCTCAGCTCGTGCCCCCACAGGGCTGCGAACAGCGGACAATCTTGTCCCACTAGGAGAGGTACCGGTAACTCTGGTACCGCACACCCACCATCATCTGGCAGTTCCCTTGTGGCGTCACAATGTTGGTCCATACGGTTGGATACCGCTTTGTGTCCCCGTGAACACAGGAAATGGACATCTCCCTACCACATTCGGTATCCTGGTTCAGCAGGCTCGTGGTTGAGGGTAACCATACTTATGGAGTCTAATAGAGCTTCCGTGTCATGTCCATCAATCTTCACCGGGACCATGGGTGCAGTTGATTTATGGCGTGCCCAACAGGAGGTGACGTAGTTCACTCCGTGACCCACCTCGCCTCCGGGGCTTGCTGATGGCATTGACTCCTCTCAAGCCGTGCAATTCCAGGCAATGTGTCCCTGGGCACCACACTCAAAACTCCTCCTTTGGTCTCCATCTACCTGGGGTCATCGGTGGCGGGTCGGCTCTACCCCAGACGTCTCTCCACGGGTTTGCGGTCCTTTTTCCCTTCCGACTGTCGGTTCGGGGTACACAACAGTGGGGCTGTCCTTCCGACTCCTCGAACGGGTCGCCGACTCGGCCCGGCTCCCACTCAGCAGGGCCTGAGTGTTCTGACGCGTCTCCACTGCTTCCAGGAGGCCCTCCAAGGTCTGGGGCGTGCATAGACACGCTGCCATCTTCATGTTGTGGGGTAGTGCCCGTAGGAAGCGATCCAGGACCACTTTGTCTAGGATGGAGAGGGTGGATACGTCAGTTAGGAGCCATCCCCTGGGGACGCGCAGTAGGTCGCTCATCTGGGCTTGGGGGGATGCGTCGGCTACGAACCTCCAGTCGTGGAATAGTTGAGCCTGATTTGCCAGGCTGTACCCGTAGCGGCTGAGTATCTTCCGTTTGAGTCCGTTGTATTTAGCCGCCTGTTCATTCAGGTCCCAGTACGCCTTTTGGGCATTCCCAGAGAGGAACTGGGCCAGCAGACTGGCCCACTTCTGCTTTGGCCATCCTTCCCGTAGTGCTGTCCGTTCAAACGTACAGAGGTAGGTTTTGATGCCGTCATCTTCTGTTAGCTTGATTTAAAAACTTGTTTGGATGTGATTCAGTAGACGTTCCACCTTGTAGCTTCCTGATTTCCTCAATGAGGCGGACGTTTTGTAGCCGCTGTTCCTCCAGCATTCGTTCCTGAACTGCCTGTTGGGCCCGGATGAACTAAGCTATCAACTCGTCCATGCTGATGCTGCATAAACATCAACCCTGATCTGACCACGTTATCAGAGTGCCCGCATTCTCCACCACTTTGGCAGACCAGGGGGTTGGGTCAAAACGTTTACACAGATCAGACACGGGATAGGATTAGCTCAGTTTCAAAGGTGTTTATTAAAATAATAGTCCAAAAGAAAAGAATAGGTCTCCCCCAAGAGACCCTCTCCGGGATACCGTCTTCTGGGCTTGCTGCTTGCTGTATCCTGTGGGGATCCAAAACTGAACTCCCTCTGGTACCGTACCCAACTATACGGGAGTCCTTTCCTCCCCCAGTCTCTCCCTTGTGTGCTGCCCTTCTGGCAGCTTTATGAGAGTTGTACAGCTGGTGAGCAATCAGCCCTTGATTACTCACCAACTCCCAATCAGCCCCAATTAGTCCTGGCCGGAGAGCCCGTCGAGATGGAGCCATAGCCTCGTGATGTATACTCCGTCTGTCACCAGGCCTCGACGAGTCTCCCCCTGGTGGCTGACCTGCTGTATGCCACAGTACATATTCTTAATCATTCCTTTACACTTATGTATAAGGTAGTTGTTGTGAAATTGTTAGATTACTTGTTAGATATTACTGCATGGTCAGAACTAGAAGCACAAGCATTTTGCTACACTCGCGTTAACATCTGCTAACCATGTGTGTGACCAATACAATTTGATTTAAAAGGCGTGTGAGATCAGTAATTGTTAACCTAAAATATTTTCATAAATATACAGTTTATACGGGTTTTATATAAATGTTCTGTATAAATAGCACCGATAAAAAAATGTATGAAATGTATGAAATTGTATGAAATGTATGCATTCACTACTGTAAGTCGCTCTGGATAAGAGCGTCTGCTAAATGACGTAAATGTAAACGTAAATGATAATGTAAACAGACCATAAATGCCTACATTTTTGTTTTCTTGGAAAGCGTGTGAGTGATATGTCAGTACTTGTTGCATTTACAACTTGTCTATGTCCTATCAACTGATTTCAGTGCATAGATTGACACATTGAATGGAATGTTGGCAGTTAATTTGCAAAATTAATGTAATCATTCCTCAAACTGTGGCTAACAATATTTTAAACAATACAATCTTATTACAGCACTGGCAAACCATGATTGACCAACCCCCTGACCAAAATGGCAGACTTTTATCCCATTCTAGTATTCTAATTGCATTGTGTGTAATTTCTGTAATTCAGGGCTCATCTGCAAACTAAACCTGTGTCTCAGTATGACACATTGATAAAATGATGGTTAAATAAAAATTCCTAATTCTACGCATGAATCAATAGTCAAACGCAAGACTAAATCACGAAATGACGTAAACACGTTTTTTTTTTTTTATACCTCGGTACGTAAGACGTTCAGGGTTGCGGTTCAAAACGGAGAGGCTGTACCGACACGCCTGGTGTCCAAATTGAGGACGTTTTTGCACAGAGAGTCGAGTGGAGAAGAGCGCATTCGATTCAGTCGTCCTGATGAGCCCTTCGACAGATAGCTAGTTTATGATTACGACTAGAAACGTAAGCAAAAATGTGAAATTTGTCTGCCGAAGTTGGGACTTGGGGGTGTTGAGAATCATTCCTGAGAATCATGTTTTTTTTTCTCCAATATATTTTCGGTGAAAATCACTACAAAAAAAATGTGCTTTAGCTGTCATCCTGGCCTGATATTATCTACTCACTATCGAGCTAGTGGGCTCCCGAGTGGCGCAGCATCTGTGCTTGAGGCGTCACTACAGACACTCTGGTTCGAATCCAGCCTGTATCACAACCGGCCTTGATTGGGAGTCCCCCGCAATTGGCCCAGCGTCGTCCGGTTTGGGCCGTCATTGTAAATGAGAATGTGTTCTTAACTGACTTGCCTAGTTAAATAAAGGTTAAATATAAAAAAATGTAAAATATATATATTTTTTAAATACTCCTCTCCTGCGTTAAGTAGGAGCAAAGGACACGGTGTCCCGTGTTGTGTTGCAGCGTAAACTCTCCCGATTGAGCAGTGTATAATGTATCAGGGTGACATCCAGGTGGTTAATACCAATATTACAAGTTATTTATCGCTGCTATCCTACTAGAAATAAAATCGAGTGGGGTGGAACAAATTGAAGATGGTGACCAATACTACAAGTTATTTCTCCCTCTCCCATCGAAATAAACATCACTTCCTTTAACAAGTTGTAACTTGCGCCGTGCTTCTGTTGTTGCCAGCATAAACTAGCTGGTAAGGGCTTATCAGCACGACTGACTGAACCGAATCCATTCCTCTCCACACTCGACTCTCGGCTGCGTCATCAATTTGGGCACCAGGCGTGTGTCTGTAGCCTCTCCGGTTCAAAGAGGAAGGAAGATGGCGGACAACAAAGGCGAAGAGGATATGGAGAACGCTTCCAAATTAAATTCAGAACCACGGGGAGAGGATAGCGGGGACCCCGAATTGAAAGATGTGAATTCGGTGATTGTCATAGAGCCCGATTCGAAAGAAGGAGATGATTTACAATCCCAAGAGAATGTTTCTCAGATGCCTACACCCGCTAACGTCAGTGGAGGAGGGGACGCTAGCAGCAACAGCGCGGGCGCAGGGGGGGCAGGCAGCACAAGCAGCAGCCCAGTTGGGAACACCAATGGGGGTACAACCGAGTCCTCGGGTGCTGGGGACATTGCTGGAACCTCACCAACATTCACAACCGAAATGTCCCCACCGCCGACGGTTCCACCAGCCAACCCCGTCACCCCAATAAACCTTATGGATACGTGCGCTGTGTGTAAACAAAGTCTCCAGACCCGTGATTGTGAACCCAAACTCTTACCGTGTCTACACTCATTTTGCTTGAAATGTATCCCCCAGCCAGAGCGACAAGTTACCGTACAGGTGCCCGGGCCGAACGGACAGCCAGACACCCACATAGGTGAGTGTAGCCCTTCATCATGACTCTCAGTTCCATCACGTTAACAGTTAGTCATTGGACGAAGGCGTCTTCTGTAGGGGGGGTGTTAAGAGCCGCCACGATCGGTCTGAACATTAACACACATCACTTGCAGTACGGGTTTGAAAGCATAAGGACTTCATCTTCCATATCGTCGATTAATAATAAAAAGTTACATTTATACACACCTTTTTATAAGGTTAGGGTTCCCACACGGCCATATTTCCATGTTACAGCGCTTGTTTACGGAAGACAGAGTGGACTGACTACCTGTGCTAATTAGCTAGCGTCTCCGAACACCTGTGTGTAAACGGAAGACGGATGCCACAAACGTGTTGTCACTGAAAAATACTGTCGGCTGCAACTGTTAAAACCGTGTACAGTAAGTGTGTATTTTGCATTTGTGAAAATATTTTTATATGAAAATAGAAAATGTTATGTTCCTAGAATCGTACCGCAATTTAGTTAGAGTCGATGCACGTTAAGATTGAGTATTTGTCTGTTTTGGCTTCCAGAGGAAATTCTTCCTTTAAACAGAACATGCAATGTCTTTGGACTAAGGAGTAACGTTAGGCTCATTTAGTCCAATATTGGGCTAAGGTGAGTGTAGCCTGTTTGATTGAAGTGGGTATAGATGTGTAGAAGCATTGAGTACCAGGCAGCAGCCAAATGGTCAGCAAGCATAATGATATGCAAATAAATCGACTTGATGGAAAGTTTCATGATAATATTGTTTTTCACTAATTACCAGACGTCATATGGCGATAGATATATATTACTCACACTGTGACTCATTACAATAATGATTCACTTTGGGCCTAACATAGCTCCTTATGGTAATGCAACATAGCATACTGAATAATCAACAGCCCCTGGGCCTGATAGGTCAATGCCAGAAGAGTATTCATATTGAATGTCACATGTGCAACACAGTATACTTATTTTCAGTTTGTCTTATCTGTAAAGAGCCTTGGCCTCAGACCCAAAATTCAGTTTCTCCATCCTTCCTCAAGGTGGGAAATTTGTCCATCCACCGAGCATTATACTTGCATGACAATTACACCAGAACTACTATGCCCACATAAAGACAAGCCATATTCATATTTGGTAAGACCCCAAAATTCGGTTATGGTGTGGCTTTGGGACCGGGTGACATGATTGTCATAGGTGTGTGCATGTCTTCAGACAGAACACACATTTTGTTTTGCTTTTGTTAGCAAGGTTTCCAGGAGTAAACATTATGGAAAATTGGTGGACATGGAAAAGAGCTTGTTTTCTCAGATGTTCAAGCCTGGGGGGCTCTTTGAGTCCACCACTATGGCAACCAAATATCCTAGCCGGCTACGGGTCTGTGTAGTTGATATTGGTGCATTGATCCTTGTGGACTAGGCCAAATAATGTTAGAGGACATCCACGTGCGATTGGACCTCAAAGATATAGGCCTATAACGCCATTGACAAATCAAATGACTGATGAAAAATGGTACTCATGGTTGTTTGCTGGGAAGAAATAATGTTTTCCAGCTATACTAATTCAATTCATTTAGCAGATTTTTTCCAAATCAGATTGATTCATATAGCCAGTTATGTCCAAAGAAATCAACCAACCAACCTTTTCCAGCTTGCTATAATGATTAGGCCTTGGCAAAAAGTTGGATTACTATTTACTTTTACTCTATCAATTGTCAATTTTAGTACACCTGTTCTTGATACATTAACCCTAGGCTAACTATTGACATTCAGAACTCATTTACAGACCAGTTATTAAGGCCTAGGTTATGATCATGGGCAACCAAGAACACATAATTCCAGCATTATTTCTGGCATTAAATCAAGGTAAAATGTTTCCCATTTTAGTTGTGACCTTCTAGTTATTCATCTTTTTATTGGTGGTCATGTGGTATGGCCATGGGATGAACATGTCTGACTCCAACCATTACGCTACACTTGATAATGGCCCAGGAACACTATCCTTTTTGCTTGTCAGCCCCCATTGCATTCTGGAAGATGCCATTATGACACTTCTGCCTACACCTAGCCTAGTCTGGTCCTCCTAGATCTGTTTGTGAGTATTGCAGCCAACCCCTATGGTCGTTGACATAGCAAACTTTTGGAATTGACAATTACCATAGTGGTTGGCTACACACAAAAACCGATATGGGACCAGACTATGCCTTGCCTATTCAATGCCGATGGCATTATGGCCACTGTGGTCTGAACTACCCAAGGGCTGTTCTTTTTTTATTTTGAAATTATTATGACCCACTTTGTCTTATCAACATGGCTAAGATCGGATGATTTCAATGTAAAACATAAATACAGAAGCCTAAATAAGAGCAGTAGACTTGGGCCTAACTGTTTACAATGCCATCTCAAATTTCCTTGTGTGCCAAGTCTACAAAAAAGAACAAAATCGCCACTTGGTTTGGTATAGCCTACCTACAGCTGAGGGATTGGGTTGGGGGGAAACTCAAATTCAATGATTGAACTATGGATGCAAGGAATTACAGTTCATGAAATCAATATCATGGTTTTAAACATGTTTTGAAGCTATACGTTGTTTATTTACAAATTGAAGTGTTAGGCCAATCGTACAACATCACATTATATTTGGGGTTATTTGCTTATGTAAATGTGGCATTAATAGTAAGGCTCCCGAGGTGGCGCAGCGGTCTAAGGCACTGCATCTCAGTGCTAGAGGCGTCACTACAGACCCTGGTTTGATCCCAGGCTTTATCACAACCGGCCTTGATCAGGAGTCTCATAGGGCGGCGCACAATTGGCCCAGCGTCGTCCGGGTTAGGGGAGGGTTTGGCCCGGGGTAGGCTGTCAATGTAAATAAGAATTTGTTCTTAACTGACTTGCCTAGTTAAATAAAGGTTTGATAATTTGTAGTTTAAATTTCATGTAGATCAGTAGGCCTAACTGTTTCTGGAGGGCCTAACCATTGAATAAACAAACATGTGGACTAATGGTACAAAATTGTCAGTGTCATACACATGTAGGCTACTAAAAAGGTCTGATGGCTATGTTACAATTTCAGACATTCATGCATGAAATTCTGCTTCACCTGTTATTTAGGTCATATAAATGGTATAATGTAACAGTACCCGACCATGAAATAGATTATGCATTTGGATACTGTTTGTGTGCATGCACCCTGACTTGCCTCAGTTGAAGGTGTCACAGCTGCAGTGGCAGATCAGATCAGCCTTGTTGGTGTGGTCTCACAAACCCTCCAGCTGCACTCACAGCCAATCACTCAGAGCCCCCTGCAGCTGGGGCTTACACAAACCGGCTGTGTGCAGCCCGAGCCGGTAAAGACTGGCTCAAACCGGTTTGTGCTGCATCCAGTGATGTACAGGGGGATTTAATTGATGGGTTTAAGGGAGTTGAGGGGAGTTAAGTGTGGGGTAGTTAAGGATGATGTATTCAACATTTAGGGTTATGTATTTTCATCATGCATATCATTGCACACTTATGATATAGATCACTGATTTACATTTCCTGCATGAGCATAGCAACCTCATTATTCAGAAATCTTGAAAATAATAGGAAATATGGTGGTGGATTTCAATAAATAATAATAATTTAATGGATTTATCTCTTTTCCCAACCCTCAATGGGAAACTACCAATGTGTAGCACCCACCTACTTAGGCCATATAATGTATTTCATATTTTGCTATTCATATGATACTTACCAATTCAATTGTAACATCTTTATTATTACTAAGTTTAAGTACCAACCAATTGTAAATGGCAAAAAACTGACATGGCTGACATTTCTCGAGGAAGGCTACCCAGAAACCAGTCTTTCCATACAGTTTTTAGATTTTTAGATACAATCAAACTCATCTTCATCAAAAATGTTTGTGTTTGTGACAAGCTGAGAACATGTGTTCTCAGGGGCGGCAGGTACCCTAGTGGTTAGAGCGTTGGACTTGTAACCTTAAGGTTGCAAGATCGAATCCCCGAGCTGACAAGGTAAAAATCTGTCGTTCTGCCCCGAACAAGACAGTTAACCCACTGTTCCTAGGCCGTCATTGAAAATAAGAATTTGTTCTTAACTGACTTGCCTAGTTAAATAAAGGTCAAATAAAAATGTGGAGGGACAAATGATAATTAAAAAATGTTAAGTAGTTGAACCAGCTTGTGATGCCTAATGCGTTTGATGATTTGCATCTGTCTCTTTCTATATAAGCTTTTTGAATAGCCTCTGACCTCTGTAGTATCTGTATGAAAACAATGAGTGAGAAAATGCAGTTTTTTTCTGGGTTGCTGATTTCAAATGTTTTCTTTGTAAATTTCTATAGGCCTAACCAGTGCTTCTCTCTTGTATCTTTCCTCTGTCTACTCTAGTGAATGTGATGCGGTGCATAGTTTGTTGTCAAGACTGCAAACAGAGCGACATCATTGACAACTACTTTGTCAAGGACACTACCGAGGCCTCCAACACTTCAGATGAAAAATCTGCACAGGTATACCACAATTGAACTCTAACACAATCCAGTTACATTCAAGTGGATGGTTGATTAATACAAGCTCCCATTTTTATCAGCTGGATGTAGCCTAGCCTAAGTATGTGTGTAAGTGGGGTCATGTGTTTTGTCTCGTTCAGATGTGCACCAGTTGTGAGGACAACGCAGATACCATAGGGTTCTGTGCAGAATGTGGAGAGTGGTTGTGCAAGACCTGCATCGAGGCTCACCAGAGGGTCAAAATCACCAAGGACCACAAGATCCGCAAGAAAGAGGACGTCTCTGAGGGTAAACTGTCCTACAAACCTAAACACAATATGTAATGTGTACCCTGGAATATCAAGTGACAATTTGACATAGTTGGATGTGTAGGCCAGCTCTTTCTATTTGCAAGTAGAAGGCTCTGGTGTAGGCATATGGTGTCTCATAGCACGGTGTAGTTTCACCAAACTTCATAGCTGATTTGCCGTTTCCATGGCAACCATGCTGCAGAATCAGTCGGCGTGTTCCAATAGTAGATTGGCCCTGCTGGTTCTCAGTACTATATATTGTGATTCTATCAGACTTTCCTGAAGTAGTACTATATATTGTGATTCTATCAGACTTTCCTGAAGTAGTACTATATATTGTGATTCTATCAGACTTTTCTGAAGTATTAATTTATGTATCTCTCCCTTCTATTCTTTCTCTCTCATACTTTCACTTTTTTTCTACCCAATCACCAAATTTCATATTCTTTCATACTTTCTTTCGTTTGTTTCTCTCTGTCTCTGTAGAGTCTGTAGGTGCGTCGGGTCAGAGACCTGTGTTCTGTCCCATTCACAAACAGGAGCCCCTGAAACTCTTTTGTGAAACCTGTGACACACTCACCTGTCGGGACTGCCAACTGCTGGAGCACAAGGAGCACAGGTAGGACATGCATTGCATAGACAACACAGGATTGATCTTTAGATTAGGAAATCTAAATCTTTAGTGGATTCTAGTCGGTGGTGGATGGTAATGCATCTGGTTTTGTGTTACATTCTCATATCTCTATTGGGCACAATGAGAAAAGCAGCATCTAGTCCAGTGATCTAAGCACAAGTGTTCTTTGCTGAACAAAGTTTCTCCTCTCTCAGGTACCAATTTCTGGAGGAGGCCTTCCAGAACCAGAAAGGCTTCATTGAGACACACATGGCCAAACTGCAGGAGAAAAAGACCTATGTCCACTACTCTCACGCTCACGTGACAAGCAGGTACAGCATCATTCCCATCTCTTCTGTGAAAGTATCTTGCTATGCTACTTCATAGCTGCAGGGTGAACTTTCCCCTAGGTATAAATCTAGAACCAGCTTCCTGTCCCCCAATCCTAATCTTAACCACAGTGGGGAAAATGCTAGGGGCTGCTTCACCCTAGAGCGATTTCATACAGGTTTGTTAATGATTTGAGGAAAATTTCCCCTCCCAATGTTCCCTTTAAGCTGTGCGCGGGTGCGCAGTAGCTCCGAGACTGCCGCGCAGCTCCCTCGGGACAGCCAGCCCACGGAGAAAAGCATGAGATTGAACTTCACTTAACTTTCTAGAGTTTTCCCTGTTAGTTTCCCTTTACTGTGGCAATTGTGATCGAATCAACGCAATACTATCCACTTTCAATGCAACATACCTAAACTAACTATGAAAGAGATTTTGTTGTAGGCAGAATGCATCTGAGTAGGATTCTATTGCAGTAACATGCACAGCTCAGCCCATACTCTACACAGACCAGTGTGGAATAACCAATTAGAGCTGCAGTAGGCCTATATGCAAATAGACTATTACCATATATGGATATGTGCCATTTACTTTGAACTGAACTGTGTTTACAGCATGAGCGGTCATGAGTAGATGCGCTTCTTTTGAGATCAAAGCGAGAGCTGCATGTAGCCACGTGTGCACATTTTGTTCATATCCTTTGCTAGTTAGTGAGTTATTAGCCCAGATCGATAATTTGTGGTCAGCAATAGGGGAGTTTCTGCTTCCTACAAGAGCACGAAACGTGTGCTTTGAAAAGTGAGTCATTTTTCTTATTATTTTTTTTTCTTAAAGGGGCAGTGTTGTATTTTGAGGCAGGTAGTAGCCAATAGGCAGAGGGTAGTCAAATTTGTCTGATTCTCTGCAATAATGGTATGGGAATAATAATGCATTTTATTTTGTATAGTGGTTTCTTGCGTCAAACCAAACAAGATTTTCTGTCACCTTGTCTGAAGGACAAGTGGATAAACAGGTTCATGTCAAGTCCTGCATGTTTTTTTCAAAAGTGTCATGGAATGTAGGCCTACATTGAACACCACACATTGGCTGCTACTGTAGGCTGAATGATAGAACAGCTATTTCCATGTTCAAATGTTATATGATGCATTTTTCTCCATTGTTTTTGATGGTAGGCAACTCTGGTAGGCCTACATTATGATAAAATAGCCACAGTAGCCTAATTGGCCGCTGTTAAAACTGTAACTTAAAGCGGGTACAGCTACAGTGTTCACAGTAAACGCATGCTGATAGTTGCACAGAATTGACTAAAAGTGCTATTTTATTGTTTATTAGTGTGTTTCTAGTTTGAGTGTCTGTGTCTGTTTCCATCCAGGCTAAAGGAAGTTACTGAGACCCATAGGAAGGTGGAGCATGAGATCAAGATAGCCGTGTTTACTCTTATCAACGAAATCAACAAGAAGGGCAAGTGTTTACTGCAGCAGCTTGAGGTAAGGCGATAATGGAACCTATGCAAGGAATGCATTTAAACTTATCTTCAGAACCCTTAGAATTGAGAAAATGACATTCTGTGTATAACTATTTATGCTCTCAGGCCCATTTTCCTAGAGCCAGATTATGCCTAGTCCTGGACTCAAACACACTTTCAATGGAGATTTTTAATCCAGGGCTAGGGTTCGGGAAATGCACCATCAGTGTTTTCATTACTATATACCAATGAACTGTATCTAGGCCTATATTATGAGAAACATGAATACTAATGAATCACTATGAACTTAATCTCGCTCCTGCATTGCCAGATGATGGGAAGTTTATTCTGTGATGTTATTTGGATACTGTTTTAATTGAATAACAAAGGGGTTATGGTTTACCCTAATTACGTAGTAATCACATAGGCGGATGCCTGTTGGTAATGGCAAGTATCCTAGCGGGCTGCAAGTAGCCTAGCAGTTTTGAGTTTTAGGCCAGTAACCAGAAAGTCGCTGGTTCGAATCCCTGAACAGACTGTGAAAAATATGTTGGTGCCCTTGTCTAAGGCACTTAAACCTAATTGTTCCTGTAAGTCGCTCTGGATAAAAGCGTCTGCTAAATGACTAAAATGTAACGTTTCTTCCTACCGTTTGTCCCTTGGTCCTCCAGAGTGTGACTAAGGAGAGGAGCATGAAGCTGTTTTCCCAGCAGACAGACATCGCCAACCTGGCCAGGCAGATCCTCCACGTGCTCAACTTCACCCACTCTGCCATTAACAGCGGCAGCAGCACCGCCCTGCTTTACAGCAAGAGGCTGGTACGGAGTACAGATAAACACACACACTCAGGGAAAATCTCACGCCATGACATATTCTCCATGACGAAAGGCTAAAATGTGCACTATAATATGCGGAAGCCATGACGGTTGTCCTATCCGAAATCGATCCTCTGTATATAGTATATCGTCTATATAGTACCTGCAAACAAATTACATCCCAATATCTTCATTCTTCAGATCATCTACCAGCTGCGCAAGGTTCTGAAGGCTGGACTGGAACCAGTGCCTCAGGCTAATGGTTCTGTTCGCTTCTTCTGTGACCCCACATTTTGGGCTAAGAATGTGGTCAACCTAGGTGAGAGGACCCCCCTTTGACTGTGATGGGGTTTTGGGGGTTTACTACTCTACGTGCAAGGAAGTATGCAAGGACATCTGTTTCTGGTCAGTGATGGTACAGTGTAAAACATTTCATAGAAAGGGAGATGTGGGGGGTGCCGAACTCGATCTACTTGAAAATTACTAAAACCAAATGGAATCTGTGTAGTAATGATAATGGATGTACATTCATAGTTTCCTGACTGTGTCCAGCTCCCTAATAATCACCCAAATGAAAGCTAGACAGTCAGGGAGCATTAAAAAAAAAAAATATGGATAGAATACTTTTTTCCCCTCAAATTCTGATTGTGAGAAAATATAACACTTTTTTCGTGTGGCCCTCCGGACCTAATACGGCCCCAGGGCAAAATAAGTTTGACAGCCCTGGTCTAGAGGAATCACCATACACTCAGTCACTTACTCTTAGCCTCCCCTCTCTCCCCCTCCCACTGTAGGGAACCTGGTGATTGAGAAGATGCCCCAGGCTCAGCACCCTCCCAACATTATGGTGGGGCCCATCTCCCCGGGCCACGGCCACCCAGGCCACGGAAAACACCCAGGGCAGATCAACCTGGCTCAGCTCCGGCTGCAGCACATGCAGCAGCAAGCCTTCGCCCAGCAGAAACAACAGCAGCAGCAGCAGCAGCACCAACAACCACACCAGCAACAACAGCAGCACCAACAGAGGATCCAGGAGCAGATGCGTATTGCTTCCCAAATGTCCCAGCAGCACCCCAGGCAGGGTGGACCTTCGATGGTACAGCAACAGGTAGACTGTTGGGGTACCGTTGTTCCCATCGATAGCAGTGGTGTAGTGAAGGGTAAACGTATGTAAACACTGTTTACCCACCTATTGTGAATATAGGGAGTATTCATTTACTCACCGCAAATTGTGATCAGTATTTATTTTGTTACCATTACATCACTGATCGATAGAGTACATTTGTCAAGCCAGGTTAGAATTTTTTATTTACAGAAAATATTTATACAGTCATAACGTAGTAGAAATATACTAGTACTGAGTATTATCTGTTGCTCTAAGGATTTAGTTAATTGTAATGTAATTTTTATGTAAAAGTATAACTGTCACTCCCCAGCCCCCGCGCCTCATCAGCATGCAGGCCCAGCAGAGGGGCCCCATGAACGGCGGTCCCCTCATGTACCCCCCCCACCACCTGCGCCTGGCCCCGGGACAGGGCCGCATGCCCAGCCCCAGCGCCCAGCCACGCATGCCCAACGGCCAGCAGTACCCCCCCATGATGCAACCCCAGCTGCAGAGACAGGTCAGACTACACCACTCACGTTATGTCCCTGAGGGGATAAAAAAAGTTGTAATGAATTGAGTTGCGGTATAGATACTTTATTACTCCCCAAAAGGGAAATTGATCAGAAAGACAACATCCTTATAATAATAAGAACAGTCACATATACAGTAAACAATATGTTTTATGCAGAAACCGGTATGACTGATTGGCGATACTGTCGCCATTTTGTAGTAGAATTTTCACTGAGTGTGTATGTATGGGTACCTTTTTGTGTTTAGCTGACTATAGATTCTGAGATGAGCCACCACAGGTTTCGTTTGTTACATCTAACAGGGGTTTGGCACTTTTTCTACTTGTACTTAAATAGTAGTTGTGTTTCGTGTTGCATGGGCATGATTAGTGATTATGCTTCCAAAAATGACCTTTCAGCACGTCGTAGACCTGGTAGAATTTAACAATAATAAATAGTTAATGCTGTTGTAAATCTGTAGTTTTTGACCTCCCTCCATCTCGCTCTCCCTGTAGCATTCTAACCCAGGTCATGCTGGACCCTTCCCAGTGGCCTCTCTCCACAACGTGAGCGCCGCCAACCCCACCAGTCCCACCAGTGCCAGCATGGCTAGCGCCCATGCCCACCGTGGCCCCGCCAGCCCCATAGTGGGCGCCATTGAGCTCATACCCTCTGTCACCAACCCAGAGAACCTGCCCTGCCTACCAGACATCCCTCCCATTCAGGTACACAGTGCTCAGGGAGCAGGCACATGTCACGTACCTCCATATCTAACCATACCTGCTTCCATTCTCATCCCACTCATTTTCTACTGGCGCCCACCTTTTTGCTTTTTGTAGATCTGAGGGGATTGGATAGGTATGAGTAATACAGTGCATTTTCCGTAATCAATCCACACATAATAACCCATAACACCAAAGCAGAAACAGGTTTTTATAGATGTTTGTACATTTATCAAAATACATTTGAAATATTACATTTACATAAGTATTCAGGCCCTGTACTCAGTACTTTGTTGAAGCACCTTTGGCAGCAATTACAGCCTCGTCTTCTTGGGTATGACACTACAAGCTTGGCACACCTGTATTTGGGGAGTTTTTCCACATTCTTCTCTGCAGATCCTCTCAAGCTCTGTCAAGTTGAATGAAGGAGCATTGCTGCACAACTATTTTCAGGTCTCTCCAAAGATGTTCAAGTCAGGACTCTGGCTAGGCCATTCAAAGACCTTCAGAGATTTGTCCCGAAGCCACTCCTGCATTGTCTTGGCTGTGTGCTTAAGGTTGTTGTCCTGTTGGAAAGTGAACCTTCGCCCCAGTCTGAGGTCCTGAGTGCTCTGGTGCAGGTTATCATCAAGGACCTCTCTGTACTTTGCTCCGTTCATCTTACCCTCGATCCTGACTAGTCTCCCAGTCCCTGCCTCTGAAAAACATCCCCACGGTATGATGCTGCCACCACCAAGCTTCACCGTAGGGATGGTGCCAGATTTCCTCCAGATGTGACTCTTGGCATCCAGGCCGACGAGTTCAATTTTGGTTTAATCAGACCAGAGAGTCTTGTTTCTCATGGTCTGAGAGTTCTTTAGGTGCCTTTTGGCCAACTCCCAAGCGGGCTGTCATGCCTTTTACTGAGGAGTGGCATCTGTCTGGCCATTCGACCATAAATGGCTGATTGGTGGAGTGCTGCAGAGATTGTTGTCCTTCTGGAAGGTTCTCCCATCCAAGAACTCTGGAGCTCTGTCAGAGTGACCATCGGGATCTTGGTTACCTCCCTGACCAAGGCCCTTCTCCCCGGATTGCTCAGTTTGGCAGGGCGGCCAGCTCTAGGAAGAGTCTTGGTGGTTCCAAACTTCTTCCATTTAAGAATGATGGAGGTCGCTGTGTTCTTGGGGACCTTCAATGCCGCAGACATTTTTTGATACCCTTCCCCAGACCTGTGCCTCGACTCAATCCTGTCTCAGAGCTCTACACACAATTCCTTCAACCTCATGGCTTGGTTTTTGCTCTGACATGCACTATCAACTGTGGAACCTTATATAGACAGGTGTGCCTTTCCAAATAATGTCCAATCAATTGAAATTACCACAGTTGGACTCCAATCAAGTTGTAGAAACATCTCAAGGGTGATCAATGGAAACAGGATGCACATGAGCTCAATTTTGAGTCTCATAGCAAAGGGGCTGAATACTTATGTAAATAAGGTATTTATGTTTTTTTTTAATCTGTTTTCGCTTTGTCATTATGGGTATTGTGTGTAGATTGAAAACCATTTTAGAATAAGGCTGTAAGGTAACAATGTGGAAAAGGGTCTGAATACTTTCTAAATGCACTGTATGATTAATATTCAATGTAACTTCTGCCATATTGCTTTATACCTATCTGGTCATTTCCTATTGTTGCTCATTGAAGGAGCTAGGGAAAGGGGGTAGGGAGCGTAATTGGAACCTGGCTCAACTCCGGTGAACTCTAATGTGGTGCCTAGTGAAAGTCTACACACCCTTTGCACTGTTGTCACATTTTACTGTCGTAAATGAAAATCAAAACCTTTTTTGAATTGGGATTTCCCCCCCAATGATCTACACAGCCAAAGTAAAATAACAGTTTTTTGGGGGGGAGGGGGTATAACTTGATTGCGTAAATCTACACACTCCTCTCTGTTGCACATCTAAATCATTTCAGGGTACAGATCAAGGGAAGGTTATGAAATCATTCCAATACACTGAATACCCTTTTGAGTATAGTAATTAAGCTATTGATGGTGTATCATGTCACCTGGTTACTGAGAGTAACACAGTGTTCGTGAGAGTCTTATCTTTCCATAGAGAGGTCAAACCATTTGGATGCTACAGACGGTTTTCAGAATGTGTCATGGTCTGACAAACACCGATCTAGCTCTGCCACCTTTCACCGCAGATGCGGATAGGCGACATCGGCGTATGCAGTGGATTGAGTTGCAGCTCATGCAAGAAAACATATCTCTAGCTTAAGCTAATTAGATTCCCACGTAGCGGTGTACATCGACTCTAGGGGTTTAAAACAGCCACAGACTTCATTGTCTGAGCTGAGGGAAATCTGTGGATGGATCAACATTGCATTCATTCCACATCACTGGCCTGTATGTGGCATGTGTTAAAACAAATCCATTCCAAATCATCCTTCTGGTTTACAAAAAGGCCATTAAGGAATACTGTAAGAGAATATGGCAAACAAATTTACTTTTTAAAGTAAATGCATAACTTTAGGTTTGGGGCAAATCCAAAATCAGAGTGAACCTTTCATATATTTCATGAATTGTGGTGGCATCATCATGTTAATATGGGCATGCTTGTCACCGGCAGGGACTGGGGAGTTTTGTTAAAGGGGCAAAGCCCAGGTAAAAACGTTGTGGAAAACATGCCTTAGTCTTCTGAAGACCTTACACTGGGATAGAGATGTATTTTTCAGGGTGCAAATTATCCAAATTATAAGGTCAAATATGCACCATAATGGCTTTCCACAAGGTGTTCAGTGTTTCTGAGTGGTGTAATCTTAGCCCAGACTTAAATCTGCATGAAAATCAGTCAATACTTGAATATTGCTGTCCATCAGTGATCCTCAACTAACTTGACTGAGATTGAGCAATTTTGAGCAATGTATAGATGTTGCCCCAAGAGTTGTGGAAAGTTGGTGGAACCGTATTCAAAATGATTTCCAAGAATGTGTATCATTTTTAATTTTGAAGTGTGGACTAGTTTGTGTAGATCAGTTGGGGAAAATCCTGATTTTTTTAAATCCATTGTTAGATTTTAATTTTAAGCGAGCCAAATGTGACAACTGTGCAAAGGGTGTATAGGCTTTCACTAGGCACTGTACATGGGGGTTCTTCATCAGAAATGTTCCCAAGGTGAGCTGAAAATGACCACTAATTCGGTGTTATTTTCCTGTGGTTGGACGCTTTGGCGCCATCAGCTGGAAGACGCAGGCTCCAGCAGTCTGGACGCCCTCCTGAGTCGCTGGATCTCAGCCAGTACATACCCTCAGCTGGGCTTGTGGCCCCCCGTGGACATGAACCCCTCCCCCGGACTCTCCACACACTCACCTGGCTCCTCAGGTACTGGAGGACTACAACACACACAGCTTCAATTCCATCTGTGATTTTGAAATCATTTATCAAAAACAAATGCTCATATCACTGTCACGTTTTACGAAGATAATCGTTTGTATCACATGACTTCTATATTACTGCTAGGGTTGAATACCGGTGTCCCTGGACTTCCTGACCATACCCCTTTCCGTTTCCCAAGAAATATATTGAACGGTCCTGTGGACTAATAATATAAACATTTTTATGCCGCACTAAAGCAAAAATACTAAATATGCATGTGCGAATAGCTACATGAACCGGACATATCAACTCTCTGGCTTCATTCATACATTAGACTAGTCATCACAACACTAGCAGCCTACCATATTAAGCCTACTTGACGTAAAGTCTCCAATAGAAAACATCACTTGGGCAACTTGCATGACTTTTATAAATTGCATCGCTGACTATCATGTGTAGGCTTCATGCGATGTCTCAACGCAGTTCCTGAAGGCAATCTCCACATTCACAAATCTCTGCTGCTATGGTGCTGCTGAATCTCCACTACTAGGCCTATTTGCTTATGTTTGTTTAGCTGGAATTGGATAATGTTCCCTGTGACAGTCTCCACAATAAGCGGGTTATCATTAAGTAAAAACAGCCGCAACCTTCTGAAATTCCCCTGATAGCCAGGTGCAAGGGGAGAGAAAAGTGCCAACAAGCTGGCTGACATCTTTCAGTCAAAGGTAAGCTAAAATGAATGTAATTTTCACCAGGCTGTTGGCTAATAACCTCATAATATTGTAGGCCTAAATCAACAAAATAGCGTGGGGACTTGGACAGAACTTTGAGTTGATTAAATTGTGGCAAATACAACAAGAAACCGTTAGATTCAAATCCATATTTCTCCATTTACAGTGTTATAATCATGTCTGATTTATTCATCTGCTGGTATTATTTGCTTTAATTAGCATTTCCAGTTTGAACAGGAATACCAGTATGGTTGCAATTTTTTCAGGAAGGATTTTCAGGAAAATATTCAACCCTAATTTGACTGCCTCTTCCTTGCTCTCTGTCTATCTCCCACCCACAGGCTTATCAAACTCCCACACGCCCGTGCGGCCATCCAGTACTTCCAGCACAGGAAGCAGGGGCAGGTAATGATGACACACAGGTTTAATACTAGAACTCTGCTCAAAAAGTTCAAATGACACTATTGCATAAAGCTGTGGAACATCCATAGGATGGGCAGAAGGTAGCAATGCCGATATTGTACCATAGACTCACTCCTAAACAATGAGTCCTCATCTCACTGGTATACATGTAAAAGTATATGGAAGACTGTAATGGAGGTCTTGACAGTTTGTGTGTGTGTGTGTACATTTGTGTCCCCAGCTGTGGCTCTGCCGGGAGGCCAGTGCCAGCGAGCGCCCCAATGGAACAGCAGGTCAAAGTCAAGCAGGAGCCCGGAATCGAGAAGGAGTGTGGCTTCTCAGGAACCACCACCTCCAACGTCAAAACGGAACGAGGGAAGGATGGAGGGAGGAGCGCGTGCATGGTAACACATCTCTAACTGCCCAGCTCTTTCACCTCCTAGCCTGTCAGTACCTTGATCTTAATCTAGCAGGTATCTATGTACCTGAGGCTATGTATGCTCTCCTCTATTTATTTGGACAGTGAAGCTAAAATGTTTAAATGTGGCTCTATACTCCAGCATTTTGGATTTGAGATCAAATGTTTCATATGAGGTGACAGTAAAGGATGTCACCGGGGTATTTTCTTACATATCTGTTTTACTGTTTAGAAATATAAGCACTTTATGTATCTAGTCCCCCCATTTGAAGAAGTCACAAGTATTTGGACAAATTCACTTACTCGACTGGTTTCACAGACAAGGCTTAAGCCTAGTCCCAGACTAAAATGCCTGTTTGAGCTGTCTTAACTCAAAGTGACTTGCACAGACTTATCTTAAAATAGTCATAGATTTAGCTTGTTCTGGATTAAACAAAGCCGATTGCAAGAGGGCGGATTAGAGGTACTCTAGGACTAAATTGAAGCTTAAAATAATCCTTCAGAGGCAGGTTTAACTTCTGCTTAGTACTGTTTGTGAGGGAGGATGGACTATTTCGAATAGCTAAATGAAGACCAACATGCACTCCAGAGGCCAGCCAGATGAGTACTTGTGGATAGTAATCCATTAAATTACTTGAAATAGCTTTTCGAGACCTTTTTCGTATGTACAAAGAAAATACATTGGAGATGCTTCTTTGCTTGAGCCTAGACTTTCCTCTCTGTCTCAAAGAGGAAGGCCTTTACCCAATTCTCTCCAAGTTATGATCACTTTGAGGTTTTTGAAATCTTTCATCGTGAAACTGGTGATTTGTGTGGTGCCAGTGAAGCAACTGTCTGTAAAATAGTTCACAAAGTCTGCAGGGCCATTTGTGAACTGAGGAGTCTTGACATCAAGTTTGCTGATGCTGCTAGCCAAGCCAACGATAAAGTGCAATTCTATGAATATGGGCACTTTCCAGGAGTAATTGGCTGTATAGGTGGATGTCATGTTCCCATGAAGTGTCCATCAACCCCTGATGCTGAGGAGTCTACAGGAACCGTAAGAACTGGTTTTCCATCAATGTTCAAGGTGTAGGCACTCCTAATTTAGATTTTCCAAACATTGTTGCCCGTTGGAAGGGTGCAACTCACGATTCAAGGATTTTTCTCAACTCTTCATTGTGTGCTCAGTTTCAGAGAGGACAACATAGTGGACTACTACTTGGTGACAGTGGATAGGTCAGAGTAACTTCTTATTCACGCCATAAATCCCACAACAGCTGAGCAGCAAAGATACAGAGCTCATATCCGCACGAGAGGGATGGTTGAGCGTATGTTTGGAGTATGGAAAAATCGATTCCAGTAAGGATGTACGATATATCGGTGAACACATCGGAATCGGACAATATTTGCTACAAATGCCAACATCGGTATCGGCCAATGTCTGGTTTAACGCCGATGTGCAAAACCAATGTCAAAGCTGACGTGCATATCTATATAACGTAGGTACATGACGTAATGACGGCATGTAAAATCTTGCGCTATACGTGCAACACAGCATTCCTAAACTAGCCCACAATGTCTGCTGTGTGGATCGAGCAGTCAACAAGTCAAGCAGTCATTTGAAAGAGTAACACAATTTCAGCGAGACAATTCAAAGTTGAAATCCATTAAAGCCAAGATAATGGAATTCATTGCCCTTGACAATCAACCGTTCTCTGTCGTGGGTGATGTTGGCTTTCGCCGACTGGTTGAGCACCGGTACACATTATTAAGTGTGCTATTTTTCAGATGTTGCCCTACCAGAGTTACACAGTAATAGCGTCACTGCTATTAGCTTCACGCCAAACATACTATGGAATGCCGTTTGGGTCTTTGCGTGTCAAAAAAGATACAGTAGCACTGTCAAAACTGTATAAAAAAGTCTGCAAACAAGCAAACACCGGCCACGAACGATGTGTTTACAATACCGCGTTGGTAATAAAGCATAATTTGTTTGACCACAACTTCTGGGGTCGCTAGCTTTAGCTAGAACCAATACAACAAGCCTGAAAACAATGACCCTTAGAAACTGCAGTCATTTTCATTATTCTTAGCAATGATTTGGGAATCCTTGTGAGTAAGTATTAGCTAGGTATCCACTTGTTGTTTGCCTATTGAAATTGAACTTCAGTTCATGAAAATAA
Source organism: Salmo salar (assembly GCF_965601325.2). NCBI lineage: Eukaryota > Metazoa > Chordata > Actinopteri > Salmoniformes > Salmonidae > Salmo > Salmo salar. The sequence continues at coordinate 84,372,338 of NC_138305.1, read as the reverse complement.
ATAGCTAGCCAGCTGCTTAACCCTGTTGCCCAAAACTAACATTATAAGCAGCCAGCTAGCTTCATCTGGCTAGTGATGTCTTTACCGAACCGGGTTATGGATTAGGCACAATAGGGGAATTTGAGGTTTGTCTTCAAAATAAATAAAAGTATGTCATTGACAGTGATGCAAATGAATACAAATAGTAGAATTATGCCATGCTAACTGCAAAGTCCACTATTGTGGCTAATCCTTATTGTGGCTAATCCTTATTGTGGCTATCTTCACATTGATGGGTCCGACCACCATTAATCAAGTAAGAACTGTCTTATAAATTAGGGTTATTTTAGATGATGACACCTAGCTATTTAGCTAGCTAACTATAGCTCCTGAAACATATTGTCGTTTTGCTATGTTTTTGGGGAAGAACATTGGTTGCATCCATGAGCTAGCTAGCTTTTTTTTTTTTAGGACCAGCACTGTAGGTGCGCGAGACAACTTTACCAGCGTCATAGCATACGTATTGATGAATCGTTGTGACATGAAATACGAGTGATTTTGTAATAACTATGTAAAAAAATTATGGACGGTTTAAATTTTAATGTGACGTGCAGTCATATTTAGGTCCTGATTGGTCAACAAGCGTATTTGACACATCAAATAGTGTTAAATAGTATATTTTTTTGACACGCAAATACCCAAACGGCGTTCTATAGAAATCCTGGTTGAGAATGAAATGACTGAACAACAAAACAGCACAGCAAGTAAGTGAAAGAAATTGGTTTTGTTTTACTGGTAATGGGGACATGCGTAAATGCCAACAAAATAATTTTTTGGTCAGTGTGTGTGTGTAACCTTTATTTAACTAGGCAAATCAGTTAAGAACAAATTCTTATTTACAATGACGTCCTACCCTGTCCAAACCCGGACGACGCTGGGTCAATTGTGCACCGCCCTATGTGCCTTAAACCGCTGTGTGTGTGTTAACTATTTAACTGTACTAGAATGCTTAAAAGGCCGCTAAAATTGTAAATATCGGTTATCGGTATCAGGGTTTTTTTGGCAAGGAAAATATCGGATATCGGTATCAGCCAAAAATGTAATTATCGGTGCATCACTAGATTCCAGTCTTTACACAGTACACTGCGTTTCAAGCCAAGAAGATGCTGCAAGCTTTCACATTGCAGCACTTCAACTAGATGATATGCATTTAAATATGTAATGTATTCATTATGGCTTGTTTTTGCTTTGATAATGTTTGTTCTTTACAAAATTAAAATAGTGTGCAGCATAATTAAATGAGTGACTAAACCAAGGCTAGTTTTAAATGTAGTTTGTGGTGATTAAAATACTCACACTCATGAATATCCAAATGACAAAACATTTATTTTTTACATATCATATTGTTCACCATGGCTGGTAATCACAATTGTCTCATTACTGTATATTTTTTGGCTCATACCTCTCTCTTCCAACTTCATATCTAATTCAACCTGTAGAATTCTCAATTTCATTTCATGTTCTTCAAGTATTTCATTTTATGCTCATGAAATTCTCTAGCTAACTTTTCATGCATGGTCATCTTTTTTGATCTCTGCTGAAAGATGGTGGTAGCATCTTCACTCAGGGATGCTATAGCAGATGTAGAGGGTACACACTCATTGTGCATTGGCTCTTCCAACCTGTTCAGATACCCTTCCTCTGGAAAAAGAACACCGTTAGAAGCACAAATAAACTCATATGGTCCTTAGAGTGAAAGAAGAATAAAGATTGACAGACAGTGGAATATATTTACCAAAGAAAGTAACCAATTTGCTTTCTTTTGGTATATGTACCATTTGTGCTCAGTTTTTTATCTGAACTGTCCAAATGGTAAAGCTCTGGTATACCATCGAGGTTGCTGGTGCTCTATTATTCCAGACAGCAAGTCACTCAATTCATCAGTCTTGTCTTTTTTTGGTGGTCCACCACCAGTAGTGTATCGCTCTCTTCTGATCTCTGCATTCTCTCTTTTTAAAGCCAGTGTAAGGTTCTATAAAGGCATATATCATTCAATATAAGTAATGCCACAAAAATATGAATATGAGAAATGTGGAATACTGATAATAATGAAGATATCTCAGCTGAAGTTGTTGTACTCTTCTTTTGGTTACATTTTCATTTGCATTGAATTCACTGCAAATTGTAGCCCAACCACTCTTTTTCTTTTGCTCAGTAGCAGTAGTATGGTTTTTACTTTCAATAACTGCATGGTTTGACAAAATTTGTTTTTAGTAGTTTTTTTCATACTCACTAAAGTGTTTTGGAACAAATTGTTTTTGCCTCAAGATTAACACCAGTAATGGTGTTTTCTATTCCATTCCGGGTTTTTATGAGCACCATTAGACCAACAGCATGTACTCATACTTAACCTAGTCAGGCTTAACCCAGGTGTTCTCATTTAGGCTTACTTACCTTACTCCAGAACTCCATAGTCTCCGACTAACTAAGCCAAATTTAAGCCACGTTCACGAAAGCTACTTGAATGTCCTAGTTTAACTAGTACACATTAAGGCCTACTCCTGGCTTAATCTAAGCCCTGTCTGTGAAACTGGCCCACTGTGTATGAAAGTAGTCAAAAGTTTAGTATTTGGTCCCATATTCCTTGCACACCATGACTATGTCAAGCTTATGACAAACGTGTTGGATGCATTTGCAGTTTGTTTTGGTTGTTTCAGATTATGCTTTGCCCAATAGGAACTGAATGGTGAATAATGTATTGTCATTTTGGAGTTACATTTATTGAACATAAGAATAGATGTTTCTGAACACGTCTACATTTAATGTGGAGGCTACCATGATTACAGATAATCATGAATAATGATGAGTGAGTTAGAGGCACAAAGACCATACCCCTCCCAAAAATGTCTATCCTCTCCTGTTATTGGTAATGGTGAGAGATTAACATTTTTAAGGAACTTTTGGCCTCACTTCTTGGTGCTACACCAGAATTCTCAATGTAATTAACCCTCTTGAAAGCATTCAGCTTTTTTTTAACGTGTGTGTGTGTATCTGTCCCACAGATGAGTAGTCCAGAGATCAGCCGGACTCCCCCTCTCCCCGTGCTGGGCTCCGTGGCTTCCGCCTCCTCTGTCCAGGACGCCCTCAAGACGTTGGGGGAGCACGTCAAAACTGAGCCCCAGGACCAGGAGGCCTGCAGCGGGGCCAACGGGCCTAGCAATGCCCCTAGCACCAGCCCATCCACTAAGGCCTCAGATGCCCCGTTGACCAACAGCAAGGGAGCCGGGCCTGCTACCCTGCGAACTCCACGCACTGCAATGGGGACCAACCAGGGTGGGGCGGGAGGGAAGGATGATGACCCCAACGAGGACTGGTGCGCCGTGTGCAACAACGGGGGAGAGCTGCTTTGCTGTGACCGCTGCCCCAAAGTCTTCCACATCACCTGTCACATCCCCACCTTGAAGTGCTCCCCGAGGTGAGCCACTGATCTACCACTACATGCATACACACAGGCTGGCTTTGACTAAGTGTCAGAATAAGAATGATTTTCATTCATATTTCAACAGATAAGCCCTTTAACATTGGATGCTGATAGCTTGCCACACATCGGCTATCTTTCTCCCATGTATATGTCTATAATATATCTGGGTTGTTGTGTCACATTTTCTCTCTGTTTCCCCCCTCAGTGGAGAGTGGATGTGCACGTTCTGCCGGAGTCTGGCCAGCCCGGAGATGGAGTACGAGCCTGATGACGAGCCTCGTGGCGAGAAGGACACCAGTGAGCAGGGCCTGAGTCCTGAGGACCAGAGGGTCAGTGGAACCATCCACCTGTAATACCTAGAATATGGCTTTCCCTGCTTACAGTTGAAAGGACTTTCCCATAGCATTAGTAGTTGCTCCTGCCACTGCATTTCCCCACTACTTATATCAGTTGACTTTAGATGCCCTCACATTTTAGGAGTAAATCAGAATGAATTAATTTAGTACACTTCTCTTAGTAAGGAGTATGTGAATTACGGAAAACGTGTATTTAGTAAGCTTGATGCGCTACTCCTTTCATCTTAATTTGCTGTGTTCAGCCAGAGGGACACATTCCTCATCTGTCTGTCTGTCTCTCTCTCTGTCTCTCTCTCTGTCTCTCTCTCTGTCTCTCTCTCTGTCTCTCTCTCTCTCTCTCTCTCTCTCTCTCTCTGTCTCTCTGTCTGTCTCTCTCTGTCTGTCTCTCTCTCTCTCTGTCTCTGTCTTTCTCTCTCTCTCTGTCTCTCTGTCTTTCTCTCTCTCTCTGTCTGTCTGTCTGTCTGTCTCTCTCTCTCTGTCTGTCTCTCTGTCTCTGTCTGTCTCTCTCTCTCTCTCTGTCTCTCTGTCTCTGTCTCTCTCTCTCTGTCTCTCTCTCTCTCTGTCCTAGCTGAGGAATGTTAAGCAGTTGTGTAATGTTCTCCTGCATAACCGCCCCTCCCTCTCTCTTGCTCTATATCTTTGTCTGTCTCTCTCTCTGTCTGCAGAGGTGTGAGCGTCTCCTGCTGAACGTTTTCTGCCATGAGCTCAGCGAGGGGTTCCAGGAGCCTGTCCCTCCCTCTGTAAGTATAACAAGCTTGTAAAAGGCAATGCCACCTGTATTCTCTGACCTGGATGGCCACATGTACTCTAGAGTACAGCCTCTCTAGGTTTCTTCTTTCTTGGGACATTTTCCTGGGCACTGTGCTCTTGATTCTGCCATTGCTTTCTTTGGGGTCTTGGCCAGATCTCTGTAAAAGCACGTAGTGTCAACTGCTGATTTAAAAAAAAATAAAAAAAATATATATATACATTGTATTTATAAATACATTTGATTGGTTGGTTTATGGATCCTTCCCTATGCCCACAGCACCACCTTACTTCAGCATTGTGGCTATAACCATAATGTTCTGTATAATAAATGAATGATCCAATATGGCTCTCTAACCATGGTGTTCCCCTCTCACCAGATCCCTAATTACTACAAAATCATCAAGAAGCCCATGGACTTGACCCTGGTGAAACAGAAGCTACAGTTGAAGCACGTCCAGCACTACCAGAGCCCCATAGAGTTTGTCTCGGACGTGCGCCTGGTCTTCAGCAACTGTGCCAAATACAACGAGGTGAGTGGGCATGACTTCCATGCATGATGAGATGGGGCTGAGTGATAGTTGAATGGATGCTGGAGAACACATGCACATTAATACTGTATGCGGGCAGTGGAAATGCACTATGCAGAAGGTTGATATCCTTATCACACCATTTTGCATGAGCTTGGGCACCCACAGGGATTAATGTTGGATGACCGGATGCAGTTATTGGGTACTCACACTGGGCTGTTTGTTGTGACGCAAAAATATTTTCATGGCCTCTAATTTAATGTCTTCCTAGTCAGTTATTTTGTAAGCAGTTAAGACTCCTTGATTTTTTTTAAACTTATGAGTTGACAAAACAAGCGAATCAATAAAGCATTGAACTATTATTGTCATTATTGTCACAATATATTAGACATTTTTGTCATTCTAAATAACTTGCCACTTTCTTGCAGAGAGATTACCTTTAAAATGGTAATACATTCCGTTTTGTCTGTATTCATTATAGCTAACCGTTTATCAATGATTGATAGTTTGTCCTTGACTTGATTGTTTTTGGGTGGAGTTTTCCTTTAATATCTTGTGCAAGCTATCTCTTAGTATTTGTTTCATTAGTCCATTGTTGATGTAGTTAGTCAATGTTTTGCATGTCAGCAATCACGTTTTCAAGATGTATAACTGTAAAAATACAGAAATACGGTATGGTGTATTTTGCGTCATATGATGCTGCGTTTTGCAGAAGATCATTTGAGGGTGGAATTTTCCTATTAAAGTGTATATTTTCACTAGATACTAACACAAATACTTGGACTTTTCGAATGCAAAATTTGTCCCGTGTGTGGTCTCTTCATTGCATTGGACCTTTTGATATGGTGTCAATGTTTACTTTCTTAATTTAATCTCTCTGGACATGTTTTCAAGTGATGTGTTCAGGGGAAAAAAGATTTACAAGGAATTTTGTGGTTTAGATTTTCAATAGTGATTTGAAATGGAAAAGAGGGGACCAATATACTACCTTGTATTGAGAGGATCAATGAGGAACTGAGTTGTGGAGGTAACGTTAAAAGGTTTTCTATTGGTTGCAGTTGACATAGTCAATGGTCCAGCGCAATGTGTCATATTTGCAAACTTAAGATTTTAAAAGAGACACTTATTAGGTATCAGTGAAGGGACTGTCAGTGTCAAGGCTAGTAAGTCAAGCTAACCAATTTAGCAGGGAGAGAAATTTGAAGACGTCTTTCCCAGGAATACGCCAGGACCCACAGCAAGGCCATGGATGCTGTTCAGAATTCAACAGGCAGAAGCAGCCAGGTAAAGACTAGACAGACCATAGGTAAAGACACTAGACTCGTTGGGAAATGTAATGGCAAGATTTAAGCAAGGTCTGCAACTGAATCCTCAATAAGTTAGACAGTAAGTGAAACAAAAGTTTATGGAGGAATGACGATGACACACACCACATTTGGACTCCAGTTCAATAAGGCGTGTATTTTACGTAGGCCCAAAGACCAAGGGTAGTGACAGTATACATGGTTGTTACCTATAACCTGTCTGCTGTGAAATTCTCCCCCCCCCTTCTGCTTTTGTCTTTTATTGTACTGTTATCACCCCTTTTTTAGATGTCTCGAATAATCCAGGTATATGATGAGGAGAAACAGAGTAATGTGCAGGTAAGCTGTTTCTAATACACATGGATGGGAAAGGTTAGGCTGCCTACCCTGTCACTATTTTAAAAATGTGGGTTTTATATGCATTTCCACACTGAGGTCAAAATAATATTGTGAAAATGATAATGCTTTTTTTAGTATAAGAGCTGTTTGAAAAGACTGCCAGAAATTTCAGCCTGTTTTGATGGGATGGAGTTTTGGGGGTACAATTGTTTAGACCAACAAGAAAGAGTTCCAAACCTCTGCCAATAACAGCTAGTTTTCAGTTTTCCAAACTCAGACCACTCCTAGACAGTCCAAGAAAAATCTTGGTTGAGAAATTGCTCTTTGCTAAGAAGCTAATATTGTTTATTTTTGACAATTTTAATTGGAGAAAAAAATCACACTAAGGTACTTAATTGTTACCCACAGATTATTTAATATTGAGATAAAAACAGCTGCGTTGGACCTTTAACCCTCTCTAGTGTGCTCCATCTCCTCCCCTCCCATTCCTTACCCATTCATCCCTCCTGTTAAATGGTGCCCTCACACCTCACCTTCCTCATACTCTCCCCCTCGTTCCCACCTGGCAGGCGGACTCAGAGGTGGCGCAGGCAGGGAAAGCCGTGAGTTTGTACTTTGAGGAGAGGCTGCTGGAGCTATACCCAGACGAAAGTTTCCCCGAGGTACCAGAGGAGCCTGAGGCCCCAGTTGGAGAGGAGGCAGATCTCACAGAAGACTCAGAGGATGAGTTTGTGCAGCCTAAACGCAAGCGGTTAAAAACAGATGAAAAGATGCTTCACATCAAGTGAGAATCAGTGTTAAAAAAGGAAAAGGTCAAGAGAAGTGAAAGGATTTTGTCTTCCTCATCTGAAATGCAAGACCTATTGTACACATTTACAAGTTTATTTCATTTTTGCCTCTTTTACTTATTGTAAAATAGAAATTAAATTAGTCTGTATCTGGCAAACTGGACTTTTTAAAGATATATTGGAAGTTCCACTCCTTCATTTCCTCTGTGGGAATTTATGGATGTTCAAGAAAATGCTTGTACAGATTTGAAAGTATGTTTTGTTTGCAGTAGTCTTTTTTTTTCTATTATCATTTATGATAATATTTGTGAAACATGCTTTATAAAATATCCAAAACTCCCATTTCCACTATTAATCTTAATGTACTATAAAGTTTGACATGAATTACCTAACAAGTATTTGTATTGTGTTTGAAATATTTTACCTGCTGTAAATAAGAAAAACCAAATGAGGAAAAACCAGTGGCTTGTTTGGTCTTTCACCAATAAATAAAATATGTTCAAATATTTACTGTCAATGTTGCAAGACACAACTTAATTTCAGGCTCTGAGAAAAAACAGATTGAACATGTTTCTGTGATCTTTTTTCATTATATAATCAGGTCTCTTTTGGGAAAGAGATTTGTAATCTCAATATGATCTGAATAAAGGATAAAAGGTTTTAAATTAATACCAGGTTGGCAATGGGTTTTACAATCAAGGACTCAAAGACTGAGTCACAATGGTTAATGAAATTGAAAAATGTGCAACTCAAGATAATATGGTGCAGGTTTTCAAATGAAGTTAGTTACAGAAATGGTCTTCTCTTTTTACATCAGTCAAAATTGTGCAGCATTGAAGGACAAGCCTGAGTCATCAAGATCCCTCCATCCCTCACACACAAGTAAATCAGCTACCCCACCCTGAGAGACCATCGGCACTAAGGGGTTAATTAGTTCTGTAAGTACATCACTCTTAGACAAAGTAGATAGGAAATGGCATTAATAAATATCAATCCAATCAACTAAAAGTACTGTATTGTCAAAGGTGTGAACATTTTAATGGAAACGTTCTTACATCTCATCTGCTGTGGCATTACATGCATGAAGGGAACTCTCGTGCGCTAGCCGTATGGTTAGTGAGAAAGTCCATTGTGCAAATGTACGCTCCCTTACTAGACGTCCGACTACGTCCGATAAATCCGCGGACGGCGTCGGGCCGCTCACAGGGGCCGGATCTTCCAGGAAGTCATCGAACGGAGTCTCTCGGACCTTCCGTTTCCGTTTAATAAAATTGTCCAATTTTGGTCATTTCTTTGCAGTTCCGGATTATTCCACGGGAGGGCGAATGGAATCATATTGCAAACGTAACATATCACCAATCACGACACGGCTTTTTCTCCTAAACGGAAAAGAATTAGAAGACGAAACTCGGTCTGCGTGGGTTTGGCATAATGGGCAGTTGGCCCCGAACAGGATGGAGTCGAGGCCTTGACGCTTTGAGTTAAGGCTATTTTTCTGGGATTGAAAGTCAAACGGGAAAATAGAGTGCTGATTTGACCGCTTCACATCAAACTACATGAGCCTACGGTGTCAGGAGAAAAGGAACCATGCATTTACCAATGTTCATTTCAGAGAAATTGTACAATGACACATTGGTGATATTCAACAATAGGTTTTTTTTCCAAAAAGTTACATATCCAGTTGCAGCGTGTTCAGGTGAGTCCGTTAAGGCGGGTTTCGGAGCTCTGCGAGATTTCTGTGATTTTCTGAAACAACACACACTTGTTCAACCCTCTGTAAATAAGTCAGTTCTTAACATAAAGACCTACAACTCAATATTCTATAAGAGCCTAACGTTCAGATTCCTGTGTCAACCAGAAGTGCCTTAAAATGGTGTCATAGGGGCTGTTTTGAAGGGTTAAAAAGGTCAGATCTTTCCACAACTTCATATGTGTGACTAGGCAACCCTCATGAACTGTAATTCAGTCATATATCCCATCAGATGTCAAAGAAAAGCTCTCTCACACACACACACAGCAAGGACGGAGTGACACAGTGCGGTGCTTAAAGACACAGAGCCTGCAATGGCATTACCATTATCTCTAGGCTGTGCCGAGTTCAATGAGACGCCCCGCTTGACCGTAGCTCAATCTGTCTGAGCGCAGTGACCGTGAGAAAACTAGGCCCAAAATGATGCCTGCACCAATATGTCAAGTGCTTTTGGGTGACAGTGAGAGAACCGTTAGGGTTAGAAGCACAATTCAACCTCAGGAGCGTTCCTGAGGTCCTCTCGATCTGTGCAAGCCTAACCTTGACCCTGTGGCATTAACCCTTCACAGTAAAAAGGTGTTTAGATCAAAAAGTGTGCAATGACTTCTCTCCCCATAGGAATACATTGACAATTCTCCTAAATTCAACCTGAAGTCTATGTGGGTTATGAATGCCTTATGAACCTGTCTTCTATAACAATCCATCAGGCTACTGTGAGGTCTACCTGTGTCGATTCTAAGGTTCCTGGAGCAACCGGAAGTTGTTAAAATCACCCTAGAGCTATTGTCATATAAGCAACCTGCAGATAGTGAAAATCACGCAACTCAACCATGTGTCATTCAGTCAATTCTTAAGGTAGAGACTTCATATTCAGGATTCTGTTTATGTCTACCCCAAAGACAACGTGTGTGGAGCAAGAGCTTCCTGTGACAACCGGAAGTTGTTAAAAACAGCCTAGAGCTATTGTCATATGGCCAACCAGTAGATAGTGAAAATCACGCAACTCAACCATGTGCCATTCAGTCAATTCTTAAGGTAGAGACTTCATATTCAGGATTCTGTTTATGTCTACCCCAAGGACAACGTGTGTGGAGCAAGAGCTTCCTGTGACAACCGGAAGTGGTTAAAAACAGCCAAGAGCTATTGTCATTTAACCTGCACATAGTAAAAATCACGCAACTCAACCATCTGTCATTCAGTCAATTCTTAAGGTAGAGACTTCATATTCAGGATTCTGTTTATGTCTACCCCAAAGACAACGTGTGTGGAGCAAGAGCTTCCTGTGACAACCGGAAGTTGTTAAAAACAGCTTAGAGCTATTGTCATATGGCCAACCAGTAGATAGTGAAAATCACGCAACTCAACCATGTGCCATTCAGTCAATTCTTAAGGTAGAGACTTCATATTCAGGATTCTGTTTATGTCTACCCCAAGGACAACGTGTGTGGAGCAAGAGCTTCCTGTGACAACCGGAAGTGGTTAAAAACAGCCAAGAGCTATTGTCATTTAACCTGCACATAGTAAAAATCACGCAACTCAACCATCTGTCATTCAGTCAATTCTTAAGGTAGAGACTTCATATTCAGGATTCTGTTTATCCCTACCCCAAAGACAACGTGTGTCTATTCTTTTTGCAAAAAAAAACTAAAACACACACACACAATTTGGCCATAGGGACATAGTGTGGGGCTTAGAGACTTATACCGCCTTCAATAGTTACTTTCGTTCAAACGATTCAAGAACCGTCAGACCTAGAGCTCCGAAATTTTAGAAACCTGTTCTAGAGCTCAAGTCGATAGTGCACGAGAAAGACCGAGAAACCGCCTCGTGCATTTGCAATATGTTCAATTCATTGTGAATATCACGGACATGGCGACATGTAGAAATGTCCCAGAGTCACAAGACTAGGTGCATTGAAACCGCCTCGGCCCATAGAGACGGACCCCAATGTCTCTGTCCGATAGCTCATTCAGGGACCCCGTAGTAACGCCCTGAAAAAGTGGATTTTCAGCACCAATTAAGGCCATTGCTCGGGCACCGAATGACCTATCGAGCCGAAACTTGGGATTCGGGGTCGCCTCACATAGGCCTACACATATTGTCAGAGCTGGACCCGCAGCTATAACGTAACTATGTGTTTTATGTTTTTTTATGGTTAAAATTGAAAGCACTGTGAATTATGGGCCTTCTCTGACATATGTGATAGTTGGCTTCTATACGAGTTGGAAAAAGTGGATTTGGTGTCAGATGGTATCAGTTTGGTGTCAGAATGACATCTAATTGACTGATGGATGCTGACTGCTGGGTGACGAGCAATGGAGAGGAACCACAGTCACTGCCCGGCCATCCTGAGTTCATCGGGCCAGTCAATTATGCATTTCTGCAGTATTTTTGAGCATGCCTAAATTCGTGATGCTAATTGCCCATTGAATCATATTGCAAACGTAACGCGCAATATTGCAAATGTAACGTGCATTTGCAATATGATTCAACAGCAAAAAATATCACCAAAGTTGACATGATGAATCATATTGCAAACGTAACGCGCAATATTGCAAACGTAACGTGCATTTGCAATATGATTCAACAGCAAAAAATATCACCAAAGTTGACATGATGAAATCAACACAATGAGCGATAGAGAGGAACCACAGTCACTGCACGGCCATCCCCAGTTCATTGGGACAGTCAGTTATGCATTCATGCAGGGTTTTTGAGCATGCCAAATTTGTGATGTTGAGGCCCATTGAAACATATTGCAAATGCGCATCCGTGCACATGGTGACCCGAAATGGGTTACCAGGATTAATTTTTTAGAAGGGTTTTAAATGCCTTTAGGGGGGTGCAAGGGGTCCACGGTTGGGTAGGGAGCACCTTCCATCAGTGCCCATCTAATATGGGGCGCCCCTAGTCATTTTGGACATTTTTCCACAAAACAAATCGCTAAAAAACGACAGTCCCACTTCTCTCATGTCACCATCAAGCCATGGAGAGGAACCACAGTCACTGTCCGGCCATACCGAGATCATCGGGACAGTCAATTATGCATTTCTGCAGTATTTTTGAGCATGCCTAAATTCGTGATGCTAAATGCCCATTGAATCATATTGCAAACGTAACGCGCTATATTGCAAATGTAACGCGCATTTGCAATATGATTCAACAGCAAAAAATATCACCAAAGTTGACATGATGAAATCAACACAACGAGCGATGGAGAGGAACCACAGTCACTGCACGGCCATCCCGAGATCATCGGGCCAGTCAATTATGCATTCTGAGCATGTCAAATTCGTTAAAAATGTTTAAAAGCAACAGAGTCCCTCTTCTCCCTCATCATACATGACAAGTAGACTGTCTGCATTGATTCATGGCTTAACATAGGGCTATATATCATTTGGGCAGTATAAATGCCATTTGGACTATGGTTCACTGACTTTTGGGTTTGGAAACCGACTTCCTATGATCGTACATGGCAAACGGACAAACATCCTGATTTGGCACATTCAATACTTTCATACACGTATAATTGACAAAAAAAAGAATTGGACATTTCATTTGCACATTTCTAATGGCATTTGGCAAAAAAAAGAAAAAAAGATGTCACTTTTGACTTCCTATGAAATCATATTCCAAATGCACAAATCATATGCCTTATGCACAAGCAAATATGTCACTTTTGACTTCCTATGAAATCATATTCCAAATGCACAAAACATATGCCTTATGCACAAGCAAATATGTCACTTTTAACTTCCTATGAAATCATATTCCAAATCCACAAAACATATGCAAAAACAACCCAAAAAATGATGTCAATAAAATATGTCAAATGTATGTCCATACAGCTCTTATACATGTGTAATTGACATAAAAATCGAAAAACGGTCCAGAAACCACTCTTTAAGGGGTTGAAAAGTTTTCAAAAAATATGTCATTTTTTCCAAATTTGACTCTTGGGTCTTGAATTGTGTTACATTTGCAATATGAAAATTCACAGCGGAGAGCTCTAGCCATCTATTGGATATTTGCTGTGATTTGGCACATTCAATACTTTCATAATTGACAAAAAAAGCATTGGACATGTCATTTTGCAAAAAAAAAGAAAAGAAAAGTCACTTTTTTCCTATGAAATCATATTCAAAATGCACAAAACATATGCCTTGTGCACAAGCAAAAGCAACCCAAAAAACGACGTCAATAAAAAACGTCATAAGCATGTTCATACAGCTCTTATACATGTGTAATTGACATAACAATCGAAAAAAATTCGAAAAACGGTCCAGAAACCACTTTTTTAAGGGTTGATAAGTTTTCAAAAAAAAAATCATATCAAAATCTGACCCTTGGGTGTAGACTTGGGTATCATTTGCTGTATGAAAATCCACGGTGGAGCGCGCTCGCCATCTAAAGGAAATTTGGGGTGTTACAATTGGCAATTGCCATCGGAAAATTGCCATATGATTTGCACGGAGATGGACCGCTTTCGGTGGTATTTACAATCGTGTGTATGATTCGTGCTATGCCAATATGTTCCCATGTTATTTTGTCCAAATCAGGGGGGTTTTCCCTTACATTTAAAATCGGAGTCAGGGGCCTCCTGAGGGCTGCAGCGGTCAGACCCGGCTTCATTCCCGGGCTGTGCCATAGGACTGCGCATAATTGCTCCAGCGTCGTCCGGGTTAGGGGAGGGTTTGGCTCATCGCGGCCGGTCCGGGTGCCTGCAGGCGGAGGCTCTATGCATTATACCGCCTCCAACATTGTAATTTACTTCCTACCGGGTTGATAACTTCCGGAGCGATTTCTGCTATTGTTTTTATCATTAGCTTTCTAGCTATAACTAGTCGATGCATTTCTGACTGAAATAGTTTGCAATGACTACATTTAAATTACAGCCCGGCGAAGGAGGTGCTAATGAGCATTGTTCAGTTTCTTCCAAATGTAATGGTATTGTGAGCTTCCATAGTTTCCCGGTCGATGTAACAGCGCTCAGAAAAAGGTGGTTGGTGGCAATACGTCGTGACAACTTTACTGTCACCAAACACACAAAGGTGTGTAGTACACATTTAATCGAAAGTGACGTTGAGGGAAAACATGGGGGCGACAATACCTAAAAAGAGGTGTTGTTCCTACTCTTCGCGTGGAACTGGCACATTCAAAAGAGACCTGATGTTTGGGAAAGAAGACTGAAACCTCCGACTGAGGAGGATGAGAACAAGGTGCGCTGCTTATGGACTGTGCCGTCTCTGATCCGGTCCAGACACATGATTACTATGCAGTCCCTGAACCCGCAGCCCTGAACATGACCCTAATGGCAAAACATGAGCACGTAAGAGAAATTGAAGAGCTTCGAGCCAAGCTGGAGAACTGACCGCCCAACACAGCTTTGGTCTACAGCGATTTGCTGGTTCTGACGAGGATATACGTTTTTACACAAGGTACAGTAATCATTTATTATCGAGCATTACTATTGTTTATTATTTACTATTAATTATTATTATCCCAAAGTCCATCTTACCTTTAAGAACATGTTCATTGTTATTTAAAACTAGGCTAGCATATCTTAGCATAAGAAGGCACATTGAATGTATGTTGTCTTTACATTAGTTTTCAGTTAACCCACCAAAATGCTCCCAGGTCGTTGCTGCAAATAAGATTTGGTTCTTAGTCCACTTCCCAGGTTAAATAACGGAACATTTAAAACAAATTCACTGCTGTGATGATAGCTGCTGTGACTTCATTAAATACTTAAGAGAATATTATTTGATCTTACTTTTTGTTATGGACCGAATATAAGGACTATATTGTACTAAAACGGTTTTCTTTACGTTCAGACACTGCCATCAATCGACGAGTTCTTCTTGTTTATGACTCGTCTGTCGCTGGGTCTGAAGCAGAAGGATTTGGCCCATCGGTTCAGCATCCACCAATCGACAGTGACACGGATTATCATCTCTCGGGCCAATTTACTCTACTGTCTGCTTGGATCAGCACGGATATGGATCCCCAAGGAAACCATCAAAGCCCACCTACCACCTGAGTTCAACGACTATCCATACACCCAGGTAGTGATCGACCGCACTGAACTCCTCTGCCAGACACCATCTTCACTACTACTGCAGAGTGAGGTGTTTTCTTCCTACAAGTCACACTGTACCTTTAAGGGCATGTTGGGAATGTCACCAAATGGAGCTGTCACTTTTGTGTCATGGTTGTATGCTGGATCTGTGAGTGACAAGGAGATCTTCAAGCAGTCTGGAATTATTTCCTTACTCACCCCTGACATGGCCATTATGGTGGATAAGGGCTTTCTCGTAGATGACATTGTTCCGTGCAAGGTCTACCGGCCAGCCTTTCTGTCAAGACGCACACAGATGCCAGCGCATGAGGTTAGGGAGACCCAATCCATTGCCAGGCTGAGAGTGCATGTTGAAAGAATGATCCGCAGAGTAAAGGAGCACAAGCTTTTTGACACAGTCATCCCCCTGACCATCTCAGGCAGCATCAACCAATTTTTTCCAGTGACGTGCCTGTTGGTCAACTATCAAAACGGACCTTTGGTCAGAGCATGGGCCAAGCCAGTGTAAATGAACATGTGTTTATTTGCTATCAACAAAATAATAAGTTGTTTATCTACGACATGTATCAGTCACTTGTGTTGTAGTGAATATCAGTTTGTGTGGAGCTTGTATTGTCTTTAATTAGGCAATGAGCTTAGGGGTGGAGGAATGAAATCAAGTAAACACAGAATAGCCAGAATGCAAGATTGAATACAATGTTAGAGATGTGTAATTGATTAACTGAACTGTTGAACATTTGCTGAAATACATTTTTTTAAACAAATCTATTCTACTATAGTTTTCTTCACAAGAACATCAATACTTATTTTTCATGAAACCACTAAACTTGGCACCCATGCAGGGGATCCATTCAGGTGCGAGATAGACACTTCTGCAAGTAGTGGTAAAAATAAGTGGTCAACCTTCTCTCTTATAGTTTTTGAAACCTGTAGATCTGTATATATCCTTTCAACTAGGATGTCCTCCTGTGCACGGATGACAAAGTTACACCAGCTACAACCTGTGAGAAGGATTTGACCTTGCACCTGCCAGTAGTAAGCATGAGATCTCTTCAACTTCAGCTCTCCATTCTGTATCTTAAGGTAAGGGCAGTCAACATAACTTGGTACATGTGGGCACTTGACCTCTAAGAGTCCAAAGTGTGGTCTCACACTGGGATCAAATATGATGCCATCTAGAGAGGATCCTAACCACGGAGCATCTGGGTTCACTACGAAGCCACACGGAAAGAAGTTAACATTCTTCAGTGTGCAGTACTCCTGTACAGCCACTGGCTCCATGGCTAGCCCCCTCTTCATCGCCATGGTCTGCATACCAGATCCCTTGAACATCCGCTCAGCTAGGTTGTCAGCTGAGGTCTCTCCCCGGACATGGCAAACCTCTCGGAAACGAGAGGATGTTATTCTAATTTTCCTGAGCTGATGCCATTCCGGGCTGCTGCTCTGCTCCCTTGTAGCAACCTGAACTTTGTGTGACATCTCGTAGGTTGTCTCTAATGCATTGACGTGGAACTGACATTTCCATTGTTGTCACAAGAGGGGAAGTAAGTAGAGAAAAGTTGGCATACGTTTCTGACACGGGGAGAAGGTCCATGTCAGGCATGTATCCATTGAGTGCTATGTAGAGAGAACTTCTGCAAAACATTTTAAAACCTTATCAGGTTGGAGAGATTACAATGACAAAGACTCATGTAAAGTTTCCAGAAACAGCACAAGCCTGAAAGTTCAAATAAAATGAATTAAAATACAGATTTATAGATTATATATTTCCCCCCAGTCTTTGTCCCAAAATGTGTCATTACATCGTAAAGACGCCGCTGTTTGTGCTTATCATCTGGATACAAAAACAATCACAAGAAAATGTTTTCTAAAATGTTTCCATTCTAGGAACCTCCAACTTACCTTATTCCATCAGCACACGAGTTTGTAGGTTTACGGAACTCTATCCCATCAACCGGACCTGGCTTCACACCCTAATTTAGAAGGATTTACTGTTACATAGGCTGAATACTTTTCAGGTGCATTTTTTTATGGATATTGATAGACTCACAAGTGTTCTTGGCTTGTGCCAACACTGTTCTGTGTCTGTGCAGCTGTGAACTGGTGGTGCAGCAGGAATGTTTAGTTGAGTCTGGTAAAGAAGGGCCACCAGATGATTGCACATAGCACTTCGTGCAACACTGGAGCAGTGGCTTTGGACCACTACCACTGGTACGGAGTGCTTCAACACCATCTGTGAAGATAAGTGTGATGAAAGACTGAAGTGAGAAACAAGAATGATGCGACCCATGAATAACAAACATAGTAGTGTCTAGTCTTCTTAAATAGGGGCTCATTTAACTATACAGGAATACATTGTGTCTCAGTAACACAATTACCAAACACTGCAGCAACAGATCTTTACCAAATAACCTGTTAAGTGGGCAATTCTAAATTGGGATTGGGACCCATCATTAATATCTATCTATTGATAAGATTAAACGTTGGCACTGTCTCCAACACATTTTGACCATGATGACGGTGTCTCACAGGGGATGTTTAACAAGGTCCCTAGTAGCTATCTATAACCTTTCCCTACTCTCATGGACCTGTGACAGGCAGCCCTCACGGTGATCTCCCCTGTCAATGTATCTTTGTTAGATACTGTGTAGAAGACATGAATAACAATTATTTTTAGCTAGCAAATATACCTAGCAAGCATAACTTAACCAAGCTAACGAAAATACACACATTCTCGGGTAGATTCTGTCAACGTTACATAATTTTACGAAGTAACTTGCTAGCTACAGTTAATAGTTAAATTAGCTAGCTAATGATTGTAGCTAGCTAACGTTATATCTGTCACTGACTTGGTACTCACCTTCATAGTTGTCTATGTAGCTTCCTATAACGGTATACATCTTGAACCCCTTTTCATTCTTGTTAGCTGGAGTCTCGGAGGCTGATTTAACAATTTGATGTACATCATTAATATTAATTTGAGGCAAGTCCTGAAAACACCTAGTAAAAAAACTGCGACATAGTGGTAATAACGTTATATCGTCGATAATAACTAGACTGACCGGAAATTGCCACGCCGGTAGGAAGTGTTAAGAACGTTCTATCATGGAATGTGCATAAGGGAAGGTTTCTTCTGACACATTGGTGCGGCTGGTTTCCGGGTTAAACTGGCGTGTGTTAAGGAGCGCGGTTAGGTGGGTCATGTTTCGGGCATGATTCCACCTTCGCCTCTCCCGTTGGGGAGTTGCAGCGATGAGAAAAGATCGAAAAGGGAGGGGGGGGTAAAATAAATAAACAAAAATCAGTGTCAGATGCATGTTTGTGACATAGTTGAACCCAGACCAAAATAGGCCATAGGGAAGGTATTTGGTAGAATAAACTGACATGATTTCAGAGCAGAGAGGAAGCAAGAGGGTTTGCTCCCGTCAAAATATGTCCCCGATAAGCAGACCTCCCGCCTTTGGAACAACAACTCCCATTTTTGGGGAGGAGACTACACCATCTCGTCATTATATACAGTTTCTCTGGATACGCATAGTTCTCTGCTGAGTCATCAGTCAGGTGAGCAGGGTCAGCTGACAACAGTGTTTAGATCGAAGACTCCCGCGAGCTGAGGCCGAGCAGTTTTTTTTTTAGCTTGTGTGTTGAGGTAAGCCATACTGTTCAAAATACACTAAATTTGTCACAATTTCATGGGAGTAATTGGCTACCTGTCGAGTCGTTTGCGTGCGATCGTTAGAATAGCTGGGAAATGTGCATGTTTCAGGCAGAAATATGCGGCCGCAGCGAACATCGGATGTACATGATAAATCTTAATTTTCACAGCTTTATGAAAAAATGTAAAGCCTGTAGATCTTCGAAGACCGTGGGGAGGGAGGCTTGCTGCACACTAATGACAGAATTGCCACGCAGATCGATGAGGCTAAGTAACGAGGACTGTTGATATCTGATGCGAACATGTGACATGTGGACACAGTTTACCGCTGTTCTGTAACTTCAAGTTTCAGGAGCTTGAGGACAATATTCATCGTGTCTGTCTATTTCAAGATGCATCCTAAATTCCAGAAACGTCCCCCACAAACGCAGGTTAACTAGTTCGAAATTATTATTTTATGCTGTGATTTGGACATTTTTAAAATGTAGTTGATTTGTTTTTGACCGGAGGTATACTACAAACATAATATCTACATTGAACTGTTACACATAAAATGAAGAATGAATACGTAATTTAATCGGATCTTTATGGTGTGGCTTCATCTGTCGTCCTAACTCCGCCTTTACTCTGACGTTGGAGATCATATTCCAATCAGTTCAGTTGAGCTAAATAGTTTTCTCCCTAACCTTTGCAAACAGACGTCTGAAAAAGGCATTGTGCCTCCTTGGACACATCAACAACCGCCCGAGAATCAGGTAAGATACTTAAAAAAAATGTTTGACCACAACCGTTGTCCTGGAAGACGTTTGAAGCAGAGCCAGCTGTAAAAACTCAGCGAGCAACATGTTTGTCCCCAGCTGAAAAGTCTTTATCAGTACAAACCGACTTCACTCTGAATTCCATAGCAGATAGTACATTTTGAGACTGAGCTATAAACAAGTTTTGTCAATAGAAAGAATAAGCGGCAACTTGTTGTTTATTTAGCTAGCTATATTGTTTAGCTTGTTCGTTTAACCCTTTCCCCTCTGCTTAGTATGAGCCTGAATATGGGGTCAGCTGATGGTGTCCTCAAGCGGGGGTCTTTTGGATGGAACACTGATGGAAACTTCAGCTCTGTATGCCCCAATGGATCGGTATGGGTTTGGGAAGGGCTGGGGGAATGTGCCCAGGACGCCAGGGACATGGCCAGTGTCATCCTGGGTCTACTGTCTATAGTGTGCTTCATGGTTTCTTCTCTGCCGTAAGTCTTGATTGGGAATACATTATTTCAGCCCATTTCCAAAGTATGGACAACACCTTTAGTCTTCTTATTTTGTTGTGTTCATGAATACAGGCAATACTACAGCTCTTGTAAGAGTGGGAATATGGACAGCGCCTTGTCCATTTGGTTTCTGTTGCTGTGGCTGGGGGGTGACTCCTGCAATCTTGTAGGCTCATTCTTAGCTGACCAGCTGCCACTACAGGTAAGTGATGGCTATTTGGGGTCAGTCAATATTTCTGAAATGCTTTCAATAACCATATAAATGTTTGTCAAGCATGAAAATAGAGGGATAAACTGAAATTGTCAACTCCCAAGATACTAATGAAAAGATGTTTTAATGTTACAAAAAAGTGTAATAATATGCATTTAAACTAGTATATCCCCTTGTCCGCCGCACTGACATGTCTCTCTCCCCCTTCTCATGCAGACATACACAGCAGTGTATTATGTCCTGGCTGACTTATTGATGCTGGGATTATACTTTTATTACCTATCTAAGCACAGGATGAATAACAGTGAGTTTTTGTCTGTTAATGTATTTGATCTCTCTATGAAATTAGCTGCTGTGAGATTTGTCTTGTCAATAATAAATCAAGGCCATTGGTCAGAGTACATTCCACGCATTGACTATTAACTGAGGCCTCTGTTCCACTGGGACCACAGTTTGTAATATACAGTATAACACATGCATGACAGAACAAGGTATGGCTTGTCCACATTGTTCTATGTTCTGCCCATGACGCAAATGTTCATTCCAGGATGCTGCAAGGTTTTTTTTATACATACAGTTGTTATTTAACAGTTCAGTGAACCTGACGGGTGTCAGGTTAGACTGCTGTAGCCTATACACAGAGGGTCCCCAGGATTAGTGTTGAGAAACAGACATTCATTACACAGGAGGAAGAATCATACAAAACTAGTGTGATGTCAGCAATACTACTCGTGATGTCAGCAATACTTTGCATCACCACCACCTTTTCTTATTTCGTTTCTTAATTGTTGTCACCGTGACCCTTTGTTGGATGACTTTGCTGAGGCGGCATCTACCAATATTGACAACTAATAGCTTTATTTTTCCTTTACCCAGACAGGTCGGTTCTAAATGTAGTTGGAGTAGTCTATATACTGGGCTTCTCTGCCAGCCTCGTTGCCTTACCTGGGTCAGGGTCCCAACAGGATGTGGTCCTCTCTGGGTTTAAGGGGCGGGCCTTGCTGTCAACCACTGTGGACAGTGTTAAGGTAAAATATGGGTTTTGTGTAATCAGTGCATGTTAATATAATTGATTTGTTGATTTTATTCCGGCCCCTGGCCAACCTTTTATCTGTCTGAGTGACATGCAGATGCTTTGTCTTTGTGTCCAGGCTTTCAGCACCAAGGAGATCATTGGGTTTACCATTGGCTCCATATCCTCAGTGCTCTACCTCTGCTCCAGACTGCCACAGATGCACACTAATGTGAGTCTTAAAAAGGGGAGTGGGGGGGTTGGTAAGGAAGTGAACGAGTACTGGATGGACAGATCATTTTTAAAGTGGAGGCAAACCTACCTGTGAAAGTTTTGCATGGATCTTTTTCTTTCTCGTTATATTTAGAATGTTTATGTCTCTGGTAGTACACAAGGAAGTCGACGGAGGGTGTGTCCTACTTCCTGTTTGCCCTGGTCATCCTGGGTAACACTACGTACGGCCTGAGTGTGCTGCTGAAGAACCCTGAGCAAGGCCAGGGAGAGGGGAGCTATGTCATCCACCACCTGCCCTGGCTCATTGGAAGCCTGGGCACCCTCTCTCTAGATGTCCTGGTATCCTTCTCATTAAAATGCCTGCTGGGCCTCTGGCCTCTCCACCAACATTTTTGCAATATCCAACGATTTGTTGTAATATTTTGTGTGCTTTGACATAACACTTTTGCTTTTGTATTGTATTACAATTACCCTAATGAACTTATCCAAATGCAACAGGTTCAGGTTTAAGTTTGATTAGTATTATCTAAGTACATTATCCTATATGCCAGCATGCTGTTGTTGGAATGTGTTTCCTTTCTATTATCTAAAAGTTTGACTGTTATTATTTGAATTTTTTTCAACTTCATGAATTCCTTGACTCTCTGCTTCAGATCTCCGTACAGTTCCTGATATACCGCAATAATGCCCCTCTGGAGTTGGAATCGCAGCATGATGAGAGAGCTCCTCTGCTGGACAAATGAAACTTCTCCCTTTGTGCTGGATCTAGCAGTTCAGACAATTATCCCCACCCAATAGACTCTCACTCACATTCCTAACCACTAAATTCAGAACTTTTTGACAAACACAGGAAATCCCTTTTCACTGTATTGTTATTTATGTGTTATGAGAAAGATGCGACTTTGTTAATTGGGATTCAGCTGTAGTTTACTTTAACTGTTCTTAATTGCTCTTAAACTTTTTGTGAAGGACCTTCCAACCATCTAAATACTTCTAGTATTTCAAATTTGTTAAAAACCTGTCCTGACAATCATGACACTACTACTGGTCACTACATGGAACCCTCTCGTTGTCGTATTAGAATAGTCTTGTTGTTGTATTTCAGAAGTGATTGACAAAACATTTTTTTTTTGCAGATCACTTCATGTCTTTTGTATACAGAGACATGAATCTTAGTGTCTTGACATGTTCATGTGGATTTATTGTAACTTCATTAAAGTGTAAATGTCTGAAGTACTGTACTTAATTTATTTGATCGTTTACATCAATTGCCTTTAAGCATTTTTGAATTGTACATTTTAATTTATGTACTTTTTGTTGACTACTTTTTTGGGGGTATGGTATCCGGTCTGGAGACTTGACCTCATGTTTGTTCAGTGTAAGCACAGAGTAACGATGCTCACTGAAGGTTTCTGTTGCTGGAAGGGTCCTGTTTCTTTCTTAGTCTGTTCCCTACCAAATGGTGTTGCATCAGTACTGAAATACACAGGAAGGATTTAAGATTTTATCACGTTGATAATGTCTCATTCCCCACTTACTACTACATTTAAGCAGGAAAAAGACAATGTTCTAAAGAAATTAGTTGTGGGAATGTCATTCATTTTGATAAATGTTTTGTTTCACTAACACACTCAATAGGACACATAAATCATGCTTTTAAATAACTGAATTTGTATGGAGCCCTGCTGTCATTTGGCCAGTGTACCTGATCTTTAGTATGTTAAATATGCTGGGAACATGTTGTTTTCCGCCTTCCATATCCAGCACATACTGTTTTTGACTGGACTCCAAGATTGTATAATAAAATTCATGAAAAATAATTTCACATGTTTAATTCTAATGGGAATTTTAATGTTTGTGCTCTTTAATATATGTGTTCTATTCATGTACTGTTCTATAAACCAATTTCTGTGTTCATGCAAGTGGCTGACTACAAATCACTTATCGGTAGCTGCAATTCGGCAGTACGCCCAGATCGTGTTTTGAGAAAGAATGAACGTGTTTTGAGAACACCAAAGTTATCTCAGTTTTAAGGTCTCGGCTGGGCGAGAAAGACGCCTTGTGTGGTGTTGGTCTATCACGTTATGAAACTATTGGTCGGTCACATGAATGAAATAAAACGGTAATGATTAATTATGCTAAATCATGCAATATAACTTGTCTGTGTATATAAGACAACTGCTGGGACTGCCCAGGGAGAGCTCCTGATTGACATGTACTATGGTGCATTGAGTTGGTTGGAACCTCTCCAGCCAGCTGACAATAAACAATGATTCATTTAAGATTGACCTCAAGTGTCCCTGTGTAAGAATTTTTCCACAACACAGTGCATTCGGAAAGTATTCAGACCCTTCAGGCCCACCCATGTGAAATCCATAGATTAGGGTTTAATGAATTTATTTCAATTTACTTGTTTCCTTATATGAACTGTAACTCGGTAAAATCGGCAATTGTTGGGTTTATATTTTCAGTATAGTTCCTATTTGTCCGTTTTGTAACATTAAATCAACACATTTTACAAAATAACTCATTTACATTTTTAGGCTGTTACTAGTATAACTTCACATAATAATATCCTAGGCATTAAGAATATTTTTGTTTCAGAACACTAGATCACTTTTGTTCCTGGTTCTGTTTCCGTTCCTCAAATGTTAGTCTTTTTCGGTACACTGAACCAATTCCAACCCCTGATTTCAATAGTACCATGCAGAGTCATGTATAGAGTCATACATATAGTGCATTCAGAAAGTTTTCTCACCCCTTGACTTTATCCACATTTTGTTGTGTTACAGCCTGAATTAAACATTTATTAAATAAAGATTTTTGGTCACTGGCCTACACACGATACCCCATAATGTCAAGGTGGTATTCTGTTTTTTTTATATTTTTTATTTTTTTTACAAATGTATAAAAAATGTAAAGCTGAAATGTCTTGAGTCAATAAGTATTCAAGCCCTTGGTTATGGAAAGCCTAAATACGTTCAGGAGTAAACATTTGCTTAACAAGTCGCTTGAGTTGCATGGACTCACTCTGTGTGCAATAATAATGTTTAACATGATTTTTGAATGACTACCTCATCCCTGTACCCCACACATACAATTATCTGTAAAAGGTTCCTCAGTTGAGCAGTGAATTTCAAATAGATTCAACCACAATGACCAGGGAGGTTTACCAATGCTTCACAAAGAAAGGGTAAAAATGGGTAAAAGTTTGACAATTTTCCTGTCCTGCTAAGCATTCATAATGTAATCAGTACTTTGTGTGTCAGGGAAAATGTATGGAGTAAAGAGTACATTATTTTATTTAGGAATGTAGAGAAGTAAAAGTAAAAGTTGTCAGAAATATAAATAGTAAAGTACAGCTACAAAAAAAAATTACTTATGTAATGCTTTAAAGTATTACTTAAGAAGTTTACACCACTGATGATGTTTACTCAGCTTCATGATATGCCACACCTGTCAGGTGGATGGATCATCTTGACAAAGGATAAAATGCTCACTAACAGGGATGTAAACATATTTGTGCACAGAATTTGAGAGAAATACGCTTTTTGTGAGTATGGAAATTTTCTGGAATCTTTTATTTCAGCTCATGAAACATGGGACCGATGAAACATGGGACGAAAGTACTCATTACATTTTGAATGCTTATCAAGAGAACATCCCTGTTCATCCGTACTGCCTCTGATCTAGTGGACTAACTGAACACATGCTTAGTTTGTAAATTATGTCTGAGTGTTGGAGTGTGCCCCTGCATTGCAATCTACTTTGCTTAATGTAAGGAATTTGAAATGTTTTATACTTTTACTTTGATACTTAAGTATATTTAAAACCAAATACTTTTGGACTTTTACTCAAGTAGTATTTTACTGGGTGACTTTTAATTTAGTCTTTTTCTATTAAGGTATCTTTACTTTTACTCAAGTATGACAACTGGGTACTATTTCCACCACTGTCCAAAACATGCATCTTGTTTGCAACAAGCCACTAAAGTAATACTGCAAAAAAAAATGCGGCAGAGCAATTAACAGAGCAATTAAGTGTTATGTTTGAGGCAAATCCAATACAACACATTACTGAATACCACTCTCCCAGTTTTCAAGCATGGTGGTGGCTGCATCATGTTATGGGTATGCATGTAATCATTAAGGACTGGGGAGTTTTTCAGAACTAAAAAAAGAAAGGAATGGAGCGAAGTACAAACAAAATCCTAAAGGAAAACCTTGTTCAGTCTGCTTTCCACCAGACTCTGGGAGATGCATTTACCTTTCAGCAGGACAATACTCCAAATCACAACGCCAAATCTACACTGGAGTTGCTTACCAAGAAGACAGTGAATGCTCCCGAGTGGCCAAGAAAATCTAGGGCAAGACCAGAAAAGGGTTGTCTAGCAATGATCAACAACCAATTTGCCAGATCTTGAAGAATTTTTTAAAGAATAATGGGCAAATGTTGCAATATCCAGGAGTGGAAAGCTCTTAGAGACTTACCCAAAAATACTCACAGCTGAAATCGCTGCCAAAGGTGCTTCTACAAAGTATTGACTCAGTAGTGTGAATACTTATGTAAATCAGATATTTCTGTATTTTATTTTTTATAAATTTGCAAACATTTCTAAAAAACTGTTTTCTCTTTGTCGTTATGGGATATTGTGTGTAGTTTGATGAGGAGAAAAAATGATTGCATCCATTTTAGAATAAAGCTGTAACGCAACAAAATGTGGAAATAGTCAAGGGGTCTGAATACTTTCAGAATGTACTGCATATAGTTGTGCCAATGCAGTTTCTGTCTGAACGTTCCGAGAGCACCACTTTCTCCTCCATATCCATTGCTAAGTGATAATTGACACTTCTGTGTTGCTCTGTTTATTTCTGATAGTTTTTAAAACCTATGAAGGTGTCCATTGAAAGCATATACAGTGCCTTGGAAAAGTATTCATCCCCCTTGGCGTTTTTCCTATTTTGTTGTATTACAACCTGTCATTTAAATTGATTTTTATTTGGATTTCATGTAATGGACATAGTCAAAATAGTCCAAATTGGTGAAGTGAAATGAAAAAATTACTTGTTTCAAAAATTCAAAAATACACCTGTTCTGAAAGGCCCCAAAGTCTGCAACACCACTAAGCAAGGGGCACCACAAAGCAAGCGGCGCCATGAAGACCAAGGAGCTCTCCAAACAGGTTAGGAACAAAGTTGTGGAGAAGTACAGATCAGGGTTGGGTTATAAAAAAATATTTGAAAGTTTGAACATCCCACAGAGCCTATTAAATCCATTATTCAGAAATGGAAAGAATATGGCAACACAACAAACCTGCCAAGAGAGGGCCGCCCACTAAAACTCAGAGAGGCAACAAAGACACCAAATATAACCCTGAAGGAGCTGCAAAGCTCCACAGCGGAGATTGGAGTCTCTGTTCATATGATAATTTTAAGCCGTACACTCCACAGAGCTGAGCTTTACAGAAGAGTGGCCAGAAAAAAAAGGCAAAAGGCATGTGGGAGACTCCTCAAACATATGGAAGAAGGTACTCTGGACAGATGAGACTAAAATTAAGCTTTTTGGCCATCAAGGAAAACGCAATGTCTGGCGCAATCCCAACACCTCTCATCACCCCGAGAACACCATCCCCACAGTGAAGCATGGTGGTGGCAGCATCATGCTGTGGGAATGTTTTTCATCGGTAGGAACTGGGAAACTGGTCAGAATTGAAGAAATGATGGATGGCGCTAAATACAGGGAAATTCTTGAGGGAAACCTGTTTCAGTCTTCCAGAGATTTGAGACTGGGACGGAGGTTTATCTTCCAGCAGGACAATGATCCTAAGCATACTGCTAAAGCAACACTCGAGTGGTTTAAGCCCAGACCTCAATCCAATTGAGAATCTGTGGTATGACTTAAAGATTGTTGTACACCAGCGGAACCCATCCAACTCGAAGGAGCTGGAGCAGGTTTGTCTTGAAGAATGGGCAAAAATCCCAGTGGCTAGATGTGCCAAGCTTATAGAGACACACCCCAAGAGACTTGCAACTGTAATTGCTACAAAAGGTGGCTCTACAAAGTATTGACTTTTGGGGGTGAATGGTTATGCACGCTCAAGTTTTCTGTTTTTTTGTCTTATTTGTTTTTTGTTTCACAATAAAACATATTTTGCATCTTCAAAGTGGAAGGCATGTTGTGTAAATCAAATGATACAAACCCCCCAAAAATCTATTTTAATTCCAGGTGTAAGGCAACAAAATAGTAAAAATGCAAAGGGGGTGAATACTTTCGGAAGCCACTGTATGCAATTTGTTGACACCACTACAAAGTAGAGACTTGGATACACATGATCCAAAATGCTAATCAATAAAAATGTCTGTTAAATTCGCTGCTGTAACTTTTATTGAACACATAAAGAAAAACAAGAAAACAAATGAACGACAAACAGTCTTGCAGGCTAAACACAGCAATGCAAAAACAACTTCCCACAAAGGACAGGTGAAAACATGGCTACATAAGTATGACTCCCAATCAGCAACACCGATATACAGCTGTTCCTGATTGAGAGCCATACCAGGCCAACACAAAGAAATACACAACATAGATAGAGCATAGAAATACAAACATAGAACATAACCAAAAACCCCGGAATACTCTAAACAAACACCCCTCTACATAAACACATATACCAACAAACCGAACCACATAAAACAAACACCCCCTGCCACGTCCTGACCAAACTACAATAACAAATAACCCCTTTCCTGGTCAGGACGTGACAGTACC
The DNA here is from genome assembly GCF_965601325.2 of Salmo salar. Lineage (NCBI taxonomy): Eukaryota > Metazoa > Chordata > Actinopteri > Salmoniformes > Salmonidae > Salmo > Salmo salar. The sequence goes on along the minus strand of NC_138305.1, from coordinate 84,343,844 downwards.
CCCCCTCAAAGGTGCAGACCCCGGATGCACCTCACGAAAACTAACCACAAAAATAAACCCCCCAAACTAAAGGGAGGGAAGGGAGGGTGGCAACCGTCACCGACGGTTCCCGTGCTACACCCCCCCTCCCCAATCCTCCTACTGTGGAGGTGGCTCAGGCTCTGGCCTTAGTCCCCCACCTAACCAGTCCACCCCCGCTGAATACCTCGGGCTGAAGCGCGTCACTGTAGACCTCGGGCTGAAGCGCGTCGCTGTAGACCTCGAACTGTAGGGCCGACTCTGGGAGCTCCGGACTGTAGGGCCGACTCTGGGAGCTCCGGACTGTAGGGCCGACTCTGGGAGCTCCGGACTGTAGGGCCGACTCTCTCGGTTCCGGACTGTGGGCCGTCTCTCTACGGGGCACCGTCGCCGGACGCTCTGGACGGGGCACCGTCACCGGACACTCTGGACGAGGCACCGTCGCCGGACACTCTGGACGAGGCACCGTCGCCGGACACTCTGGACGAGGCACCGTCGCCGGACACTCTGGACGAGGCACCGTCGCCGGACACTCTGGACGAGGCACTGTTGTCGGAAGGCCTGATGCGTGGGGCTGGTACTGGAGGTACCAGACTGGAGACACGCACCCCAAGGCTAGTGCGAGGAGTAGGAACAGGACGAGTTGGACTGGGTTGACGCACTGAAGGCCTGGTGCGTGGTGCTGGCTTTGGAGACGCCAGACTGGATACACGCACCTCAGGGCTGGTGCGAGGAGCGGGAACAGGATACACTAGGCCGTGAAGGCGCACTGGCGGTCTCGAGCGCAGTACTGGCACCACCCTTACTGGCTGGATGCCCGCTTCCCCCTGGCAAATGCGGGCGCTGGCACCGCATACACCGGCCTGTGAATGCTCGGCCTCGACACCGTGCGCATCACCCCATAGCACGGGGCCTGACCAGTAACATGCTGCCTCCGGTAAGCATGGGGAGTTGGCTTGGGGCTTAACCCTGGCCCAGCCAAACTATCCGTGTGCCCCCCCCCAAAAAAAATTATTGGGGCTGCCTCTCGGGCTTAAATCTCGTATTTTCACATCACCAACATTTAGAGAATGAATGCGCTAACATTGCCGAACTCTCTCTCTATATATATGGCTCTGGTATTATATATTTCACCATATTTATCCAACTGTAACCTTGACTTTATCCCATGTACACTCAACCTTAATTAATCATGTCACGTGCAGATCAGGCCCTATTCCTGACCTCTGACCTTTCCACTCCACACTCTGGTAGACCCTGGGGGAGCCTGGTAGACCTGTCACTGGAGCTAATGTTCCTGGAATACACAGCTATGTTGTTTCTCTTCATTAGTGGAGGTATTCTTATACTGTCATGTTAGTGAAGAAAACGAGCGATGGAATTCGGACCCCGGGAAACCCTCCTCTCACTCACTCACTCACTCACTCACTCACTCACTCACTCACTCACTCACTCACTCACTCACTCACTCACTCACTCACTCACTCACTCGCTCACTCGCACACACGCACACACACACACACACGTTTTCCCTCTCACACACATACACACACATATAAGTGACATTGAGGGCCCACCCAGAGAGGAAGGAAAGGTCAGAACAAAACTATCACGATGGGTTCATTGAGAAGATGAACTGTGTGGGGGGCTGATATCGTACAGTGACATTGAGGGAGTAGGAGTATGTGTGCGTGTAGTCGTCGTCGGTTGTGAAACTGAGGTTGTGTTCCTAGGCAGTCCCAGGCTTCTTACGGAGGGCAGCAGGAAAAGCCAGAGATAGCGGGCCATCATCCATCACCGGGATGAACAAGAAGCTGTTTATAAACACACAATGCTGGGAATGTCTTAATGAGCCTGCTCTTTCTCACTGCAGGGCCATGGCCCACACCATCACATCCACTTTCCCCTCCGTTCTTCATTATGGTGCTCCACATACTTCATTTACATCCCTCTATGCTCTCTAATTTCACACAATGCAATTCATTGAGGGAGGTAGCAATTACAACTTCAGCTATCACCTCATGCCGTAGGCCAAAGCAAGGTGTGCACACTCTCAGGAAAGATTTGTCAGTGTGATGATTCGACTTGAGCTAAATTCTAAGGTTTGCCCACCGAGGCCTATGTATCACTGCATAGTAATAGGTGCGTATATTTCTTTGCAGGCATTATTCATTTGAATAAATGACTGATCATGTTTGGGGAAAGAATCACATACATTACATTTCACAGTCAATAACCTTGCACACTATATTGACATCCTACTTACTGTATTGGAAACAGTACCTCTGCTAAATTTACTCTGAGAACCCCTCTTCTTGAAAGAAATCCATGGTATTTAATACCCTAATCTACTACATACAATGTTTCTGATATTGTGTCCAGTCTTTTGTTTGAGAGGGAAAACTCTTCTTTGTACTTGTGAGTGTGTGTATGTGCGAGTGTGTGTAGCGTGTGTGTGTGTGTGTGTGCGTGTGCATGTGCATGTTTGGCAAGTGTAGGGTGTCAGAGGCTGGACTGCAGTCAACATTACAAATGTAAGGGGAGGAAAAATCAAGAGGCTATCAGAAGAGTCAACACACGAGGAAGAAGACCACCGCTGGTGAGTTCATATCACTATTTTAAATACATTTTACTGGATGAAGAGTAATAGCCTTATTTTAATATGAACCTTTATTCAAACTCTGCTATGGACTGTGTATTTGGAAATCTTAGTTTGACCATAATCTTCCCCAAAGCCACTAGAATGCGTTCTCTTGTTAATGTGAAGAAGCTCAGCGGTGTCCTACTTCTCTTGAGAAACTTGCTACCTGATAGATGAAGTGCTAAGGAGCCATAGTGCATCTTACTGCCTAACAGAGAGATTTAGAAGTTTTAACAGTGTGCTTTGGAAGGGTAATCAACTAAGTTTACTGTTTTTTAAAATTAGTTTTATGTTTATTTTTACACATTAGTGATGCATGCAAGAAGGAACTGACATTGGACAGGTTACAGAGGTTTGGGTGGTTGCACTTGGACGTTAAAAAATATCTTTGCCACCGTGTTGAGCCAGTGTTTTAAGTTGATTCTGTGTCCTTTCCGTCCTGACAACAGTAGCCTAACACATTTATGAAGGTTTTTAAGACCTGCTGTTACAAACAAGTAATGGATAAGGAAAATATAGTTGTTAAGCTTGCATCTACAGTATGTAGGGGGGAAACCAAAATCTTGATTCTGTGGAATCCATTTGAGAGAGAAGCATTTTCTGAAACCTGCAGTTGTGCTAGCTCAAGTTTTCTAAAGCGACAATAGTGCCCACAATTAAAATCAAAGATATCAAAGATTTTAATTGTGAATATTATGTTAGTAATTATGTTAGTAATACACACACACACACACACACACACACACACACACACACACACACACACACACACACACACACACACACACACACACACACACACACACACACACACACACACACACACACACACACACACACACACACACACTGACCCCTCAAATGTAGCACTGGACTTTACCCACAAATCCATCTACTGGCCCTCACTGCAAGGCCACTCTAATCTAACGTAAGTTTCCTGTTTGAATCAGTAAACACTGTGCTATCTGAATCAGGCTACCAGCAAACAGTGTGCAGCGATAAATAGACAAGCAGGGGGACATGCTGAATGAAAGAAAGAGAAATAGATTTATTGTGTGCTTACTGCCTTCAGTCCACATTTTTTTGTGAATCAAGGGTAAATATTTTAAGCTCACCCTTACCCTACCCTCCTCCTTCTCCTTCTCCTCCTCCTTCACCTCCGCATCCTCCTCCTCCTCCAAAAATCTTCCCTTGGGGATGTGCAACATGCTCAGGCCCTTGTCCAACAAAGTGACAACTAGGCCAGACTAGGAGATCCATGGCCACATGTATACACTCCAATAAATTGTCCCCATCACTAAATATGATGGGAAAAAGGAATGAATGTGCACGCAGTCGTTCCCTCCGTTATCCTGCAGTATGATGGATATCAAGGGCTTGTTTTGCCGGATATGTGAGGACATGACTAATGTAACAATACAAATGACAGAGGAACATAACAACAGAAGTCTTTCCTGGGATTTGTTAATTTACTTTTACAATGACAAAGAGGAATCAGATAAATGTAATAATGACATAGTGTATTTGGGATTTCTCTACATTGGGGACCTTAGTCGGTTGTTCCTAGGTATCAGATGAAGGGATATTAGATGGATCCAAAGTTGACACAATGTTAATGTGAAGTTGCTTTATTGGGAGCTATGGAGAGAAATTGCGAGTTACTGTAACAGAGACGATCAATATAGAGGGTCTGTTTTTCTGAGCATCATCAAAGCTTTTATACATAAATGTTTTTGAATCATCCAGAATCCACCAATAGTCAGGTTTGCGCCCATTTCTCCAAACTCTACAGTATGGACCTGTTTAGAGCATCCTCCTCTGTTGATTGCTCTTTCACCTCGTCCTCTCAATATCTTTCACTTTACAGGAGACTTTAGTGTCATGTTTGATGCACAACACAGTGTGGCATATTCATCTATATCCAAAATGATTTAGACCACTCCCCAACCTGGGGTTGCCACCTCTTTCCAGACAGCCCTCATTGAAGGTTCAGCTCATTGGGAATTATGAGTTTGGCACAGTTACAGTATACTGGAAACCATTAGTGAAGAACAGAGGACTGCATGCCTGAGCAGGAGTTAGTGAAACATACAGGTGTCGGATCTTAATTTGACCAGTTTCGTCGCAGGAGTAAAATAGTCCTGCAGCAGGATTTGATTCTAAAAAGTGATAATTTCTAAAACGAAATTAGTTTTGATAGGCTACAGTAAGCTATAGTTCAGGATACACTTGTACTTCATAGTGGAGACTAAAATCTATCTTGTGTTATTAAACTACACTGAACAAAAATATAAACGCAACTTGCAACAATTTCAAAGATTTTACTGAGTTACAGTTCATATAAGGAAATTAGTCAATTTAAATAAATAAATTAGGCCCTAATCTATGGATTTACTGGGAATACAGATATGCATATGTTGGTTATAGATACAGTTGAAGTTGGAAGTTTACATACACCTTAGCCAAATATATTTAAACTCAGTTCTTCACAATTCCTGACATTTAATCCTAGTAAAAATTCCCTGTCTTAGGTTAGTTAGGATCACCACTTTATTTTAAGAATGTGAAATGTCAGAATAATAGTAGAGATAATTATTATTTCAGCTTTAATTTTTTATTTTTTCATCACATTCCCAGTGGGTCAGAAGTTTACATACACTCAATTAGTATTTGGTAGCATTGCCTTTAAATTGTTGAACTTGGGTCAAACATTTCAGGTAGCCTTCCACAACCATCCCACAATAAGTTGGGTGATTTTAGGCCCATTCCTCCTGACAGAGCTGTTGTAACTGAGTCAGGTTTGTAGGCCTCCTTGCTCGCACACGCTTTTCAGTTCTGCCAGCAAATGTTCTATAGGATTGAGGTCAGGGCTTTGTGATGGCCACTCCAGTACCTTGACTTTGTTGCCCTTAAGCCATTTTGCCACAACTTTGGAAGTATGCTTGGTGTTGTTGTCCATTTGGAAGACCCATTTGTGACCAAGCTTTAACTTCCTGACTGATGTCTTGAGATGTTGCTTCAATACATCCACATAATTTTCTTTCCTCATGATGCCATCTATTTTGTGAAGTGCACCAGTCCCTCCTGCAGCAAAGCACCCCCACAACATGATGCTGCCACACCCGTGCTTCACAGTTGGGATGGTGTTCTTTGGCTTGCAAGCCTCCTCCTTTTTCCTCCAAACATAACGATGGTCATTATGGCAAACAGTTCTATTTTTGTTTCATCAGACCAGAGGACACTTCTCCAAAAACTAGGATCTTTGTGCCCATGTGTAGTTGCAAACCGTAGTCTGGCTTTTTATGGCAGTTTTGGAGCAGTGGCTTCTTCCTTGCTGAGCAGCCTTTCAGGTTATGTAGATATTGGACTCGTTTTACTGTGGATAAAAATACTTTTGTACCTGTTTCCTCCAGCATCTTCACAAGGTCCTTTGCTGTTGTTCTGGGATTGATTTGCACTTTTCGCACCAAAGTACATTCATCTCTTGGAGACAGAACGCGTCTCCTTCCTGAGTGGTATACGGCTGCGTGGTCCCATGGTGTTTATACTTGCGTACTATTGTTTGTACAGATGAACGTGGTACCTTCAGGCGTTTGTAAATTGCTCCCAAGGATGAACCAGACTTGTGGAGGTCTACAGTTTTTTTTTCTGAAGTCTTGACTGATTTCTTTTGATTTTCCCATGATGTCAAGCAAAGAGGCACTGAGTTTGAAGGTAGGCCTTGAAATACATCCACAGGTACACCTCCAATTAACTCAAATGATGTCAATTTGCCTATCAGAAGCTTCTAAAGCCATGACATCATTTTCTGGAATTTTCCAAGCTGTTTAAGGCACAGTCAACTTAGTGTATGTAAACTTCTGACCCACTGAAATTGTGATACAGTGAATTATAAGTGAAATAATCTGTCTGTAAACAATTGTTGGAAAAATGACTTGTGTCATGTATAAAGTAGATGTCCTAACCGACTTGCCAAAACTATAGTTTGGTTACAAGAAATTTGTGGAGTGGTTGAAAAAATAGTTTTAATGACTCCAACATGAGTGTATGTAAACTTCCGACTTCAACTGTACCTTACAAAACAAATAGGGGCGTGGATTAGAAAACCAGTCAGTGTCTGGTGTGGCCATCATTTCCCTCATGCAGCGCGACACATCTCCTTGCTGGATATTTGGGTGAACTGGAACACACTGTCGTACAAGGCGATCCAAAGCATCCCAAACATGCTCAGTGGGTGACAATATCTGGTGAGTATGCAGGCCATGGAAGAACTGGGACATTTTCAGCTTCCAGGGATTGTGTACAGATCCTTGCGACATGGGGTCATGCATGATCTTGCTGAAACATGAGTTGATGGCGGCAGATGAATGGCACAACAATGGGCCTCAGGATCTCGTCACGGTATCTGTGTGTATTCAAATTGCCATAGATAAATTGCAATTGTGTTCGTTGTCCAAAGCTTATGCCTGCCCATAAAATAACCCCCCCCCCGCCACCATGGGGCATTCTGTTCACAATGTTGACATCAGCAAACCACTTGCCCACTCAACGCCATCTGCCTGGTACAGTTTAAACCGGGATTCATCTGTGAAAAGCACACTTCTCCGGTGTGCCAGTGGCCATTGAAGGTGAGCATTTGCCGACTGAAGTCGGTTACGATGCCGAACTGCAGTCAGGTCAAACCCTGGTGAGGACGTAGAGTATGCAGATGAGTTTCCCTGAGATGGTTCCTGACGGTTTGTGCAGAAATTCTTCAGTTGTGCAAACCCACAGTTTCATCAGATGTCTGAGTGGCTGGTCACAGACACTCCCGCAGGTGAAGAAGCAGGATGTGGAGGTCCTGGGCTGGCGTGGTTACATGTGGTCTGCGGATGTGAGGCCGGTTGGATGTATTGCCAAATTCTCTAAAACGACATTTGAGACAGCTTATGGTAAAGAAATTAACAAATTCTTTAAATTCTCTGGCAACCTCTCTGGTGGACATTCCTGCAGTCAACATACCAACTCCACGCTGCCTCAAAACTTGAGACATCTGTGGCATTGTGTTGTGTGACAAAACTGTACATTTTAGAGTGGCCTTTTATTGTCCCCAGCACAAGGTGCACCTGTATAATGATCATGCTGTTTAATCAGATCCTTGATATGCCATACCAGTCAGGTGGATGGATTATCTTGGCAAATGAGAAATGCTCACAAACAGGGATATAAACAAATTTGTGCACACCATTTGAGAGAAATAAGCTTTTTGTGTGTATGGAACATTTCTAGGGTTTTTTATTTCAGCTCATGAAATATGGGACCAACACTTTACACGTTCATACATTTTTTTATTCAGTATATATAAAACAATGATTGTTGATATGTAGGGCTGCCTTTCAGATACATTTTTGTACGTTTGAATGTCTCAGTAGTACCTACAGTAGTAGGACATTTATTCTGTCTGGTGCTTTAGCGTTTGGGCAAGCGGGAGAGAAAGAGAACTGATGGCTTTCAATTAATTTATGTAAATCACAAGGCTCATTTGAATGTCCTGCGACGCAGGAAAATTCGCAGCGAGAACAGAGTGATCAAATTAGGATACTATATCTGTAACTAATTAGTCACCGAACTATTATTACTTTTATCACTTCATGTTATGCGTGTGTGCATATACTGTATGCATCCTACATACGGTGTACCTTCTCATTTGCACTGCTTGCTCAGCACAGATGCTCAACAAGTGGGATAGATAAAGTCTAATTAAATTACATGCTGCTTGTTGCTCGGCTTGGTTCACGCACAGGCCAGTGTAATGAGACAGTTTAGGAATGCGGTGAGGGTGGGAAGGATACCATAAGTTCTCTAGAATCAAACTGCATGTCAAACCCAATCAGGGAGAGGTAAGGGCAAATCTAGGGTCTCTCTCTCTCTCTCTCTCTCTCTCTCATCAGGGCTCAACTCAACTCAATCAACTGGAGGGGCATCCAAGTCCCCCAAACTCTAAATCTGCCCAGCGTCAAATATTAACTGCAATACAAACAAAGCAGTGGCATAAATGCCCTGGGGGCTCCAAAGCTTCATTAAATAGTACCTGCAAAACACCAGTCTCAACGTCAACAGTGAAGAGGTGACTCCGGCATGCTGGCCTTCTAGGCAGAGTTCCTCTGTCCAGTGTCTGTGTACTTTTTCCCATCTTAATCTTTTATTTTTATTGGCCAGTCTGAGATATGGCTTTTTCTTTGCAACTCTGCCTAGAAGGCCAGCATCCCGGAGTCGCCTCTTCACTGTTGACGTTGAGACTGGTGTCTCAACATCAACTATTTAATGAAGCTCCCAGTTGAGGACTTGTGAGGCATCTGTTTCTCAAACTAGACACTCTAATGTACTTGTCCTCTTGCTCAGTTGTGTACCGGGGCCTCCCACTCCTCTTTCTATTCTGGTTAGTGCCAGTTTGCGCTGTTCTGTGAAAGGAGTAGTACACAGCGTTGTACGAGATCTTCCGTTTCTTGGCATTTCCTCGCATGGAATAGCCTTCATTTCTCAGAACAAGAATAGACTGATGAGTCTTTGTTTCTGGACATTTTGAGTCTGTAATCGAACCCACAAATGCTCAACTAGTCTTAAGAAGGCCAGTTTTATTGCTTCTTTAATCAGAACAACAGTTTTCAGCTGTGCTAACATAATTGCAAAAGGGTTTTCTAATGATCAGTTAGCCTTTTAAAATGATAAACTTGGATTAGCTAACACAACGTGCCATTGGAACACAGGAGTGATGGTTGCTGATACTGGGCCTCTGTACGCCTATGTAGATATTCCATTAAAGGCCGTTTCCAGCTACAATAGTCATTTACAACATTAACAATGTCTACACTGTATTTCTGATCAATTTTATGTTATTTTAATGGACAAAAAATGTGCTTTTCTTTCAAAAACAAGGACATTTCTAAGTGACCCCAAACTTTTGAATGGTAGTGTATACACACACATGCTCACACATACACTAATACACATACACACTCATACAAACAAACATGCATATGCCCGCGCGTGCACACCCACACACACACACTACCCACCCAGGGAGAGTAACTACAGCATAGTAATAGTATACTGTGTAGTGTAGATGGGGAAGAGTATTAAAGTTATCAGGATGTTTATGGAAAATAGAAGAAATATTACAAAGATTGACCACTGGTCATGTCAAGTTTTGTTGGTACAGAGACAAAATAGCAGTGAGTTATCAGCTACAGCTAAATCATTGATCCAACTCTGTGATCTCCTCTCCTATGACACACACACGCTCAAGTGGGTGATTATTGGGTCCCTGTTGTTCCATAGTGGGGTTGGATCCACCCAGGCCAAACCTGAGCTCCTCACCAGGGACAGGCCCCCATCTGACAAGACCTTTCTCTTCCCTCTGAACATTCAGCCGGGGCAGCTGTTTGGACATGAGTCCCATCTCTCTCTTCTTCTCATACTCTCATCGCTGTCCCTTGTCTCCCCGTGATTCCTCTCAGAGGAGCAGAGATCCATCCCATTGCCACAGACTTCAGCTGCACGCCTCCACAGTGGACAACAGTAACCTTTAGTTTTGCATCATAGAGGGTAGCTTAAAATAGGCAATGATATCACAGCTAGGAGACTGAGGAGACCTGTCGTCAGCGTGGATATAAAATGTTTGGAGAGTTGCAGATTCCTCAGATGTGTGGTTCCCTGTGTGTGTGTTGATAGATTAAGCGGGTGTTCCTAAGAACTGACTGTGGATCAGCTGTCCAGATGAGAGAGTGGAGTGAGTCGGAGATGACCATGTCTGCCGGTGGTTACCTCTCCGCCTTTGATGGATACGGCATTTCCGAGCCTCTGCAGTACTACGGTGAGCGACTCTTGATCTGGACTGTCTGCAATTATACTAAAATAATCTAGTCAGATTTTTTAGGGGTTATAAATTGTCTGCAATACTATGGTATGCTGATCCAAACACAATTTATCTTGATACATACCCTGTAATTGTATGGTGATGACCTAATTGAATCAAAATGTCATGATTAGACATTTATATTCCACATGTTTATGCTTGCTTTGTTCTGCTTTAGTTTGTGTGTTGCTTTTTTGTTCAAATGTTTAGTGCCGTAGGGCCTGCAGATTAGAAAGGGAGACTTGTAGGGATACATAATGTGGGTCTAACCTTATACATTTAGAAAATAACTATTTAATGGTACTATTTAATGTATTTTTTCCAATACACAGGATGTTAGCTAACAAAAAAATGTCATTGGAAAGAGGGGCTATTTATAATGGTTGCAGTGGAGAGTTATGGCCTAATCCGAACTATGAGGCTTCTTTCTTCACATTGTTGTCCTCTCCTCTCCTAGCTGGATGGATGGGATATGACAAGCTGCATGATGGGGGGTAGTGTTAGTGTGCGTGGGAAGGAGGGCGATCCGGGTGTTTACACAGTGCTGAAACGGTTTACTAACAGAGCTCACCACAGCGTTGTCACACAAGCAAAAGCTCAGTATTGGCCTCCATTCTCACCAGGACAGGAAACATCTGGGAGAGACGGAATGAGTTAGAAAAGTGGAGAGAGTTAGAAAAGTGGAGAGAGAGAGAGAGAGAGAGAGAGAGAGAGAGAGAGAGAGAGAGAGAGAGAAAGGCTAGAGAGTCAAGGTTCTAGAAGAGGGGTGAGGAAGGTTGTGGTTGAGGATGGGGTGAGTTTTGGGATTCAGAAATTAGGGGTCATAGGTCAGAGGTTGGACTCTAGAAGTCACTGTGGTATTCAGTCCATGTCAGGGCATCAGAGTTGTGGACGAATATCCATGCTTATATGGTAAGAAAACACTCGAAGTGTGCCTGAGTACAGTGTAACGTGTACAACCCCTAGTATTGATGCATTTTGAGAAAGGATGGAACTTCTAGTCATTGTTGGTGTCACGGTTGTTGTAATAGATGGACCGAGGCGCGGCGGGTACGTGAATGCTCATTTTTATTTATCCAAAACAAACACGAAAAGCGATAAACTGACGACAAAACAGTCTTGTAGGCAACACACAGCAATACAAGAAACAATCTCCCACAATTCCCAAAACAAACACACTCCTAAATATAGGACCTTCAATCAGAGGCAACGATAGACAGCTGCCTCCAATTGAAGGCCCCAATCCCCATACCTAAACATAGAAATACAATACCCTAGCACAGACAGAACTAACAACATAGAACTAAGCAAAAATCCCCGGACTAATAGATCAAATACCCCTCTACATGAACACATACTCAAACACACCCTGAACCACATAAAACAAATACCCCCTGCCACGTCCTGACTAAACTAATAAGAACAAATAACCCCTTTACTGGTCAGGATGTGACAGTACCCCCCCCCCCCCCCCCCCCCCCCCAAAGGTGCACACCCCGGATGCACCTGACAAAAAAAAAACTACAAAAATCAACCCCTTACTAAAGGGAGGGAAGGGAGGGTGGCTGCCATCACCGACGGCTCCCGTGCTACACCCCCCCTCCCCAACCCTCCTACAGTGGAGGTGGCTCAGGCTCAGGCCTTAGTCCCCTACCTGACCAATCCACCCCCACTGAATACCTCTGCCTGAGGCCATTCACTCTAGACCCTGGACTGGACTCTGGGAGCTCCGGACTGTAGGACGACTCTGGGAGCTCCGGACTGTAGGACGACTCTGGGAGCTCCGGACAGTGGGCCGTCTCTCTTGGTTCTGGACAGTGGGCCGTCTCTCCTGGTTCCGGACAGTGGGCCGTCTCTCCTGGTTCCGGACAGTGGGCCGTCTCTCCTGGTTCCGGACAGTGGGCCGTCTCTCCTGGTTCCGGACAGTGGGCCGTCTCTCTTGGTTCCGGACAGTCTGGACGAGGCACTGTTGCCGGACACTCTGGACGAGGCACTGTTGCCGGAAGTTCTGGATGAGGCACTGTTGCCGGAAGTTCTGGACGATATACTGTTGCCGGAAGTTCTGGACGAGGCACTGTTGCCGGAAGTTCTGGACAAGGCACTGTTACCGGGCACTCTGGACGAGGCACTGTCGTCGGAAGCTCGGGACTGGGCTGACGCACTGGAAGCCTGATGCGTGGGGCTGGTAGTGGAGGTACCAGACTGGTGACACGCACCTCAGGGCTAGTGCGGGGAGCAGGAACAGGACGTACTGGACTGGGCTGATGCACTGGAAGCCTAGTGCGTGGGGCTGGTACTGGAGGCATCAGGCTAGGGACACGCACCCCAAGGCTAGTGCGAGGAGCGGGAACAGGACGTACTGGACTGGGCTGACGCACTGGAAGCCTAGTGCGTGGTGCTGGTAGTGGAGGTACCAGACTAGGGACACGCATCCCAAGGCTAGTGCGAGGAGCAGGAACAGGATGAGTTGGACTGGGCTGACGCACTGGAAGCCTGGTGCGTGGTGCTGGTTCTGGATGTGCCAGACTGGAAACACGCACCTCAGGGCTAGTGCGAGGAGCAGGAACAGGACGAGTTGGACTGGGCTGACGCACTGGAAGCCTGGTGCATGGTGCTGGTACTGGATGTGCCAGGCTGAAGACACACACGCACCTCAGGGCTAGTGCGAGGAGCAGGATACACTGGACTGTAGGCGCACTGGCGGTCTCGAGTGCAGGACTGGCACCGCCCGTACTGGCTGGGTGCCCAATTCCCCCTGGCAAATGCGGGGCGCTGGCACTGCGCACACCGACCTAAAGATACTTGGCCTCGCCACAGTACGCATTAACCCGAAGCAGGGGACCTGTCCAGTCAAAGGTTGCTTAACAAAAGCACGGGGATTTGGCTTGGGGCTTAATCCTCGCCCAGCCAAACTACCCGTGTGCCTCCCCCAAAAAAATTATTGGGGCTGCCTCTCCGGTTTGAACGCCAACCGTGTTCCCCTGTAACATTCCCGGTCCTCTTTCGCCGTCCTCCATGGGCCCACTCCGGCTTTAATCTCCTCCCAGGTCCATGACTCCCGACAGTCCATCTGTTGCTGCTCCCTCCTCCGCTGCTTGGTCCGTGTTTGGTGGGAGATTCTGTCACGGTCGTCGTAATAGATGGACCAAGGCGCAGCGGGTACGTGAATGCTCATTTTTATTTATCCAAAACAAACATGAAAAGCGATAAACTGACGACAAAACAGTCTTGTAGGCAACACACAGCAATACAAGAAACAATCTCCCACAATTCCCAAAACAAACACACTCCTAAATATAGGACCTTCAATCAGAGGCAACGATAGACAGCTGCCTCCAATTGAAGGCCCCAATCCCCATACCTAAACATAGAAATACAATACCCTAGCACAGACAGAACTAACAACATAGAACTAACCAAAAAACCCCGGACTAATAAATCAAATACCCCTCTACATTAACACATACTCAAACACACCCTGAACCACATAAAACAAATACCCCCTGCCACGTCCTGACCAAACTAATAAGAACAAATAACCCCTTTACTGGTCAGGATGTGACAGTTGGTCATAATCATTCAATGTTTTTGTGTTTAAAAGAAGAAACCTCTCACTTTTTCAGTTCTTTTCTGAACTAATAAAATGCCAAGAGACTCAGGTTATGGAAGAGGATCTTTCTGATCAGAGTGACTGATTTAGGGCTGATCTGTGACCAGCTCTTCTCCTTATAATGCAGATGTGCTTCAGAAGAGCTGCCAGGGGCGACACATGTTCCCTCTGTGGACGTGGGGCTTGAAGTAACAAAACGTTCACAGATCCACCGGCCACCCCGCTACGCTCACAGAACATTCAGTCAAACACCAATCTACACGGCCATAAAACACTGAATAAAACTCTATAAAAAATATCAAATTCATAAACAACGCTGTAACCTCTCAGCTGCATCCTGTTTCCACAGTCCAAACTGGTTCACAAGGTCTTGCTCTGACGTTTTTTTATTACGCCCCACAGGACAAATAAAAGACACGTAAGATTGTGGACAAGGAACACATTCTTTTGATGCACTTTGACTTAAAAACCAGTTTGACAGTAATAATGGCTCTGGTAGAAAAATGCATTTATTTAGTAATATGTGCCGGTGGACCCTCTAGGCTAGCCATTAGACGTTCCCAAATCCACTCCTGTGGTGCACATAAACTTAACTGGAGTGACCAGGACAAAAACACTTAATTAATTTTGTGTTGTTATCCCATCACACAGATGTGCTGGGGGACCCTTTGGGCTACTCTTTCCAGGAGCCAGACCTACAGGGCCTAGCCTTCAGCCAACAGCAGTACAGCCCCGTCAACCTGCAATTCTCTGTCTACGAACCACCGTCCTCCCAGCCATGCCACCCACCCTACACCCACCCCTACGGCCCCCACTGCCTGGAGGCTCCCTGTGAGCCCAGCCCGGAGCCCCAGTGTGGAGGCCTGGGGAAGGGGGGTGGCGGAGGTCTGCACCTGGTCAAGAGGACCAGGCTGGGCCCTGGAGGGCGGGTGAGGGGCCTGGATGAGCTTTGTGTGGTGTGTGGAGACAAAGCCTCTGGCTACCATTACAATGCCCTCACCTGTGAAGGCTGCAAAGGTAGGGGAGGCAGTGTTTAATCAAAGTTTACAACAATATTTGGGAGGGTCAATCTGAAAGTTTTGTCATAGAGCCTGCTATTTCTGATTCTGTCTGAATATGTGTTTCTAATTTGAATGGGAAAATCTTTATCTGGATTAACTTTAATTGAAATGGACCCCAACTAGAGGTGGTTGCTACTCAAACCCATATCATAATCTGTCATTACTGTACTCCTGTGCTTCAGGTTTTTTCCGAAGGAGTGTGACAAAGAAAGCAGTGTACCGGTGTAAAAGTGGCGGAGGCTGTGAGATGGATATGTACATGCGGAGGAAGTGCCAGGACTGCCGCCTGAGGAAATGTCGTGCTGTGGGCATGCTAGACGAATGTGAGTGGAACGTACTATAACAAAATGCCTGTAGGTATCAGAACTCAGGATAAGACCCAGATGCAGACAGTTTGAATCACAGATGTTTATTAACAAAACAGGGGACAGGCGGACGACAGGTCAAGTGCAGGCAGAGGTTGGTAATCCAGGGCAGAGTCAGTAAGGTACAGAACGGCAGGCAGGCAGGGTCAGGGCAGGCAGGGTCAGGGCAGGCAGGGTCAGGGCAGGCAGGATCAGGGCAGGCAGGGTCAGGGCAGGCAGGCAGGGTCAGGGCAGGGTCAGGGCAGGCAGGGTCAGGGCAGGCAGTGTCAGGGCACGCAGGGTCAGGGCAGTCAGGATCAGGGCAGGCAGGGTCAGGGCAGGGTCAGGATCAGGGCAGGGTCAGGGCAGGCAGGGTCAGGGCAGGCAGGGTCAGGGCAGGGCAGGCAGGGTCAGGGCAGGCAGGGTCAGGATCAGGGCAGGGTCAGGGCAGGCAGGCAGGGTCAGGGCAGGCAGGGTCAGGGCAGGGTCAGGGCAGTCAGGATCAGGGCAGGCAGGGTCAGGGCAGGCAGGGTCAGGGCAGGGCAGGTAGGGTCAGGGCAGCCAGGGTCAGGGCAGGCAGGATCAGGGCAGGCAGGGTCAGGGCAGGCAGGCAGGGTCAGGGCAAGGTCAGGGCAGGCAGTGTCAGGGCAGGCAGTGTCAGGGCAGGCAGGGTCAGGGCAGGCAGGGTCAGGGCAGTCAGGATCAGGGCAGGGTCTGGGCAGGCAGGGTCAGGGCAGAGTCAGGGCAGTCAGGATCAGGGCAGGCAGGGTCAGGGCAGGCAGGGTCAGGGCAGGCAGGGTCAGGGCAGGCAGGGTCAGGGCAGGCAGGGTCAGGGCAAGCAGAGTGGTCAAAAGAGAAACATGAGTACGGGAATACACGCTGGTAGGCTTGACGAGGCAAGACGAACTGGCAACAGACAAACAGAAAACACAGGCATAAATGCACAGGGGATAATGGGGAAAATGGGCAACACCCGGAGGGGGGTGGAGACAAGCACAAGACAGGTGAAACAGATCAAGGTGTGACAGTAAGGATATTTGAACTATTTTGAACTGAAAGTGATGTGAATAAAGACAAAGTCCGATAGCAATAAGATCAAGAATCATGACCAGTGACCAAATATCCAATTTAAAGCCAGGCGGACTTAAACATTTGTCATTGCTAAGACAACCAAAATACCTTGGACGTGGATCCCTTGCAAAAATGTGCTATATCTCAATACATCTCCCCAGTTAAATAAAAGACAAATAAATGAAAGATAATTGCCTATGTGAGTCTGACAGAGGCAGTTGTGTTGCCAGGTCTGCTGACGGAGGTGCAGTGCCAGTCCAAGAGGCTGAGGAAGGGAGCCAAGCACAGAGGAGGAGGGCCTGAGGAGGAGGAGAACATGGAAAGCAGGAGCGTCAGCTCCACCAGCAGGCTGCCAGGACAGGTACATCCCTTTCTCCTCTCCTCCATTCAAACTTTCTCATCTAGTTTTCTAACCTTAAGTGTTTTGGTTAACTTTCTTGAATATTATGAATGGGGAAGACATTGTAGCTTGCTGTTTTTGAAAGATACCCCAAGATCATAATATTTGTCCAAAGCAAATATCCAAGCGTCTAAATAGTTACAGACCTTTGGATGATCATCTTGTCGAATGGATTGCACCACTGGAGTACCCGGATCTCTTCCTCAGACCCCAAGTTCACTTACTTTGGTTCATAAGTGGCCCTCTCCCATATTACTTTCTTGGACATCCAGTTTAAGTTCTTGGACCATCAGCATGTCCAAGATCACATTTTTGGACAATCAGATAATTTTATTGGTCAATGCATATGTCTTTGGAATGCTCCATCAGTAGCCTGAAACACTTGTGAATTATTTCTTATGGGGGCGTCCTGTAGTACGAACCCTACTTATACTCCAAGTCTGTTTCAGAATGATCATTCCACTCAGCAATCAACTGATCTGTTGGTGATGCATTTCCTTCCGTGACAGGTGGTGTCTGCAAATCTGTCAAGAGAACAGAATCATGTGCTGGACAGGATGGTGGAGGCTCTTCGGCAGTACAGGGCGCAGTACACTGTACACTGTAGGGTGGGTTGCTGATTAGAATAGTCATTCTGTTGTCCGTGGATTGAGATTTAAAGATGTGTTCCCATCTCATTGAGAGCTTATTCAGGCAGTTTTTTCTGCAGGTGTTTGAGTGGACTTGTACAGAGGATGGTGGAGACAGACTAATGGACGTGGCCTCCCCTCCCTCTCAGAGGCTGCTGCAGTTTGCCAAGAGTGTACCTGGTGAGTTGGGCCTCATCTCGTACATCAGCTTCCTCTCCTTTCTTGTTTCTGCACTGATATGAAAGAACTAAACAGGTCAAATGGAAAGCAAATACCTGGTAAGCATACATCATTTTTCTTTCAGCTACCATATGTTTTCAGATTTAAAAAAAACCCTCTTTCTTCTCTCTGTGGCCCCGCTGCTTCTGAATGACCTCCAGCAGTATTAACTAATCTAGCGTCTGGTGTCCGTGTAGGCTTTGAGCTCCTGAACTGCTCGGACCAGAGCACCCTCCTCTCTAGTTCCTCTGTGGAGGTCATGTTTCTGCTCTCAGCGCAGCAGTTCACCCAAAACCCGGCAGCCTGTAGTCCAGGTACTGACACCACTACACCACCATGAGGATTGTGGGTGTCTGAGTCATTTGGCCTGGCTCCATTTCAGCATACCGAAGAGGTAGAGGATAGGGATGAAAATGGATCCGAGCCGATTATGACATAGAGCTAATCATTTCTTCCCCCTTATTTTACAAGAACTACAGCCTTTCAACATCTCAACTCATCATTGGCTGAAAACCTTGGAGTCCAAGGAAAACATTCATAGTGGGACTGGCCCTGTAAACTCAGGTAAGGCACACTGTCCTTATTAGATACAGTATATACACCACCATAGTATCCCATCTTACGAGCTTTATTTGTAATACTATTTGAAGAGAGGTTCAACGGATTTTTAAAAAACATTTTAGCTTATTTTCCACTAGCATTGATACAGGCAAAAAAATATACTAGCCCGGAGAATCTGGACATTGCTAAATAACCAGCTAAACAACTTATTAAAAATGGTTTGGATGAAACCAAAACACGTAAGTCGAAAATATGCTAAAACTTCAAAATAGTGAACTAAAACCTTCAAAGAAGTTAGAATGAAGTGTTGCAGTGGGGCAAAAAAGGAAATGGTGTGTTTTTACTCTATTCTTCAATTGTGTGTCTTAGCTAGTGTGTCTGTGTGCAGGAATCAATGAGGACCTGCTAGGACCGGTGATCAACTTCTTCCACAGCATGGCAGCATTGGGGGTGACAGAGGCTGAATATGCCCTGCTCACTGCTACGGTACTGCTATGCTCAGGTGATTGGCTCTCTATGCCTGACATATTACTGTATGAAAAGCAAAATGTATTTATTAATACATTTTTAATACATATAACACAATACTTTTTTATTAATAAAGACACTTTTTATTTACTTATCATTTTCCTCCAAGAGTGTCTAAATATCTCCTCTAGCTTGCCCAGATAGTGATGACAAACTCATATATGTCGTTCTGTCATCTACTGTATCTCTGTTAGCAGACGAAGCGTCGCTGCGAGCGGTTGCGTGTGTGGAGAGCTTACAGGAGCTGATCCTGGAGCTGCTGTCCAGGGTGTGCGGAGCCTGGTGTGGAGCCCAGGGCCCTCAGGGAGCCCAGCGCTTCGCTCGCCTGTTGGGGAGACTCACGGAGCTGCGCACGCTACAACACAACCACCTCACCCTGCTCCAACAGCAGCCCTGAGACAGTCAGCCCTGAGACAGACACTGAGCACGGAGAGACAGGGATACAAATAGTTTAAATAAAGACTTAGTTTAATAGTTTAAATAAATACTTAATTTTGTATGTTTTCTCAAATGTGTACCCAAAAAATGTAACACTATTGGCCATTTATGATTATGCGATTTATCATGAAAATACCATTCTTTTCAGTGACTGGTTTTTACTGTAAAGTTTAACGTCACAGACCAGTATTAAACCAATATGAGTTTTGTTATATGGAGTACACAAATGTATTAAAAAAGTATTTTATCATACCTTGGCAGTCATCGTGTTTGTGTCAGCTCGTTTCCAGGATGAAAATGAATCAACCACCTGGCCATAATACTTCCATACACCGCTCTGGTAGATCTGTTATAACTTGTTCTCTTGGAGTTTAAAGGGATAGTTAACAAAAAATATAAATATAAATGATTTTACACTTACCTAGGATGTTGTCGGTCGACAGTATCAGCTTGGCAGTTTAGTGCAAAACAGTTTATTGATATCAATTGTGTCTAACATCAGAAAACATGGCAATACACCTTACAGATACCTCAGTCGTCCAACTTCTATTGCAACCACATCACTCCCACTCTGTGATAAAGGGAATTATTTCTCATGGTTGTTGAATTTATTTTCTTCAGACCGCTTTAATAAGTGCTCCACAAAGCAGGGAGAATTCCTATTTGCTACTTTCAAAAAACTAAATCACTCTTAAAACGCTATATGTGGAAATGTAAGTAAAATGTAAAAGTAAAGATATATTCAATGTTCTGTTCTGATACATAACTGTGCCACTGTAAAAGCTGTGACTAGTTATCACTGTTGATGGCAGTAAAGCATAGTTGGGTAGAAACACATACAGTGAGGGAAAAAAATATTTGATCCCCTGCTGATTTTGTATGTTTGCCCACTGACAAAGAAATGATCAGTCTATAATTTTAATGGTAGGTTTATTTGAACAGTGAGAGACAGAATAACAACAAAAAAATCCAGAAAACGTATGTCAAAAATGTTATAAAATGAGCTGAGATTAGTTTATAAAATGAGTTGAGATTAGGAGCACACTCTTAAAGGGAGTGCTCCTAATCTCAGTTTGTTACCTGTATAAAAGACACGTGTCCACAGAAGCAATCAATCAATCAGATTCCAAACTCTCCACCATGGCCAAGACCAAAGAGCTCTCCAAGGATGTCAGGGACCAGATTGTAGACCTACACAAGGCTGGAATGGGCTACAAGACCATCGCCAAGCAGCTTGGTGAAAAGGTGACAACAGTTGGTGCGATTATTCGCAAATGGAAGAAAGACAAAATAACTGTCAATCTCCCTCGGCCTGGGGCTCCATGCAAGATCTCACATCGTGGAGTTGCAATGATCATGAGAACCATGAGGAATCAGCCCAGAACTAGAATCAGAATCTTGTCAATGATCTCAAGGCAGCTGGGACCATAGTCACCAAGAAAACAATTGGTAACGCTCTACGTCGTGAAGGACTGAAATCCTGCAGCGCCCGCAAGGTCCCCCTGCTCAAGAAAGCACATATACATGCCCGTCTGAAGTTTGCCAATGAACATCTGAATGATTCAGAGGACAACTGGGTGAAAGTGTTGTGGTCAGATGACACCAAAATGGAGCTCTTTGCCATCAACTCAACTCGCTGTGTTTGGAGGAGGAATGCTGCCTATGACCCCAAGAACACCATCCCCACCGTCAAACATGGAGGTGGAAACATTATGCTTTGGGGGTGCTTTTCTGCTAAGGGGACAGGACACCTTCACTGCATCAAAGGGACGATGGACGGGGCCATGTACCGTCAAATCTTGGGTGAGAACCTCCTTCCCTCAGCCAGGGCATTGAAAATGGGTCGTGGATGGGTATTCCAGCATGACAATGACCCAAAACACACGGCCAAAGCAACAAAGGAGTGGCTCAAAAAGAAGCACATTAAGGTCCTGGAGTGGCCTAGCCAGTCTCCAGACCTTAATCCCATAGAAAATCTGTGGAGGGAGCTGAAGGTTCAAGTTGCCAAACGTCAGCCTCGAAACCTTAATGTCTTGGAGAAGATCTGCAAAGAGGAGTGGGACAAAATCCCTCCTGAGATGTGTGCAAACCTGGTGGCCAACTACAAGAAACGTCTGACCTCTGTGATTGCCAACAAGGGTTTTGCCACCAAGTACTAAGTCATGTTTTGCAGAGGGGTCCACTACTTATTTCCCTCATTAAAATGCAAATTATTTTATAACATTTTTGACATGCGTTTTTCTGGATTTTTGTTGTTGTTATTCTGTCTCTCACTGTCCAAATAAACCTACCATTAAAATTATAGACTGATCATTTCTTTGTCAGTGGGCAAACGTACAAAATCAGCAGGGGATCAAATACTTTTTTCCTTCACTGTAAATCATACAGTCAAATATTGTTTGATAGATTCTAAAGTACATCAAAAAGTAATTATTTCCTTTTCATTTGGTGTTATGTAATCTATGCAAATTAAAGACAAAAATAAAGACAATACACATGGATTAATAAAATAATCATTTAAATAAATTACTTTAATCACTACGCACAACTTAATATTTTCAATACTCAGTTCAGTTGTTCCCTTTGTTCATGGAAGTGTCCAAATGAATAACTTAATTCAAGACATATCTACATGAAGAGAAGAACCAAAAATATTAGTAGTGCTTTTGGGGAGTTTTTTTTTATAGCATATCTACTATTTTCTTACCATTTTGTGTTTTGAAGTTGTTGTATATGTTTTAAATTTATTTGAATAGTTATATTTATTATTTTCTTTTTCAAGACATACACAACACATGTAAACACAGAAAAGGAAAAAAGGTGACGTGACCAGAAGGAGTATATAAAAACAGAAAAACACGGAGACAAATACAGCAGTTAAGCAAACAAACAATACATACAAACATACATGGAAAGATAAAGCTAATTAATGAAGCATCATTAACTGGAATATAATAATTGTAGTAGTAATTGTAATAATTGCAGTAGTAATAACAACAGTAATAATCTGAACAATTATATTGTTAAAAAGCAGAATGAATTAACCCCATTTCACTTTCCATTGAGTCTTTCATATTTTCAATCAAAAGGGCAAGAATCAATTCCAGTTCATTCTTGTCTCTACTACACCAATCACTCCTCTATTGCGTGCCTAGATATACATTTCAAAAGTGTCAATCAGAGTCTGATGGGGTTAGCATCGTTAGATTGTGGAGGTTTTTGAGAGGATATGTGAGTGTTTTGAAGCGGAGTGCAGGCTAAAAGCAGTGGCTTTTTGGGGAAAGGTTGGGCAACAATCTATAAAACCATTGGTCTATACAATGTAATACTTTCTCTTTCCATGTCCAGTTTTCCTCTTCATTTCCTCTTTGTTGGGTAACATCCATGTCCATCAAAGTCATTGGTGTTTCCTCTCCCTACTTGTCAACCACGTGCCCAGATTGTAGTTATAAACAGGTCTCCAAGCTGTGCAATGGGCTGGCGGGGCGGCAGAGAGAAGCAGTTGGTAGTCTTGCATTTTTTGGGTTCAGATGATCTCCATTCTCAGCGTCAGCAGCAGCAGTGGCGTTGTTGTTACAGTTGAGTGTAACGGGGAGGCTCTGCTGACGGTAGGGGGCGGGACGGGAGGCGGAGCGGCAGCGAGGGGGAGGCTGAGGGGGCTGGGCAGGGGGAGGAGCTTGACGAAAAGCCAGGCGAACGTTGTTGCAGTCTGAGCGCTCTGATTCTTCGGTTTCAATGTCTGTCTCGTCAATCAAGGGGATGTTGTGGACCAAGTCACTGATGAGAAATTCCGGGTGTGCCATGAAGTCGTGGATGGAGTTCTTGGATTCCGGCTTCTCAATGCCATCATAAAGTGGACTACGGAATGCTTTCACCACTCGGATCTATGTTGAGTTTTATATAATAATGGTCAAACAAGGGGAGAAATGCAGAAAGGAAAAGGGAATAGATGGGACAAACAATTGGAGAGAGATGTAGCATTTAAGTATTTAAAAGCATCACAGTGGCAGAATTATTTGGCTGAACTGACCTGAAAAAGTTATGAAAAAATACAATTGAATCTTCTGAAAATTCTTATAAATGTTAGTTAAATTCTAAATAAAAGGTGTTATCGTACAGTAGTAGGCTTGCCTGGTCGTGGGGAGGTGTACCTCTTTCTGTCCAATAAGGTCATTCCTAGATATTATATTTGTCCATTTAGGGGACACCTTTTGCTCAAGAACTTGCCCAGAGGCAAAAGTTCTGTACAGCCTCTTTAAAGGCAATCAATTACCTATGAGTTTCACTGACCTGATAAAACCTACTGTATGTGTACAATATGTACATGTCTACTTTGGATTACTCTGTAACTTTAAAGTAAATGAGGGAAAGTAAAACAAATGAAAACTGAAATAACGACTTAAGTAAAACTTAGTGTTGTCAGTTCAATATAAGATATTTAAAATTAATCAAATATTAATTGATGGATATACAACATTGTCTGACACACACACACACACACACACACACACACACCCCCCTTTTCTACTGAACTCATTTTTCTACTGAACGGGACAAGTGAAACAAGTAGAACACAGAGCATGGGATTCAGATCAGTTCAAAAACCAAACAACAACTGACATGCCAAGACTGATCATGTGAGAGCCTCATTTACTGCCATGCTGTAAAAGAAACACATTCAAGGTGGTCGTGCATGAGCTTGTCCTGGTGCAAACGAAAATGGGTGTAGTTGGATAACATATTGTTTGGGTGATGCAACGTCCAATGAGCCATAATGCAGCTACCAGTTAAGCTAAGTGAACATCACCCACAATACAGACCAGTCACAGTAATCACAGGCTTCTGTAGACTTGATGAGTAATGTTGTTATATCACTGTACATTTGGGGGTGGCTGTAAAAAAAAGCCCTTCCTTAACAGTGTATGTGAATAATTAGTTCAACTTCCAAAAAAGTATTACTGAAAGTGAATTGTATATTTCTATTGAACATCTTGAACGTGTACTTTTAAGTTATCTAGGGTATATCTAAACTCAGGTGTTTTAGATACAGTACAAACAAATGTAAGGTCATAAATGCAGTCATCCAGCTCAGTACAAAAATGGCAATATAGTAGACAATAGATGTATTACATAAGGCACAATAGTCACCAGACTGGAATTGCCAGTGCTGTACAACAAATCATTACCTTCAATGTCAGAACAATTGTTTTAAAAACTGTTCCTCAAAATCACATTATACAGTGCCTTCGGAAAGTATTCAGACCCCTTGATTTTTTCAAAATATATATTTTTTTTACAGCCTTATTGTAAAATGGATTAAATTGTTTTTTTCCCCCTCATCAATCTACACACAATACCACATAATGACAAAGTGGAAATACGTTATTTACATAAGTATTCAGCCCCTTTGCTATGAGACTCGAAATTGAGCTCAGGTGCATCCTGTTTCCATTGATCATTCTTGAGATGTTTCTACAACTTGATTGGAGTCCACCTGTGGTCAATTGATTGGACATGATTTGGAAAGACACACACCTGTCTATATAAGATCCCACAGTTGACAGTGCATGTCAAAAACCAAGCCATGAGGTCGAAGCAATTGTCCGTAGAGCTCCGAGACAGGATAGGGGGAAGGGTACAAAAAAATGTCTGCAGCATTGAAGGTCCCCAACAACACAGTGGCCGCCATCATTCTTAAATGGAAGAAGTTTGGAACCACCAAGACTCTTCCTAGAGCTGGCCGCCCAGCCAAACAGAGCAATCGGGGGAGAAGGGCCTTGGTCAGGGAGGTGACCAAGAACCTGATTGTCACTCTGACAGAGCCCTAGAGTTCCTCTGTGGAGATGGGAGAACCTTGCAGAAGGATAACCATCTCTGCAGCACCACCAATCAGGCCTTTATGGTAGAGTGGCCAGATGGAAGCCACTCCTCAGTAAAGGCACATGACAGCCTGCTTGGAGTTTGCCAAAAGGCACCTAAAGACTCACAAACCATGAAAAACAAGACTCTCTGGTCTGATGAAACCAAGATTGAACTCTTTGGCCTGAATGCCAAGTGTCAAGTCTGGAGGAAACCTGGCACCATCCCTACGGTGAAGCATGGTGGGGATGTTTTTCAGCGGCAGAGACTAGACAGGACCGAGGGAAAGATGAACTGGGCAAAGTGCTGAGAGATCCTTGATGAAAACCTGCTCCAGAGCACTCAGGACCTCAGACTGGGGCGAAGGTTCATCTTCCAACAGGGCAATGACCCTAAGCACACAGCCAAGACAACGTAGGAGTGGCTTCGGGACAAGTCTCTGAATGTCCTTGAGTGGCCCAGCCAGAGCCCAGACTTGAACCTGATCGATCAGATCTGGAGAGACATGAAAATAGCTGTGCAGCAACGCTCCCCATCCATCCTGACCGAGTTTAAGAGGATCTGCTGAGAAAATGGGAGTAACTCCCCAAATACAGGTGTGCCAAGCTTGTAGCGTCGTACGCAAGAAGACTCAATGCTGTAATTTCTGCCAAAGGTGCTTCAACAAAGTACTGAGTAAAGTGTCTGAATACTTACAGTACCAGTCAAAAGTTTGGACACACCTACAAATTTTAATATAATATTGAAGACATCAAAACTATGAAATAACAAACGTTTTTAATTTTTGATAAATTAGCCACAATTTCTAAAAACCTGTTTTTGATTTGTCATTATGGGGTATTGTGTGTAGATTGATGAGGGGGAATAAACGATTTAATACATTTTAGAATGAGACTGTGACATAACAAAATGTGGAAAAAGTCAAGGGGTCTGAATACTTTCCGAAGGCACTGTAAGCATGGGAAAATCTACATTTGAAACATTTATGATGATACACCACCAGTTGTTCTGTGTCCAGCCACCACATACCCATCTCCTTGTACAAAAAGAATAAGAAGTGATGGGTTATTCATCCACTCAAAGTCAGCACCCATTCACACAGAACTCAACATAGGTCTTAATAGGCCTTATGGTAAGCTTGCTTTAATATTGTTAATGAGGGAAACAATACATTAATAAATAGAATGTTTCTGTAATGACTATGGCTGGTCCTAAATGGTAAAGAGATGCACATATTGTGAAGTATAATAAAATAATAATAATACATTCATTCCCACAGAGCAAATAAGTGTGTGAACATGAATGCAATCATATTCTGTTGCGATGGGCACTACAGGCTGAATCCTAACTTGAGATACATGTGAGTAACTAAAACCCTTGTTTAAATCATGCACTGATATAAAAAGGGATATTCGTGTGAAAGTCTGAGTTTTGGGCAAGCGTTAGAAATTATACTTAGGTCCTTATTCCTATTTGCTCAGTGGACTGTACCTCAGCATGCACAAACAATATGATTTGTTTGTTCATTCCTGCAGCAAGCATAGCCACAAAGACCCATTTCTTCAGCAAGCACCTCTAAAAATACCAACCTTTGTAGCAAGCACAACCCAAAAAAAACATTCTAAATGTGAAAATGACCACAAAGATCTTGCACAAGAAGCGACATTACCCAATAACATTGTTGTGATGAGGGAGTCAGGCAACACAGAGACACTGTTAAGGTTGACTTGTGCTGATTTGTTTTTCCAATGAGCTGTTTGTTCCCATAAAGTAAATTATTTAGAAAATAAATAATTATTATGTGCCCTCTGAATTCATGTCCCCTTGTGAAAATTGTAAACTTTCGAGTATAGTGCCCGCAATGGTCAATAAAACACTACAGCTGTTGAAAATGAACTATTACTCAAGTCAACGTATTCACTTGGTTCTTTCAAATGGGCCACCTAAAGTTCTCTCAAGGAGCTGGATGGAAAAACAGAAGTTTTATTGTGGTGGAGTATGAATCCCATGGTCACTTCAGACTTATTGAATTACACTAAACAATTTACGCAAGTCAGGGTTAGGCTCAATTCATTTTCACTCAGTCAATTCAGGGAATTAAATGGCAATTCTATTCATGAATTGGTCAAACTATTCTCAGTGAAGATAATGGACCATCCATCAATGTACACAGTATGATTAAGGGGAAACAATGAGAACTACCTATAAAGCTGAACAGCAAAACAATTAAGTAAAAGACACGCTGAACAATGGAAATTCAGAAATAGAAGCTAGTGTTCCTACATTCAGATATCTACTAACCTTCCTAATATACAGAACAATCTGTGTTTATAAGAGAAATGAGCAAATCAAAAAGTCCTCAAAGGAAATGATAATAGGCAAAGTGCACAACACTTAATGGTCTGTTTTTGAATATGGGTTGGACGAATGCCTCGGTATTGCATTATACCAAATGCTGCAATGCAACCTCCAAAGGAAATGGAGACATTTCACATAACTGCATGCAACAGATATATGGCGTGTCTCGCCCTTCAATTATGGTGTATTTTGCCATATGTAAGCTGTCAGTCAAACTGAACTGAAGTTAGCTGTCAGTCAAACTGTGTAGAAGTGAAACCGAAACTTAAGTTAAGGCATTCATTCTAACTGGTTAAAATGTTAGGGTTAAGGTTTGGGATAGGGTTAAAACAGAAAAAATAAAACAAAAAAAGGAGTGCCTAGCACTAAGATTGAACCCGCAATGCTTGGAGCTGTAGTTTCCAGTTTAAGCCCACCCTCAACCCATCATTGACTTATCTTAAGGGAAACATATAATTGAATGATCTCAATGGAATAAGATAATCTGTATGTTTTATAAGAAAAGAAAACAACAACAAAAATGAACTGTAATAATCAGTTAGAGTTGGCCTATGTTAGGAAATAGAAAGGAAATAAAACTACTTCCTTCATGAGATGCAGAACCTACAATGAGAGAGAATGAAAAAGACCAAGTAAAATGAGGATAGTTATTTGTACAAAGCAACACTGCAGATCCTATTTTGGCAGTCTGATCGAACCTAGGGACAGAGAAAGATTTATGTTGGTAGGGTGACCAAACAGTAACATCTCAGAAATGTCACTGTTTCAGGCTTACACTCGAAGGTTTACAACTGTCTAGAAGTGCACAAACCCAAAATACATGTTCTTTTTTTTCTTATATCTTTTGTGTCTTTTTTTTACCTTGATTTGCCATTTAGGAAATTCTTTAAAATTGGCATTGTTGTAATGCTCTGAATAAAATTCGTATCTCTTTGAAAATTAAACATATGTATTGTCACAAATCTGATAAAACCATAGGAGCATACCGACAGTCTGCTCTGGGCAGTTTAAAACACGATTGATCACAGACTGCATCAAGCCAAACAAAGCAGCAAGATGAAGAAATAGATTAAGGCCAGGATTAAATCAGATCAGCGGTAACCCACATTAGCCAACAAACTCTTGTTTAGGCCGGGTAAGAGGTATAACTACGGTATGAGCTGTCAAATTGGTGAGCTGCTGCTCTTGTGGACATTTTCAAAAGACACTACCGTCTGTCATGCCCTGATCTGTTTCACCTGTCCTTGTGATTGTCTCCACCCCCCTCCAGGTGTCACCCATCTTCCCCATTATCCCCTGTGTATTTATACCTGTGTTCTCTGTTTGTTTGTTGCCAGTTCGTCTTGTTTGTTCAAGTCAACTAGCGTTTTGTGTCTCAGCTGCTGCTTTTTCCAGTCTCTCTTTTATCGCCCTCCTGGTTTTGACCCTTGCCTGTCCTGACTCTGAGCCCACCTGCCTGACCACTCTGCCTACCCTTGACCCTGAGCCTGTCTGCCAACCTGTACCTTGTCCCCCTCTGGATTATCAACTCCTGCCTGCCTTGACCTGTTGTTTGCCTGCCCCTGCTGTTGCAATAAACATTGTTACTTCTACACAGTCTGCACTTGGGTCTTACCCGAAACCTGATACCGTCGTTCACTAAAACGTTAGTAGTTCAAAATATTGATATAACGTGTAGACTCTATTGATGATAGAAATAATTACACTTGAATGTAAAATCTTTCAAAAAACTGTTTACAAAAGGCACCTGGCTACGTTCTCCTTATTTGTGCAGTCAAAAAGCATAAATGAGGAAACATTTTCAGAACTATGAAATTGTCATACATAAAAAATATAGGCTATAATTAATCAAAAAAGAATACAGTGGCTTGCGGAACTATTCAGCCCCCTTGGCATTTTTCCTATTTTGTTGCCTTACAACCTGAAATGAAATTGATTTACACAACATGCCTAGCACTTTTAAGAAAAAAACTGAAAACTTTAGCGTGCATAACTATTAACCCCCCCCCCCCCCCCCAATTTTCATCTGACCAGAGTACCTTCTTCCATATGTTTGGGGTCTCCCACATGCCTTTTGGTGAACACCAAACATGTTTGCTTCTTTTTTTCTTTAAGAAATTGCTTTTTTCTGGCCACTCTTCCGTAAAGCTCAGCTCTGCGGAGTGTACGGCTTAAAGTGGTCCTATGGACAGATACTCTAGTCTCCGCTGTGGAGCTTTGCAGCTCCTTCAGGGTTATCTTTGGTCTCTTTGTTGCCTCTGATTAATGCCCTCCTTGCCTGGTCTGTGAGTTTTGGTGGGCGGCCCTCTCTTGGCAGGTTTTTGTTGTGCCATATTCTTTCCATTTTTGAATAATGGATTTAATGGTGCTCTGTGGGATGTTCAAAGTTTCAGATATTTTTTTTATAACCCAATCCTGATCTGTACTTCTCCACAACTCTGTCCCTGACCTGTTTGGAGAGCTCCTTGGTCTTCATGGTGCCGCTTGATTGGTGGTGTGGCAGACTCTGGGGCCTTTCAGAACAGGTGTATATATACTGAGATCATGTGACACTTAGATTGCACACAGGTGGACTTAATTAGTTAAATAATGTGACTTCTGAAGGTAATTGGTTGCACCAGATCTTATTCAGGGGCTTCATAGCAAAGGGGGTGAATACATATGCAAGCACCACTTTTCCGTTTTAAATTTTTAGGAATTTTTTGAAACAAGTAATTTTTTTCATTTCACTTCACCAATTTGGACTATTTTGTGTAAGTCTATTACATGAAATCCAAATAAAAATCCATTTAAATTACAGGTTGTAATGCAACAAAATAGGAAAAACGCCAAGGGGGATGAATACTTTTGCAAGGCACTGTACATAAATAATAATAAATAAATATATTATTTATGGGTTCATTTAATACAGCTGGCCAGCTAATATCACGCTTGAAGAAGCGAGGTAGCCTATACATAATTACAAAGACAAACGAATATTCAGCCTGACATTGCGGCACTCGAACAAGAGCTATGCGTTTGTCGGCTAGCGGGGATCTGATTGAATCCTGGCCTAAGATCATGAGGTAGTAGTGAAAAGGAGGTAGAGAAATGTAATATTAAATTAACAAATAATAAAACCACAAATATACACATAGACACACAGTCATTAAACTAATTAAAACATGATGGAGATAGAGATGGTAGATAAACCAGAACAAAGGAGGAAAACTCAAATGAAAAGGTCAGTTGGTCAGGCACCTCAGTGTTGACTCCCCCACGCCACAACACACACACAGACAAACACACATATCTTTGATGCTTAATTGCATTTCTGGGCAGGCAAAGGTCAATTTTCTACATACAACATGCTCATTTTGATGATGGTGAGTGGACTGTTTTTTGTTGTGTGCCGTTAATGGATGGCAGAAACTCACTCCCAGGCGCACCAGTTGCATTGGCAGTGGAGAGAACTACGTGAGTGGGAGTAGAAATATTGGTTACGTCATGGAGTTGGCTGAGAACTGAGGAGCGACGTCGCGCAGCACCCTGAAAGGAACCACTTCTCTTGAAGGTACTCACTACCTCCATCTGTTGGAGAGAAAGGGAGGATATTACAGAGAGGACATGACAGTCTTGAAGTACCTCATGTCAGTTGATAGGGGGCCCTGTGGGGCATATTGGAGAGCTATGAAAGCAACAGGCAGAATGAATCAAGGGATGGTATAGTAGAACTTTTAGTTTTGTAGAGTTCATGTTCCACTATGAAGGTATCAAAAGCATGTATTAGATACAAAAAGGCATTTTAAAAGAAAATCAAAGTATGTTTTAAATCAATGATGTTGCCCCCAAAACATGGACTGGTAATGTTAATTATTGTATTTAGCATTACATCAGCATCATATGTCACACCTAGAGGCTGGTTTGAGTAAGAGACAGACTACAATTAGAACTCTTGTAATATATTTAATATGCTTGTTGTTAGGATTATTAGGTATGATCATTGAATCATTTTCTGTGTAACAGTGACGAGGACTAAGGATACATAAAAAATAAAGACAGAAACTGTGATAATCGCAATGACATGAGGATGAAGGATAAAAAGTGAGAAATATGACCATGAGATGTAATCAAAATTACTCTGATAGGTTACAATAGAGATTATTATATTTCAATAAATATAGGAAAATAAAGTGTGGTGAAATAAATTAAGGCATCAAATGGTGAAGAAAGAGCAACACAAATTAACAGAGATAAGTCGGGCAAGCAGAAAAGACTCTTCGTAGGACAGTACAGCACATACCAGAGCCCTTGTTAGGGAAAGACAAGGGACAGAGAATGGTGGAGCCCAATGCACTGTACCTGAGTCTGAATACGATTGAGGCCCCGGAACCAGAGGATCTGCCCTCGACGTAGCTCCCTCTCAGCATGGTCAATCTCTTGCTCATCATCTGCCATGTCATCATCAATCATCTCTTCCTTACCCAGCGCATGACCCGCTTCCTTCAGACAGGGCAGGCGGCTGGTAGGCACCGTGGTGATGAGCTGTTGGGGTCAGGGGTCAGCGTTAGTTGACGAGCAGAAGAACACAACTTCCGTTTCGGTCTGGTTGGTCCTAGCAAGTCCTTGTGTCAAAGCCAACTGAAGACTGGGTTATGGATATGTGGGTTTGTCTATGTCAAAGGTCTTAATTGTGTCTTGACACAAAACCACTGGAGAACCACAGATTGGTTAACACATTCACACAACATTAACTCCAGCATAAGTACCTGTCCCCACAGCAGCTCTCCTACTCCCACGAGCAGACACCACAGCCACTGCTCCACATTGAGCGGTGTGCAGCTGAAAGGTTTCCCCCCAAACTGCACAATCACAAACTGTACAGAATAAGACACAAGACGAGAGAGATATGATTACAAAAAGTGCTTGCCATTGGTTAGCACAACATACATGTATCATATATCCTGTGAGACAATAATTAAGTAGTCAATATTATTAGGTATATGTCATGGTTGAATAACATTACTAGGGTTGCTATAATGTAAAGGGAAAACAACGTATAAGAAGTAAACGCTTGTGGTCCTCTCACCTGCATTAAAAAAGTCCCCAGCACAATACTGCAGAAAATAGGGTTGTGGAATATGCCGTCGAAAACATTCCTTTCACCGTGGATCTTGCGGGCATTGATCTCGTTGAACAGTTGCATGAGCACAAAGGTGTTGAAGATGATCGTGTAGTGCTCGGAGGGGGGAGAGTGCAGAGGGGCGTTGCGTCCGCTATCAATGTTGAAGATATTTTCTCCTGAGATAGAGAGGAACACAAAAAGGATAAGCAGACAATAGAAAGAGACACGTAGTCAAATATATATTTTCTAGTTAAAGGGATAGTGCAAGATTCGGGAAATTAAGCTGTTTTGCTACTTACCCAAAGTCAGATGAAGTCATGGATACCATTTTCTATGTCTCTGCGTGCAGTTTGAAGGAAGTTGACGGTAGTTTCTACTTCCAGTGATTACGTTAACGCTAGTTAGCATTGGCACGCAAAACTACCTACAACTTCCTTCATACTGAATGCAGAGACATAAAAATGGTATCCATGAGTTCATCTGACTGGATAAGTAGCAAAACACACTATCCCTTTAATGGCAAGCAAAGGTATACTAAATGATCATGTAAAATACTATGAGCTAAAAGAGCACCACAGTTCCATGACTGTTTTTCTTCAACCTTCTTGTTCCTCACTATTGCCATTACCTACACCCCACTCCCCCTTTCCCCACCTCCAGCCTCCGTCCCCCACCTCCACCTGCAGCCACCCTCCACCTCCTCCCCTCGTCTTCATTCTCCTCCCACTTCCAGTCTCTCTCCTCCTCCCTTGTGTGTACCCGCAAACAGCAGGGTGAAGATGATGGTGAGCTGGTAGATGGCATGGCCCAGGATGTTCTTCATCATGGTGCGGGAGATGAGGGGGTTGTTGCGGCCGTAAGGCTTCCTCAGGAGCAGGGACTCAGTGGGCGGCTCGGTGGCTAAGGCCAGGGAGGCAAAGGTGTCCATAATCAGGTTCACCCACAACATCTGGACAGCCTTCAGAGGAGAGTCCTGAAGGGAGGAGAAAGAGAGGAGGGGGTTGGGACATGTAAGGAGAGAGGGAGAAAAAGGTAGAGAGAGGGAGAAGGAAAGAGGCAGAGGGAGAAGTAAAAAGAGAAACAGCAAGAGAGAGAGGTAAGGAGAGAGAAAAAGAGGTAAGTAGATATCATTTTAATTAATTTTGCTTCAAAGCTTGTTTGGAATGTCCACAGACCGTTACCTACATCTTAGATCATTTACTACAGTTACTTAAATGGTCAATTTGGATTTTACACAACAGTGAATTGTGTTGTGGTGTGCTGTGGTGTGGTGTGGTGTGCTGTGGTGTGGTGTGGTGTGGTGTGGTGTGCTGTGCTGTGGTGTGTGACAGTCAGAGATGGAGTGAGTACCTGTGTGATACAGGCGCCAGTGAAGGCCACGATGACAGCCACCACGTTGACAGTGAGCTGGAACTGGAGAAACTTGGAGATGCTGTCATAGACGTTACGTCCCCACATGACTGCCTTCACAATGCTAGAGAAGTTGTCATCAGTCAGGATGATGTCAGAGGCTTCCTTGGCTACGTCAGTACCAGCGATGCCCTACACAGAGCCCAAAAAATGATCCACTTTAAATTCACCCCCCCCCACTTGCACAAGTCTCACATAAAAAAACATGTCACTAATACCTATGTATGTGCATGATAGTTACATAGCCGTAAGTACTATGTTAGAACTAATGTAACAATACCACAGTACATACCATGCCTATGTAACTACAATGTAAATAGGTAGGGAAATGTATTATTAAAGTGATGCTCCAAAGGTCTTCCATAATATCACACAGTAGTTTTGAAAGCAGTGCTCACGAGCCAAAACTGGTCCCTGAAAATTGTGCACAATTGTGTACTACATCAACCATTTTGTATGATACGTTACAAATTTGTAAGTGCTTATGATCCTGGACTGCAACTTTAAGTGTGGGACTTAATATTTTCCCAAAGTTACTAAAATGACAAAAGATTTGTCATCATCATTATCATCATCATCATGATGTCTCACCATGGCAAAGCCAACATCGGCCTTCTTCAGGGCGGGTCCGTCGTTTGTCCCGTCCCCTGTCACTGCCACTACCTGCCGCTGTTCCAGTACAGTGCTGTCTATGATGCCTGCAGGGAGATTAAGGTCTCATTGGAAATCCTGCAGCTGCATGGTTTACAAACTGTTTACAAAAGAATACTGTAGCTTTGAGTGTTGAATCTCTGACCCACCTTTGACCAGTGTATGTTTGTCTGTAGGTGAGGACCTAGCCAGAACTCTCAGTTTGGGCCAAACCTTATCCATGCGCTCCTGCTCAACCTGTAAGAAAGAAAGATTAGGTATCCACAGAAAATGTTGAGTCATGTAACACTTTGTAAAACAAGCTAAGGAACTGAATCAGGGCACTTATATTTTTTAGTCAGTTAAAAAGTGTCAAACAATTCATGAATGATGAATTCTACCTCTCCTTTCTCATTTCTGATTCGTCGGTTGAATTCCTTCCCGTCTATACACAGGAAGTCATCCCCTGGCTGGATGATGCCACACTTGGCAGCAATGGCTCGTGCTGTGTTGATGTTGTCACCTGTCACCATGCGCACCGTGATACCTGCTCGCTGGCATTTCTTGATAGCATCTGGGACCTGGTTAGAAAACACAGCTGGGTTTTGATAAAGCCTTGGCACACCCTCTTACTAGCTAATGTGCATGAAACTACAGCTTAATCACTGAATATTTACTACAATTATAACAATACCTATAATCTCAGAAACGCAGAACTGAAACATTTTTAATTGCATCGGACACTTGATTATGTTCTGGGGGCAGATGTGTTAGAAAATATACTACAACAAGGAGTGAAATAGCCCCCCCTCTCTGTATCCTTATGGCAAGTCTATGGTCCAAATGTCCACTCCCCTTCCGAAACTCAAAAAATGCGAACAGCTGTGACAAAGTTCCTTGTTAGTCATCGCATCCCAGTCTGTTGACAGACGCTACGATACTATTTATTATGTATGTTACGTGTGAGATTACAATACCTATACCTAACTATGCCTATCTATACCTATACCTGACTATACCTATACCTAACTATACCTATACCTATCTATACCTATACCTAACTATACCTATCTATACCTATACCAATCTATACCTAACTATGCCTATCTATACCTATACCTGACTATACCTATACCTAACTATACCTAACTATACCTATACCTATCCATACCTATACCTATCCATACCTATACCTATACCTATACCTATCTATACCTAACTATACCTATACCTAACTATACCTATACCTGACTATACCTATACCTGACTATACCTATACCTAACTATACCTAACTATACCTATACCTAACTATACCTATCCCTAACTATACCTATACCTATCTATACCTAACTATACCTATACCTAACTATACCTATACCTAACTATACTTAACTATACCTATACCTATACCTGACTATACCTATACCTAACTATACCTAACTATACCTATACCTAACTAAACCTAACTATACCTATACCTAACTATACCTAACTATACCTATACCTAACTAAACCTAACTATACCTATACCTAACTATACCTATCTATACCTATACCTATCTATACCTATACCTAACTATACCTATACCTAACTATACCTATACCTAACTATACCTAACTATACCTATACCTAACTATACCTAACTATACCTATACCTAACTAAACCTAACTATACCTATACCTAACTATACCTATCTATACCTATACCTAACTATACCTATACCTAACTATACCTATACCTAACTATACCTATACCTAACTATACCTAACTATACCTATACCTAACTATACCTAACTATACCTATACCTAACTATACCTATCTATACCTATCTATAACTATACCTATCTATACCTATATATACCTATACCTAACTAAACCAATACCTAACTACACCTATCTATACCTATACCTAATTACACCCATACCTAACTACACCTATACCTAACTATACCTATCTATACCTAACTACACCTATACCTAACTATACCTATACCTAACTATACCTATACCTGACTATACCTATACCTAACTACACCTATACCTAACTATACCTATACCTAACTATACCTATACCTATCTATACCTATACCTAACTATACCTATCTATACCTAACTATGCCTATACCTAACTATACCTATACCTAACTATACCTATACCTGCTGTTTAACAACACCTGTTGTATACAATACCTGTTGTGTCACCCTGCTTTTCCAGTCCTTCCATAATGGCATGGGTCTTCCCACTCTAAACTTTTTTATTCCTAAATTCATAACTATTTAACTTATTTAGACATTTATCTGCAGAATAACTCACTTGAAATGAAGAGCAAGAAACAGTCAATTGTCATACCTGTGGAAAAACTCCACTCCAAATCTCTACCTACATTTGTAAACAACTGCACCGCAATAGAGAGTCCCTCTGCGTAAGGTCTTGGTTACCTCTGGGCGGACAGGGTCCTCGATGCCCACCACAGTGATACAGATGAGGTCGCTGACGATGCCCGCCTCGTCCTCCCAGTCGGGCTCAGGGCTGGCTGGCAGGTCCTTGTAGGCCACGCAGATGGTGCGCAGGCCGTCGCAGGCCATGGGCTCGATCACCTTCTTCGCCATCTCGTCCCTGTCCCGTGGGCGGAAACCCCGCGGATCTCCACCGCCAGCCATGATAGAGGAGCACCTGACAGACAGAGAGTCAGAACTATGGTTGCAAAGCTACCGGTAATTACAGAAAATGTATACTTGAATAACTTTTAAGTATTCATACAGTATATAGTATTCATTTTTTATATCTGTGTCCATATTTTCCATGAGCTACTAGTAAATAGACCATATGGTTCAAGAGAAATAGCCGATTACATTTTTTTTTTAAACCATCTAATCAACAATGGCATTATTAAGTATGCAACTTTTCCAACTATTTATTTTTTCACAACTACCACCAGTTTGGCAACACAACATTTACAACAAAGACATATTGACACAGTAAAATAAATAAAAGTCTGTAAAAACATATATAAAGGATATTTTCTGGTGGCATGGCCCAGGATTAAACACCAATGGTATTCACTAAATTCATGGTTTATACTTAGGATGTTTTACACCTTTGTCATTCTATTTTAAATGTTATTTAAAAATAATCTTATTAGATTCTGTTATATATTGTACATATGATAAGGCCACACAGAAGGCCAGAGATAATTACAGACACCAGTGACCATCTGAAGGACCTAAAAAGGCCACGAGATGTCCAGTGATAAATTCCTTAAAATCCTTGAAAGTTACCAAAATTGTGTTAGATACTGCTACTTTCCAGTAATATACCCTTCCTTTGATACCCTAGTCAGGACACAAGTCAGATGCTCTGTATGTTAGGGCACAATATTAATGTTAGTCGTTTTGTTTTGTTCATCAAACCTCATTCAAGGCTAACTTTATCTCGAGGCCACCACCACCACATTCTCTATCAAAGCTGTAACCTCAAATCAAATCCAACTTTATTTGTAAAGCCTCGGAGTCAGACTTACTTCTTGAGCAGGATCTCAGAGGCCCCCTTGCTGTAGAGGCGGAAGGATCCATCGGGCAACTGCACCACTGTGCTCATGGACTTGCGCACCGAGTTGAAGGTGTAGACCTTGTAGAGCTTCTCCTCAGGGATCTGTTCCCTCACGGGGGCATAGTCCCTCTTCAGGTCCAGGACGAAGCCCAGTAGGGCACACTCCGTCTTGTTGCCCACTTGCTTGGGTAGGCCTCCCTCCTTATCTGGGGGCTAATGGATAAAATATTAAGTTACTATTTCCCCCCCGCTCAACAGACTGGGCAAAATGAGTCTAAGAAAAGAAGGAAAAGAAAAGAAAAGGTAAGACGATAACATTTGTATGTAAATGTGTATGTAAATTTCTATGTACATTCTGAATTCTATGAATTGTTTTAGCTACTGTATGTTGTGCTGACATGAATAAAATGAGTTTCCATCTACAGTGCCTTGCGAAAGTATTCGGCCCCCTTGAACTTTTCGACCTTTTGCCACATTTCAGACTTCAAACATAAAGATATAAAACTGTAATTTTTTGTGAAGAATCAACAACAAGTGGGACACAATCATGAAGTGGAACAAAATTTATTGGATATTTCAAACTTTTTTAACAAATAAAAAACTGAAAAATTGGCCCGTGCAAAATTATTCAGCCCCTTTACTTTCAGTGCAGCAAACTCTCTCCAGAAGTTCAGTGAGGATCTCTGAATGATCCAATGTTGACCTAAATGACTAATGATGATAAATAGAATCCACCTGTGTGTAATCAAGTCTCCGTATAAATGCACCTGCTCTGTGATAGTCTCAAAGGTCCGTTTAAAGTGCAGAGAGCATCATGAAGAACAAGGAATACACCAGGCAGGTCCGAGATACTGTTGTGGAGAAGTTTAAAGCCGGATTTGGATACAAAAAGATTTCCCAACCTTTAAACATCCCAAGGAGCACTGTGCAAGTGATAATATTGAAATGGAAGGAGTATCAGACCACTGCAAATCTACGAAGACCCGGCCGTCCCTCTAAACTTTCAGCTCATACAAGGAGAAGACTGATCAGAGATGCAGCCAAGAGGCCCATGATGACTCTGGATGAACTGCAGAGATCTACAGCTGAGGTGGGAGACTCTGTCCATAGGACAACAATCAGTCGTATACTGCACAAATCTGGCCTTTATGGAAGAGTGGCAAGAAGAAAGCCATTTCTTAAAGATATCCATAAAAAGTGTCGTTTAAAGTTTGCCACTAGCCACCTGGGAGACACACCAAACATGTGGAAGAAGGTGCTCTGGTCAGATGAAACCAAAATCGAACTTTTTGGCAACAATGCAAAACGTTATGTTTGGCGTAAAAGCAACACAGCTCATCACCCTGAACATACCATCCCCACTGTCAAACATGGTGGTGGCAGCATCATGGTTTGGGCCTGCTTTTCTTCAGCAGGGGCAGTAAAGATGGTTAAAATTGATGGGAAGATGGATGGAGCCAAATACAGGACCATTCTGGAAGAAAACCTGATGGAGTCTGCAAAAGACCTGAGACTGGGACGGAGATTTGTCTTCCAACAAGACAATGATCCAAAACATAAAGCAAAATCTACAATGGAATGGTTCACAAATAAACATATCCAGGTGTTAGAATGGCCAAGTCAAAGTCCAGACCTGAATCCAATCGAGAATCTGTGGAAAGAACTGAAAACTGCTGTTCACAAACGCTCTCCATCCAACCTCACTGAGCTCGAGCTGTTTTGCAAGGAGGAATGGGCAAAAATGTCAGTCTCTCGGTGTGCAAAACTGGTAGAGACATACCCCAAGCGACTTACAGCTGTAATCGCAGCAAAAGGTGGCGCTACAAAGTATTAACTTAAGGGTGCTGAATAATTTTGCACGGACAATTTTTCAGTTTTTTATTTGTTAAAAAAGTTTGAAATATCCAATAAATTTCGTTACACTTCATAATTGTGTCCCACTTGTTTTTGATTCTTCACAAAAAATTACAGTTTTATATCTTTATGTTTGAAGCCTGAAATGTGGCAAAAGGTCAAAGTTCAAGGGGGCCGAATACTTTCGCAAGGCACTGTAAATGGCCAATAAAGATGTAAATGTCCAACTAAACTACACTGAATAAACAGAAAAAATAAATCTGTGTCCCGTTATCATTCCACGCTGCAGACATATGCCACAATAAAACTGTAGGAGCATTCAACAGTGTGCAGGTATCTACAGTATCTGTCTTTCAAAATCCACCCTCTCACCATAATCTTGGAGGTGTAGGCGCTGTTGAC
Organism: Salmo salar; assembly: GCF_965601325.2. Classification (NCBI taxonomy): domain Eukaryota; kingdom Metazoa; phylum Chordata; class Actinopteri; order Salmoniformes; family Salmonidae; genus Salmo; species Salmo salar. Next base: position 84,303,259 of record NC_138305.1, on the reverse strand, counting down.
AGCTATGGCATTTACGAGTGTGTCCAGCACCATAGGATTCATCTGGTCAGGGTGCGGGACCCTGTGGAAGTGCTGGTCGCCCGCGTAGGCCTGCACCACGGTCATGCGGTTGGTAGTGAGGGTGCCCGTCTTGTCAGAGCAAATGGCCGTGGCATTGCCCATGGTCTCACAGGCATCTAGGTGGCGCACCAAGTTATTGTCCTTCATCATTTTCTATAGGGAAACAGGAGGAAACAGATGGAGAGGAATCTTACTGTTAGGCCTGAGAAACTACAATACAATTTCAGCTGCATGCACAATATATAGTGTAATCGCGCCTTGTTTTGTCACATGGGGGATATTTGAGCAAAAATGCCATTTAACATGATTGTCACATAATGTCTGCAGCAACACACACACCACACACACACACACCTTATTCCCCTCACCTTGACAGAGTAGGCAAGTGATATAGTGACAGCCAGTGGCAGCCCTTCAGGCACAGCCACCACCAGCACTGTGACGCCGATGATGAAGAACTTGACAAAGTACTGCACATAGACGGGTGTACACTCAGTGAGCCACTCCCGGCCCTGAACCACAAAGGTCTCGATCACAAAGTACATCACCAGGATGATCACTGTGATGGCTGACATGACCAGACCTGAGAAAGAGGACAGAAAATGTGAAGAGTTTGTCAGCAGTGTATGCACTACTAGCCACCTTGTGTATTCACAGGTCAAGTCAAAGTGAACAAGCAGGCCAGCAGAAAAGAGATTATGAATGCTGAATGCTTAGAGTCAGCCCTCACCTGCCTTCCCGATCTGCACGGCCAGTTTAGTGAGTTTGCCCTGGAGCACAGACTTCTCTTTTTTAGGCACGTTGCCCTTTTTCTTCTCTGCTTCCACCTCCCCTCCTTCAGCGCTCTTCAGGGGCTGCATCTCCATGGCAACGGCCTCATCCTGTTTCTTGGCTAAGGTTGGGGGTTGTCACAAAGTTAGGGAGTGGTTAGGATGGTTAGATGAATGTCAAAAGGTGTGGTGAGCGTTGCGGCACAAAATGGCTGCCGTGCTTCGCTCAGGTTGGTGCTACAGTATGCAACTGTAACATGGAGTGCCTCCTATAGGATTTTAAGCACTTTGAGACCTAATAAAATGCGCTGTATACATACAATCCATTATTATCACATTTACAGGTGCAGGTAAGATGTTTTCAACATATATCAAGAGATTGCTTCCATCTTATTCGAGAAGTAAAAATGTTCTATATAAATATTTGGTATAAATTATTACCTCATACCATCTGTTGTTTGTATAGTTCTCCAAACGCTTTATATATGGCAGCCTATTTGAAATGAGGGATGATTCATCTGCCTTGAAATCCCACTGTTTCTTACCTTTGTTCTGATTGTTTTCCAATGTCCCATCTTGCTTACCTGTGATTGAGTGAGAGAGAGATAAATATCTAGACTGATACAGCTGAACGTGACAGACATAATGCTGCATGGGAGGCAAACATGGCTCCCATTTTAACCCCCCTAAAGGAGTAAAAATTGAATGGGAAAATGAATAGACAAAATGAAAGTGACAGAAACATGTGAAGAAATTGCATGTTAAACATAATTTTATAAATATGTTTACAGTTTGTATTTTTTCCCCAAATTACATTAGGGGCCCACAATTTCCCATGGAAGTCCCATGGAATATCTCTAGCAAATCCCTTCACCAATCTAACCAGTCTAGTAGGGGAAACACCTACCATTCGTGATGCTGATCTGTTTTGCTTCGACTGCAGGGGTATTATTGCCCTCTGACGGGATAGTGGTTTGGGATTTGAGATAGGGACAGGGACAATAAGAGATTTTATCAAATTAAGGGACAGGGACAATAAGAGATTTTATCAAATTAAGAGACAAAAACAATCAAATCACTAAAAAGAATGAGCAACAGAAACAACACAAACAGGGAATGGATAAAAATGAGTGAATGAGACCTCAGGAGCAGTAAATAAGTAAACCATTGCATCATATCTTTCTGTGGTCTACATTGTGAAGTTTGGTCCTAACCAGAGGCTTCCACGTCTGTGTAACCCCATCTCCATCTTGCTCTCCCTCTTTCCATTCAATTATTGATCGCTCTGCAGACTGCTATGCTTTTACTGGATATAATTATTAAACAGCTAGCTAGCTACCACTCTCTTCATATCAAGGAGAGGGAGACAGGGAGGAAAGTCTCTGCCCATGTACTGTAAATATACACTGTACAGCTCAGTGATGCTCTCTCTGCTCTCTCTTTCTCAGCAGAAGTAACATCCGGTCTTAAATGACTCAGCTAAATGGAGCATCATTTCAACACACCTATTGAAACTGCCAATGCATGATTTATTTTCATTTTTATTTATTTATTTGATACATACATGTCTCTGTGTATATACAGTATAAGAAACAGACATTGCAAGTCTATCATATGTAAATACATCCGTGTACAGTATATATCCATATTAAGCATCCCTGCTATATGTGTTGAGATTCAAATGTAGGCTACTATATTTGCTTTTATACCAATGATAACAACATCTTAAGGACATTACACCTTCAGCATGTCTTATTATCTTACCTTTCTTGTCTTTCTTCTCCTCCTCTTGATCACCCTCTCCAGCCCCCAGTAGAGTGAAGATGATTCCAGTTTGAGAGTTGATCCCCACAGCAGTAACCAGCATCTTTCCAGAGCCTTCCATCACATGAGTTCCTAAGGGGACACAAAGATATAATTCATAAATAGGCATGGAAATAACTCACAGTTATCAACACTATATTAAACAGAGTACCTTTATATATATGGCACCTAAAACAGAAGAGAAAATGTCCATAAATATTGTTTGTATGCTATTCAAAGATTGTTATTGCAGAAAAATCATGTTTATTTCTAGGATGTACTGAACAAAAATATAAATGTAACATGCAACAAGTTCAAAGATTTTACTGAGTTACAGTTCATATGATGTCACAGGCATCGTAGTGAGCAGACCAAGGTGCAGCGTGTTTAGTGCTCATTCCAAATGCTTTAATGAGTAACACTTACAAAATAACAAAAAACAACCAATAGTTCCGTCAGGTACAATAACTAAACGGAAAAAACCACCCACAAAACCCAAAGGAAAACAGGCTGCCTAAGTATGGCTTCCAATCAGAGACAACAAAAGACACCTGCCGCTGATTGGAAACCATACTCCGCCAAACATGGAAAACGAAACATAGAAATGGAAAACTAGAACAAATTCCCCTAGAACCAAAAAACCCCAAAACACACAAAACAACCCCCCTGCCACGCCCTGACCATTCTACTATGGCAAATGACCCTTTTCACTGGTCAGGACGTCGCCAGAGACCCCGGGCTGAGGGGCGTCGCCGGAGGCCCCGGGCTGAGGGGCGTCGCCGGAGGCCCCGGGCTGAGGGGCGTCGCCGGAGGCCCCGGGCTGAGGGGCGTCGCCGGAGGCCCCGGGCTGAGGAGCGTCGCCGGAGGCTCCGGACTGAGGAGTGTCGCCGGAGGCTCTGGACTGAGGACGTTTGCTGCAGGCTCCGTGCCATGGATCATCACTACTGGTTCCGCGCCATGGATCATCACTGGAGGCTTTGTGCCATGGATCATCACTGGAGGCTCTGGGCCATGGATCATCACTGGAGGCTCTGGGCCATGGATCATCACTGGAGGCTTCGTGCCATGGATCATCACTGGAGGCTCTGTGCCATGGATCATCACTGGAGGCTCTGGGCCATGCATTATCACTGGAGGCTTCGTGCCATGGATTAACCCTACAGGCTCCGGGCCATGGATCATCACTGGAGTCTTCATGCCATGGATTATCGCTGGAGGCTTCGGACCGTTGATCATTACTGGAGGCTTCCTACGGGAGCTGGAACCGGTCTCACCAGACTGGGGAGACGCACAGGAGACTGGGTACGCAGAACAGGCACAGGGCACACTGGGCCGTGGAGGCGCACCGGAGGTCTGGAGCTCAGGGCTGGCACACCCGTCCTGGCTGGATGGTCACTGTAGCCCGGCACGGCTACAGTGATTTTTTTACATCCTAGAAATAAACATGATTTTTCTACAATAACAATCTTTGAATAGCATACAAACAATATTTATGGACATTTTCTCTTCTGTTTTAGGTGCCATATATATAAAGGTACTCTGTTTAATATAGTGTTGATAACTGGCACAGGGCGAACTGGGCTATGCTGGGGAATGAGGGCTGCCATGCGTAGAGCAGGCGCAGGATAAACTGGGCCGAGGAAACGCACTGGAGCCCAGATGCGTTGAGCCGGCGCACTTCTTCCTGGCTGCCGGCCAACTCTCGCCTGGCAACGCTGCGGGGCCCGTACCGACCACACCGGACTGTGCGTGCGGATGGGCGAGATAGTGCGCATCACACCGTAATGCATTTCTCGCCCCTCTGCACGCCCGCTCCGCAGTGCCCTTTCCGCCAGTACCATTTCCCGGAATCTCGCGTCGAACTCAGCGCTTGACTCCTTAACTGGCTCCGGCTTGCTCCACGGCTCTCTCCTATACGCCCGGGAAGTTAGGTCAGGGCTCCCCCTGACCTAGCCAAACTACCCGTATGCCCCCCCCCCCCCCAACATTTTTTGGGGCTGCCTCTCAGCCTCCTCTTGCCGTCCCAGCCGTTCCTCCCAGTAACGCCGTTCCGCCTTCGCTGCCTCTATCTCCTCCAGCGGGCGGCGATACTCTCCCGGCCTTGTCCACGGTCCTGCCCAATCCATGATTTCCTCCCAGGTCCATGACTCGACGTACCTCCTCCCACGTTGCTTGGTCTTCTTATGGTGGGTGGTCCTGTCACAAGGCGTTGTAGTGAGCAGACCAAGGTGCAGCGTGTTTAGTGCTCATTCCAAATGCTTTAATGAGTAACACTTACAAAATAACAAAAAACGACCAACAGTTCCGTCAGGTACAATAACTAAACGGAAAACAACCACCCACAAAACCCAAAGGAAAACAGGCTGCCTAAGTATGGCTTCCAATCAGAGACAACGAAAGACACCTGCCTCTGATTGGAAACCATACTCGGCCAAACATTGAAAACGAAACATAGAAATGGAAAACTAGAACAAATTCCCCTAGAACCAAAAAATCCCAAAACACACAAAACAACCCCCCTGCCACGCCCTGACCATTCTACTATGGCAAATTACCCTTTTCACTGGTCAGGACGTGACATATGAGGAAATCAGTCAATTGAAAAATAAATTAATTAGGCCCTAATCTATGGATTTCACATGACTGGGAATACAGATATGTATTTCCAGATACCTCACAGATACCTTTAAAAAAAATGGGCCTCAGAATGGACCTCAGGATCTCATCACGGTATGTCTGTGCATACCATAAGACCACAGCCACCATGGGGCACTTCGTTCACAACGTTGACATCAGCAAACCACTTACCCACACGACGCCATGGTCTGCAGTTGTGAGACCGGTTAGACGTACAGTGCCTTCAGAAAGTATTCACACTCCTGGACTTTTTCCACATTTTGTTGTCTTACAGCCTGAATTTAAAATGGATTAAATTGAGATTTTGTGTCACTGGCCTACACACAATACCCCATAATGTCAAAGTGTAATTGTGTTTTTGAAATGTTTTTATGAATTAAAAATTAAAAACTGAAATGTATTGAGTCAATAAGTATTCATCCCCTTTGTTATGTCAAGACAAAATAAGTTCAGGAGTAAAAATTTGCTTAACAAGTCACATAATAAGTTGCATGGACTCACTCTGTGTGCAATAGTAGTGTTTATCAAGATTTTTTAATGACTACCTCATCTCTGTACCCCACACATACAATTATCTGGATTTCAAACACAGATTAAACCACAAAGACAAGGGAGGTTTTCCAATGCCTCGTGAAGAAGGGCACCAAATTGATGGATGGGTAAAAATAAAAAAAGCTGACATTGAATATCCCTTTGAGCATGGTAAAGTTATTAATTACACTTTAGATGGTGTATCAATACATAGAGTCACTACAAACATACAGGAGTCCTTCTGAACTCAGTTTCCGGAGAGGACGGAAACCGCTCAGTGATTTTACTATGAGGCCAATGGTGACTTTAAAACAGTTAGTGTTTAATGGCTGCGATAGGAGAAAACTGTGCATGGATCAACAACATTGTAGTTACTCCACAATACTAACCTAATTGACAGAGTGAAAGGAAAGAAGCCTGTACAGAATAAAAATATTCCAAAATATGCATCCTGTTTGCAACAGCAAAATCCTAGAGGAAAATCTAGTTCAGTCTGCTTTCCACCAGACACTGGGATATGAATTCACCTTTCAGCAGGACAATAACCTAAAACACAAAACCAAATATACACTGGAGTTGCTTACCAAGACGACATTGAATGTTTCTGAGTGGCCTAGTTACAGTGTAGACTTACGTCGGCGTGAAAATCTATGTCAAGACTTAAAAATGTCTGTCTAGCAATGGTCAACAACCAACTTGACAAATTATAATGTGCAAATATTGTACAATCCGGGTGTCAAAGCTCTTAGAGACTTACCCACAAAGACTCACATCTGTAATCAATGCCAAAGGTGAATCTAACATGTATCTACTCAGGGGTGTAAATACTTATGTAAATTGATGTCTCTGTATTTCATTTTCAATACATTTGCAAACATTTCAAAAAACATGTTTTGAATTTGTCATTATGGGGTATTGTGTGTAGATGGTGGAGAAAACCAATCTATTTAATCAATTTTGAATTCAAGCTGTAACAGAACAAAATGTGGAATAAGTCAAGGGGTATGAATACTTTCTGAAGGCCCTGTACTGCCAAATTCTCAAAAACAACGTTGGATGCGGCTTATGGTAGAGAAATTAACATTAAATGATATGGCAACAGCTCTGGTGGACATTCCTGCAGTCAGCATGCCAATTGCACGCTCCCTTAAAACTTGAGACATATGTGGCATTGTGTTGTGTGACACATTTTAGAGTGGCCTTTTATTGTCCCTAGCACAAGGGGCACCTGTGTAATGATTATGCTGTTTAATCAGCTTCTTGATATGCCACACCTGTCAAGTGGATGGATTATCTTGACAAATGAGAAATGCTCACTAACAGGGATGTAAACAAATTTGTGCACAGCATTTGAGAGAAATAAACTTTTTGTGCGTATGGAAAATTCAGGGGATCTTTTATTTCAGCTCATGAAACATGGGACCAACACTTTACATGTTGCGTTTATATTTTTGTTTAGTGTAGATATAGTGGACGACTAAGTTAACATTACACAGTGATGTCATCTTCCCTAAGACCTAAAAGCCAACTCTCATTCCTGGAGTGACAAACTAGCTTCTTGCACTAGAGTTTTGCATGGTTGGCTTGAGTGAGGTGTGCTGTTGGGAACGCAGGTTCGAATCCAGGGTCAATGCAGAATTACACTCAACAATCTGTGGCTACTGTAGTTTGTCTTTTTTAATCACTGTGTAAGGTCACGTTCCTCTGTTTTTCCTACTGACCGGTGATCTAATTACTTTTGTACAGCAGAGCTTCATTATGTTCCCATTAATTAAACTACTCGACCACAAGAGACCAGGAGTTGTTTAATAACACTGTTCACATACCCTAATACCAGGGAGAGGAATAGCCCTCTGTGAGAAAGAACAATCAGTAATAGTGCAGAATACTGCTAAATATGTTTGATGTTTGTGAATGTTTAAATATGCAATGGCTTGAGACTGTTATGAATATGTGCACTAAATCACAGCATGTAGATGGTCAGAGCAGGTAAAGCTAATGTATTTCAACTGGAACTGATACATTCTCCTGCATTTACAGAGTTTGCAATCATCCAGTATGCTGTGGCCCAAACATCAAGTGATGTATGTAAGCGTGACAGGTACATACCGGGAAAAAAAACATCAATGCTAAGAAAATGGAATTGTCTATATTGCTTGATGAAATGACTGACCAATCGTATCATACATATTTCTTAACCTGCATCTGAAAACGTTCAATATTTGTTCTTCTGCTCCATTACAGCAATGTGGATGAGGCTGCTACACCATGATCACAATATCACACTCCTCTTTTAGATCTCTGCATAGGCCTGGCCGGGCAATGGACCTATGGAGTGAGTAGCAAAGTCCAGTTCCGAGTATCATTATTGGGAAAAGGATGAGAGAGGGTGTCCTGTGGGTCTAATGGATCTATGACCCGGTGCTCAGGAAGCTGACCAGGGGCTACAATCCGATTAGCCCTGTCAGGCTCCAGGGAACAGGGAGGAGTCACTCTCTTACTGGGAGAGGCAATGAGATTTCCCCTCTCTGCATTACAGCCAGCATACTGACACATTAGACAGGCCATTCACTCAGGCAGCTCATCAGTCAGACGTAGGCACGTACAAGAAACAAAAGAACACGCTTGAGGAAGCACCTAGAACACACACACACACACACAGCACAGAGGCAAACACCCCTAGTATGGCCTCTGTCGCCCAACTGTAACATGACTACTGTATTATATGCAAACAACTCACCAGACAGCAACATAGGGTCCTTGTCAACAGACTTTTTTACATGGTCAGACTCTCCTGTCAGCGAGCTCTCATCGATCTTCAGGTCATTTCCCTGTATCAGTATCCCATCAGCAGGAAGGAGATCGCCTGTGTGGGAGCGGGATGCAGGAGGAGACATGGGACCAGAGACTTATAAGGATCTATAAGGAATTATAAAGATCCAAACATCATTATAACTGCTTAATAAAAGTATACACAATACCAGATATGTTTAATTAATTATATGGTTGCTGTTATAAGGACCACAAATGCCACAAATGTGTTTTACACAGGTAGCTATGTAGATAGTCTAACCAGGTTTACTACACAGGTGACCTCTCCTGATCCTGGACTGACCGTATTTGATTTGGGCCACATCCCCGACCACCATTTCGGCCACGGGGATCTGGATGACGGTGCCGTTCCGCACCACGGCGAATCGCTGTTCCTGCTCGATGCGGCTCTGCAGTCCCCGGAACTGTTTCTCCTTGCTCCAGTCATTGAAGGCCGTCACCAGCACCACACAGACTACGGACAACAAGATGGCTGCGCCCTCGATCCAGCCAGCCTCCGCTTCGCCCTCATCCTCTGCACCGGACGCCACGTTCCCACACGCTGCAGAGAGAGAGGGAGAGAGAGAAACGGAAAGAAAGATGACAGAGAGAGACAGAGAAAGAGAGGGGGCAGAGAAATTAGGGAAGACAGAACTCCACTCACCTGATGAGTTACCTTAACTGATAGAACTGAAAACTTGGGTTAGCCCCCAGAGGTAATATCTAGGCATTAGCTCAGAGGGCTAATGCTTTCTTAAGGCATGCGGAAAGCCCAAGTTCAATACCTGGATAGTCAGTCAAACCTACCTTCGCTCTCCTCTCCGGGTGGTTGGTAGAAGGACAGTGCGAGGGAGATGATGGCAGCTATCTCCAGGATGATGAGAGTGACATCCTGTAGGGCCTCCCAGACCAGCTCCAGGAACGATTTGGCTTTCTTAGGAGGGATAAAGTTCTGGCCAAACACCTGGCCACGCTTCTCCAGGTCTGACGGGTTGTCTGACAGGCCTAGAGGAGAGGGAATACTGCTACTGACAATGGTGTACGGCATCCCATCATTCACCTCACTGGATTTAATGTAAAACGCTGCTAGAGGGCATTAGAGTCTGGCGTGAATTCAGTAGGTATAGGGGGTAGTTCTGTCAGGATGCCTACATAAGACTAAACATTTGTCAAATCGCAGGTCTCTGACATGAATCTGTTGAGTTTCAGTGCATCATGATTCACAAAGTCAGTGTGAAACACTTCATGATAGGTTCATATTAGAAACTGGCCTTGTGAAATACTGTTGTCATAAACAGTCATTACATTATATTGGACATGGTCATAAAACTTGAGAAAATGACAGGTAATGTTTCTTATAGCCTTGTGTAGGCATTATGACAGCGCTATCAAAATGTCTACAATAGAGCAGACAGAACACAGTATACGGCATCATTCAATTACTTCTGTAAATGTACATGTCAATAGACTCACTCACATGCATCATATGACAGAAATATACATGTTTGAGTGCTGGGTGCTCTCTTGGTGAAGTGAGATAGATGGGGTGTGAACAGCACAGATGGCTAAGTCAGTGTGTCTGCTTCTCTGTGGGGTGTGTGCTCTGGCAAGCACACTTAGGCAGACTGTCACACACTCCTCATGTCCTTCCCTGCCAAACGTCACCTGCTGCTACTGGCAACCCAGTCATCACTCTCTCTGTGTCTCTTTCTCTCCCTCTCTCTTTATCGGTTTCTTTTTCACACAATCCCATTTCGTCGGGTAGTCAAAATGTAGTCGCACCATAACCAGAGCTAGGCCTGCACCGCACACAGAACTCCATTTGACCTTGACCAAGTTCAGAAATTGTGTGAAACAGTCGGATGATAAAATCACACGTGAGTAGCGACATCTCAGGTTGAGGAGATATGCAAATGAATCATTTATCTGAATGGAAACTCTGTGAAAATTCCCCTTTTACTAATTCAGACAATATTCTTGCAGTTTCTATGGTAATGAAAGGTTCATGACAAATTCCTCTTGATCTCTCTAACAAGATGGTTCCGAAGACATGATCACTCTGTTTCTACCTCCTAGCCAACTTTGCAGTATTGACTATAATTTTTGGGGGGGTAATTTCTTATATTATTTCCTCGGAACGTTTATTTTATTATTACCTACTCCTGGAAAAAACTTTTGGATATTCGATGTATATATATTTATAGTCCGGTCTCTGACATTTAGATGTTTCTTGATTTCTTTATTTTTCTGGATTATGTGTGTATTGTTCTGTTTTATTATTGCAAGGTATTGCTGTACTGTTGGGAGCTAGAAAGCATTTCACTGCACCTGCGATTACATCAGCAAATCTGTGCACGTGACCAATAACATTTGATTTGATTATTGAAACATGTATTTCTATTGAATTATAAAACATTGTTTTGTAATCATTATAAAAGTTTGCAGATATTAGAGGTGTGTTGAATTGTAAAAACAGGAATATTTAAAATTGTTCTTAAAAAATGCAAATCCAAATGAGACTCCTTTGCTCTTTACTTAGTAATTTCCACTGAAGTAAATTGAAACTGAAACCGACATTAATTGGAAAGTTCCCATTCAACTCAACAGCATAAGCAAAAATCCCTGTTTAAGATGATATGGTGAAAAACAGTAAGGCACTTGTATCATTTAAGGTCATCTGATTTTTTTTTCAATTACATCATTTGAAACTATAGTAGTGAAAATAAAGTAATTATGCTGAAAACATGAAATGCTCTTATAGGTTTGAGCATCTCTCCTCGGGCTGATTTGATGTTTGCTGGAGGATGAATGAGAGGAGGTGTCTGTCTCTGCCTCACACCCACCAGATTGCTGATGCTTTTGTAGCTTAGCAACGACATGAAAGCATGTTCGGGCAGACTGGGTTGGGAATACAAAAATACAGATAGAAAACCAGACGGATGAGGACAGTACAAATGATGACATTGAGTAAAGTAGAAACCGTCTATGCAAACACGATGGCAGTGGCGCTATGACATACAATATCATCAACTGGTTCTTCATAAAAAATTCAGTTGATTTAACATATTGGTTTGAATTTGATTAGTAAGGTGGACTAATAATGTGCATCTTGTGTTACAAGTGAAGTATGTCACTCTGAGAGTGGTGTGTCTGAGTGAGACTCTCACCATCGGCTGGGGAGGTCTTCAGTCTCTGACAGAGGCCCTCTGTGTCCGTGTAGTTCTCCTGGATCTTCTGAATGGCTTCTGCACCCCTCAGCTCCATAAGGTCCCGCAGGTCCTCCAGGGTAGCCCCAAAGTCCCCTGCATGGTTGACCTCCATTCCCCCTCCACTACCTCGCTTCTTGGGTTTGAACTCCACCGAGCTATTGGCTAAGTCCCCCATGATAATGTGTGGTTATAGAAATGTGTTGATTCTTCAAAAAACAATGATTTTCTGATGGACTCCTTTAGTGCCTTGGCCAGGGTAGGAAGTGGGGTATGCTTGACTATGTGATTTTTAGATTAATGTTCCCCCATGCCACTCCCTCCTTTTCCCCTTCTATGATTCTCCATATCAAGGCATGTGTGGAAGAACATATGGAAATGTTTTTGTTGTGTGATTTGACGGTGGTTTATTCCACCAGAGACCTTAATCTGGTGTTTTTCACAACCCCAGAAGAGAAAAGGGCATCACACTAAATGATAGGGAGGATACCAATCCATAGAGACAGATATTTGTAAGGAGAGAAATAAAAAGAAGAGCTCAAACGTTTGAGTGTAAAGAGTAAGATGCTTCAGAAGGTGGAGTGTTGGATTCACCTAGAGGCTGGAGAAAAGGGGTTTTGTAGAGAATATTCTTTTATCATTCAAACCTATCTATAAATCAAATTGTGAGCATTTGCCAACAGAGAAAAAGAACTATTAGTCCCCTTAAAAGACTTTATAGTCAGGTCTCAAAATAACTCTCAGATTGTAAGGAATTGAGGGTCTTGGCAGGATGTCACCATGTCATGAAAATACGATCTATCATTTGCATCAAAGAGAATTCCTAATGACCCAATAGGAGTTGCTGGAATCCCACACCCCCTTCACTGGGAGAAGAAACAAACAAAACAAAAAAACAGACACCATAACTTATTTATAAGAGGACTATTGATTTGGAGTTTATTGATTTAGGGGGTTAAGGCCTCTCTGGCTTGAAACAACTTAACAGTGGGTTGGCTCTCTGATCATGGGGACATACGTAACCATCTTGAATGCTCATACTAAAAAAATTAAGGAGAAAGGCACTGGGATGAAAACACATGCAAATATACAATATCTTTATAAGACTGATACTGTTATTTATCTATGACTCCAAGTCACATCTTTGAATTGTGACTTCAAATAGTACAGTACATCATTACAGAGAAATCTTTACATTTCCTTATGATTTTATACTTCATAGTCAATGGTTTAAAGGCCTATGCAAATAATCCGATGGTGTGTATGGGATTTGCTGATTATTTTGGCCCTAATGAATTTGACAAGCTTTTAGCCTACTAATGCAACACTTTTCTAAACTTTGTATAATTATTTACGTTTGCATAATAACCTCCTATCTTAATCATCTTCAAACAGAGAATGTTATTCCCTCGATGCTATTCCATCCATACATGACACATTAGGCCTACTATATGCGCCCAGGAATCATCCAAATCCCAAGAACATTTTTAAGGTTAAACACAAACAGTAAACACATTTCCAGAATATATTTGTTCTCACAGTACCGCCTTCTGAATGAGCGTCGTCACGCTCTTATGGAAATAGCCAATCCATGTCTAGAATGGGTTTTACCAAGGCGACGCGCACAGCCATGATGCTCAGCCATGATGCTCAGGATACAGAGAGGATACTCTCCTCGGAGTGATGGGAGGGTAAAAGCACCTCCATCGTGGCACGAAGCATTATACTAAGATGTTCTTATATTTCCACAGTATCAAAGAGCGAATGGAAGCATAGCTGTTTATATATCATTCTTTTAAAAAGCATCCCTTTCCCTTGCAACACGGAGCATGTATTATTGTAGTAGTACATTGTCAAAATCCACCGTGCCCTTTACTTGTAACCTTCAGATATCAGTTGTTAACCTTGGTCTGCACAAAAATCTATTTTGTCAACGATATCCTTCCATTACGATAGAAATGCACACCAAAGCATGGAATTATACACCTTCTCTTAAATTCGGTTTCATTTTTATTTTCTAGAGGTGGAATGGGGTATGATGGGCCTAATATGAATAAGAACACATTTTCGAGGCAACAGATTTCAGAGGAATTGCAGCACATAGAAAAATACGATTGGAACATATTGATAGTGGGAAAACGATCAAATTCTGCCCGCGTGAATGTGCTACATTTAATACGTGAGCTGGCCTAGGCTACTGCAAGGTTAACACCGGATAGACACCGGCTTTGGTTTATTTGCAGAATAACTCATCTCTGTGGATTCGGACATAAATCATAGTAGTGACCGGTAGGCCTATACCCTATTCCCAGAATACGCCAAATCGGGATTTCAGATATTCCAGATGCCAGTGCTTCCCTACTAATGAATCATAATCTATTCCTGTTGCCCACAACATTAATGTAGCCTACCTAGATAACTGATAAATGTTTTATAGCATTTCATATTGATAAAGGTAATGTAGCCACTGTATGTTCAGTGTTGGATGCATGAATAGGCTACGTTTTATCTCATGGAGTAGTCAGTATTAGCCTACCAGTCCCATAATATATCAATAGCCTTCTAGCGAGAAAGGTATAATAATAATATAAATAAATAAATGGTGCACATCATCGACATTTTCACAGGTCATTCAAATATCACGAGGCATTTTGAGTCAATATTATCCTTAGCCTATCATAATAACAGAAGAACACCACTGAACGGAGTTAAAATACTCACCCGGCCATGTCCAAAGACGTCAACGGGGAGTTTAGAAAAACAGAAAATACAATGTTCTTGACGTTCAAATTCACTTCAAATCCGACAGAGAAAAAAACGTTTGAGGGATGTATACCGATGTGATGTCCCATCTGTTGTTTCAGCATATAAAAATGTAGAGCACAGAATTGTGCAGACGTCTAGGCCTATGTGGAATTCCTCTAATGCTGAAGAAAATGAAATGATACAGAGTAGACATTAGCGTGTTTGCATAAATGAATGGTTATGGACTGCAGGTAGCTATTTGATATTATTAGGCCTACTGTTCTTGTCGTTGTTCCCAATGTTTCTCGTTGTTGTTATTTTTTGTCTGAGAATACAGCATAAGCTCCAATGGGTAAGCAAGAATTTGGGTCTACATGCTGAAAAGATACCTCGCTAACCGCACTCGTCCTAAGGTGATGGCAACATTCAAATGGGCTGTTCTATGCGACGGGTAGGAAGGGGGAGGGGGAGGGGTGGATGGATGGATGGATGCTGCCACTGCCGAGCTTGACGCTCGTATCCCTCCCTGCAACCCCTCCGTTTGCACACCCTGACAGTAGTTAGACCAGAATATTGGTACTAGATTGACTGTCTGAGCCTTAGACAGTCATTGGAAAAACTAAATGTTTACAAATAAAATAACCATCAAATCATCATTATAATAAATTCAAATCAGAATGACTTCATCAATTCATGGAGGTAGATAGGCCTACAGTGCTTTCGGAAAGTATTCAGACCCCTTGACTTTTTTCACATTTTGTTACGTTACATCCTTATTCTAAAATTGATTACATCGTTTGTTGCATCAATCTACACACAATACCCCACAATGACAAAGTAAAAATATGTTTTTAGAATTTTTTGGTAATGTATTAAAAATGAACACTGAAACATCACATTTACATACAGTACTAAAAAAAAGTTTGGACACCTACTCATTCAAGGGGGTTTTCTTGTTTTTACTATTTTCGACATTGTAGAATAATAATGAAGACGTGAAAACTATGAAATAACACATATGGAATCATGTAGTAACCAAAACAGTGTTAAAGAAATGCAAATATATTTTATATTTAAGATTCTTCAAAGTAGCTACCGTTTGCCTTGATGACAGCTTTGCACACTCTTGGCATTCTCTCAACCAGCTTCATGAGGTAGTCACTTGGAATGCATTTCAATTAACAGGTGTGCCTTCTTAAAAGTTAATTTGTGGAATTTCTTTCCTCCTTAATGTGTTTGATCCAATCGGTTGTGTTGTGACAAGGTAGGGGTGGTATACAGATCATAGCCCTATTTGGTAAAAGACCAAGTCCATATTATGGCAAGAACAGCTCAAATAAGCAAAGAGAAACGACAGTCCATCATTACTTTAAGACATGAAGGTCAGACAATCCGGAAAATGTCAAGAACTTTTAACGTTTCTTCAAGGGCAGTCGCTAAAACCTTCAAGCGCTATGATGAAACTGGCTCTCATGAGGACAGCCACAGGAAAGGAAGACCCAGAGTTACCTCTGCTGCAGAGAATATGTTCATTAGAGATACCAACCTCAGAAATTGCATTCCAAATAAATGCTTTACGGAGTTCAAGCAACAGACACATCTCAACATCAACTGTTCAGAGGAGACTGTGTGAATCAGGCCTTCATGGTCGAATTGCTGCAAAGAAACCTCTACTAAAGGACACCAATAAGAAGAAGAGACTTGCTTGGGACAAAAAACACAAGCAATGGACATTAGACCGGTGGAAATCTGTCCTTTGGTCTGATGAGTCCAAATTGGCGATTTTTGGTCCCAAACGCTGTGTCTTTGTGAGACGCAGAGCAGGTGAACAGATGATCTCCGCATGTGTGGTTCCCACCATGAAGCATGGAGGAGGAGGTGTGATGGTGTAGGGGTGTTTAGCTGGTGACACTGTCAGTGATTTATTTAGAATTCAAGGCACACTTAACCAGCATGGCAACCACAACATTCTGCAGCGATACGCCATTCCATCTGGTTTGCGCATAGCGGGACAATTATTTATTTATTTAACCTTTATTTAACTAGGTAAGTCAGTTAAGAACAAATTCTTATTTACAATAATGGCCTACCCCGGCCAAACCCAGACGACGCTGGGCCACTTGTGCGCCGCCCTATGGGACTCCCAATCACGGCCGGATGTGATTCAGCCTGGATTCAAACCAGGGACTGTAGTGACGCCTCTTGCACTGAGATGCAGTGCCTTAGACCGCTGCGCCACTCAGGAGCCCACTCAGAAGCCCTATCATTTGTTTTTCAACAGGATAATGACCCAAAACACACCTCCAGTCTGTGTAAGGGCTATTTGACAAATAAGAAGACTGAGGGAGTGCTACATCAGGTGACCTGGCCTCCACAATCACCCGACCTCAACCCAATTGAGTGGTTTGATGAGTTGGACCGCGTGAAGGAAATGCAGCCAACAAGTGCTCAGCATTTATGGAAACACCTTCAAGACTGTTGGGAAAGCATTCCAGGTGAAGCTGGTAGAGAATGCCAAGAGTGTGCAAAGCTGTCATCATTGGTGGCTACTTTGAAGAATCTCAAATATAAGATATATTTTTATTTGTTTAGCACATTTTTGCTTACTACATGATTCCATAAGTGTTATTTCATAGTTGTGATGTCTTCACTATTATTACACAATGTAGAAAATAGTAAAATGAGTAGGTGTGTCCAAACCTTTGACTAGTACTGTAAGTATTCAGACCCTTTACTCAGTACTTTGTTGAAGCACCTCTGGCCGTGATTACAGCTTCAAGTGTTCTTGGGTATGACGCAACAAGCTTGGCACACCTGTATTTGGGGAGTTTCTCCCATTCCTCTCTGCAGATCCTCTCAAGCACTGTCAGGTTGGATGGGGAGCGTCGCTGCACAGCTATGTTCAGGTCTTTCCAGAGATGTTTGATCGAGTTCAAGTCCGGGCTCTGGCTGGGCCACTCAAGGACATTCAGAGACTTGTCCCGAAGCCACTCCTGCGTTGTCTTGGCTGTGTGCTTAGGGTTGTTGTCCTGTTGCAAGGTGAACCTTCGCCCCAGTCTGAGATCCTGAGCACCCAGGAGCAGGTTTTCATCAAGGATCTAACTGTACTTTGTTCTGTACATCTTTGCCTCGATCCTGACTGGTCTCTCAGTCCCTGCCATTGAAAAACATCCCCACAGCATGATGCTACCACCACCACTGCTTCACCGTAGGGATGGTGCCAGGTTTCCTCCAGAAGTGACACTTGGCATTCAGGCCAAAGAGTTAAATCTTGGTTTCATCAGACCAGAGAATCTTGTTTCTCATGGTCTGAGAGACTTTAGCTGCCTTTTGACAAATTCCAAGTGGGATGCCATGTGACATTTACTGAGGAGTGGCTTCCGTCTGGCCACTCTACCATAAAGGCCTGATTGGTGGAGTGCTGCAGAGATAGTTGTCCTTCTGGAACGGTCTCCCATCTCCACAGAGGAATTAAAAACAACTATTGAAAACCTTTTGCTCCTGAATGTCATTTTGAAGACTGCTGGGATTTTAAATCTTGCATTATTCAAATAATACTTATTGCAATTGTACATAATGTATTGTTTGGAAAAGGAACACAGTGGCCGCCCGGGAAAACTGAGCAATCGGGGGAGAAGGGCCTTGGTCTCTCAGGGAGGTGACCAGGAATCCGACGGTCACTCTGACAGACGCCTCACAAGTCTTCAACTGGCAGCTTCATTAAATAGTATCCGCAAAACACCAGTCTCAAAGTCAACAATGAAGTGGTGACTCCGGGATGCTGGCCTTCTAGGCACAATTGCAAAGAAAAAGCCATATCTCAGACTGGCCAATAAAAATAAAAGATTAAGATGGGCAAAAGAACACAGACACTGGACAGAGGAACTCTGCCTAGAAGGCCAGCATCCCGGAGTCACCTCTTCACTGTTGACGTTGAGACTGGTGTTTTGCAGGTACTATTTAATGAAGCTGCCAGTTGAGAACTTGTGAGGCGTCTCTTTCTCAAACTAGACACTCTAATGTACTTGTCATCTTGCTCAGTTGTGCACCGGGGCCTCCCACTCCTCTTTCTATTCTGGTTAGAGCCAGTTTGCGCTGTTCTGTGAAGGAATACTACACAGTGTTGTATGAGATCTTCAGTTTCTTGGCAATTTCTCGCATGGAATAGCCTTCATTTCTCAGAACAAGAATAGACTGACGAGTTTCAGAAGAAAGTTCTTTGTTTCTGGCCATTTTGAGCCTGTAATCAAACCCACAAATGCTGATGCTCCAGATACTCAACTAGTCTAAAAATTGACAGTTTTATTGCTTCTTTAAATCAGCACAACAGTTTTCAGCTGTGCTAACATAATTGCAAAAGGGTTTCTAATGATCAATTAGCCTTTTAAAATGATAAACGTGGATTAGCTAATACAACGTGCCATTGGAACACAGGAGTGATGGTCGCTGATAATGGGCCTCTGTATGCCTACAGTATGTAGATATTCCATAAAAAATCAGCTGTTTCCAGCTACAATAGTCATTTACAACATTAACAATGTCTACACTGTATTTCTGATCAATTTGATGTAATTTTAATGGACAAAAAATGAGCTTTTCTTTCAAAAACAAGGACATTTCTGAGTGACCCCAAACTTTTGAATGGTAGTCGTTGAAATATCTCCAAAAGTTGTGATGACACAGAGGTCAGTTTTTGTTGAGCAAGAGCAGTGGAAACCAGGGAAAATAATTTGATAACATCTTGTGATCTTAATGTGAATTACGGGGGGGGCATTTCCCCCAGGGGCTAGTTACCCCCTAGTACCCTACATGTTTTTATTATCTTCATAATAATTAGCTAAGCATTTAGGCTACATAACATTATTAATAGATAATCAGAGAATAATAGTGTTACATAACCTACGTGTCACACCCTGACCTGAGAGAGACGGTTTATTTCTCTATTTTGTTAGGTCAGGGTGTGGGGTGGGCATTCTATGTTTTGTATTTCTTTGTGTTGGGCCGAGTATGGTTCCTAATCAGAGGCAGCTGTCTATCGTTGTCTCTGATTAGGAATCATACTTAGGCAGCCTTTTCGCACCTGTGTTTTGTGGGTAGTTATTTTCTGTTTTGTATTCGTTACCTGACGGAACTGTTTGGCTTTTCGGTTTGTTTCTTTGGCATGAAGCCTCGTGTGCCTCCATGGCATGAAGCCTCCAGTGATGATCCGGAGCCTGTAGGGATGATCCATGGCACGAAGCCCGTAGGGATGATCCATGGCCCGGAGCCTGTAGGGATGATCCATGGCATGAAGCCTCCAGTGATGATCCATGGCCCGGAGCCTGTAGGGATGATCCATGGCACGAAGCCTGTAGGGATGATTCATGGCACGAAGCCTGTAGGGATGATCCATGGCCCGGAGCCTCCAGCGACGATCCATGGCACGGAGCCTCCAGCGACGCTCCCCAGTCCGGAGCCTCCAGCGACGCTCCCCAGCCCGGAGCCCGGAACCTCCTGAGACAGCCCAGAGTCTTCAGCGGCGGTCGGCAGTTCAGAGCCTCCGGCGATGATCCACGGTCTGGTTCCTCCGGCGACACAGAAGCGGGGGGATCAGCGGGCGGCGTGGGGGCTATGCCCTGAACCAGAGCCGCCACCAAGTATAGATGCCCACCCGGACCCTCCCCTATAGGTTCAGGTTTGCGGCCGGGAGTCCGCACCTTTGGGAGAGGTACTGTCACCCCCTGACCTGAGAGATTTCTATTTTGTTAGGTCAGGGTGTGGGGTGGGCATTCTATGTTTTGTATTTCTTTGTGTTGGGCCGAGTATGGTTCCTAATCAGAGGCAGCTGTCTATCGTTGTCTCTGATTAGGAATCATACTTAGGCAGCCTTTTCCCACCTGTGTTTTGTGGGTAGTTGTTTTCTGTTTTGTATTCGTTACCTGACGGAACTGTTTGGCTTTTCGGTTTGTTTCTTTGTTATAGTGTTTCAATGTTTAATAAATATAATGAACACTTACCACGCTGCGCTTTGGTCCCCTCTCTACGACAGCCGTAACACTACGAGACATTACAGGTTGTTTCTCTGGTCCCGTTGATATGCACTGTCCATTCATCATAATCAGATCACTCCTGTCCTTCTCCCCAGAACAAGTTGCCTTCTAATGCTAAACTACATGAATTATAGAGGTAGCTATGCAGCCAGCGAATTCCCCATTAATAAAACATAGCCCACACAGGAGTGGGGTGAAGAAGAGGAGGAAGGAAGTTATTGAGTCCATGACCTTCACCTACTGGAATCTGACTTGCACTTGGTCTCTTCATTTACACAACAAATTACATAATTTATTTTAAATCATTTAAATGTCCAATCCAAAATATAACAAATGTGAATTGAGATCTGCCGGTCTGTAGCATAGGCCACTGCAATTGCAAGTTATCCTCTGCCATAACATGGAATTGCCTGATTGCATATTCAGAATCTAAATAGAGATTAATTAAGCTCAACCTGTGAAATGAGCTGAGTTGCTGGGCCTCTTTCATGCCATAAATGTGATCGACTGACTAGCTAATGTTTATTCATTAAACAGCAGCGCACCTCCCATAAGCCTGACTTGACATTGTGAAACCCATTGAATTAGGACTTTGGAATACTAGAATGGACATGAACTATCTGATGACGGTACAAAAGGTCAGCCATTTTGGTAAAGAACTTGGCCAGCCATGGTCAGCCAGTGATGTGCTAAAATATTGTGTAAGAATATCTGCACATTATGTTTATTAGCTAGCTAGTCAGGCAGTATTAGTTGAATGATTCCATACATTTTTCTAATTAACTGTCAGTATGCCAATGTTCCATTCAAATAATGCAGTCCATCCACAGCCATACACTGGCTGATATCAGTTGATGATAGGACTTAGACAAGTTGTGACAGCCCCTCCCTGCTCTGTCTACTGGGTTTTGATGCGCTTACTTCCTGCAGGAGATTGGTGGGCGGAGTAGGAGAGGTGGGTGGAGCTGGGAGGGTCATCAGTGCTGATGGGGCACACCTGTGAAAGCTCAGCTGTGGCATAAAGCCACTGTTTCTCTATTCAGCAAGAGATTCCTCTCTCCATGCATATCGTTGGTTGGTTGGTTGGTTGGTTGGTTGGTTGGTTGGTTGGGGGGGGGGGGCAGTTGACACCTAATTTACTGACCGTCATGCCTCATGTGATTATTGTTGTGAGTGTTTACTTTATTTATGGTAATAATTTCGTTTTGTTATTCCTTTACTCAGTGTGTGGTTTTCCATTGTTACAATCTTGAGCCAGGTTGTAACAAAGTTGTAAATGCAACAAATGAGCTACTGATATTGTAACACAGCTTTCCAAGAAAACAAACACTGGGATGTCTTTGGTCTGTTTACATATATTTTAGAGGCTATTTATATAGAACATTTGGTAGGCTATAAAATCTATGTATAATTATTTGACTACTTTGGGGTGACTATTTTTATTACACAATTTCTGATATACAGAATGACTTGCCTTTTATTTTTGTGAATAAGTAAAAGCAGGAAATGCATTACCTATGCCCCTACTGCCATTCATTCCAATTAGACTGGTTTGGATTTCTCCCTGATTAAAATGGCTGACATGATCATACCATTCTGGAACTTTGAGGGTTTATGGCATAGCCCTTTTAATAATTAAATAGGATCTAAGGTGAAACAATTGTAGTGATTGTGGGTGAGAAATAGGACAGTAAATTAATTTGAAAAATGCATTCCTAATTGAGATTTGAAGGAAATTCAAGTGTTCAAGTTAGCCTAGGTTGTAAAGCTTAATTAGATAACTCACTACAGACCCAGGTTCGATCCCGGGCTGTATCACAACGGGCTGTGATCGGGAGTCCCATAGGGCTCAATTGGCCCAGTGTTGTCTGGGGTTTGGGAGGGTTTGGCTGGGTTAGGATGTCATTGTAAATAATAATTTCATAACTGACTTGCCTAGTTAAAAAGGTTAAATACTTGTTTTGTTTTTTAATCTAATGATGACCTATTGTTGCTCTCTATTGATAGAGAAGATGGAGAGGAACTTAGCATGTGAACTTACTCTTATGTGCAACTTGGTAAATATATGGGTAAAATCCCAAATTATTTTGAAGAACAATACAGTATTTGTTTTGATTTAATTAAAGATATTTCATGATAATTCACAATAGACTAGCTTGGGAATAGGACACACAGCATTCTACAAGTAACAGAAGGTCCTAACCATGAAAGGAACAATACAGTGTTTAGTATAACCAAAAAAATGTCAACAAACTTTTAAAAGACTAAATATCATTAATTAATTGAAATTAAATCCATTAATTGAAAATTGCTCAATATTTTCAGATTCTTGGGGAAATTGAATTTAGTTCACATACTGATGTGTTAGTTACAGCATGTGAACACTATACAAACCATTTTCAGAACTTATGCATATTCATCTTACAGGTCATGTGATTGCATTTGAACTGTATTTGAGTTAAAATTCAGAAGGCCTTTGGGGCTTGGCTGGCCTAGGTTGTTTTCACCTTCTCGGTCTGGAAACTCTGACACAGGATCTTCTTGGCACGGTGTCATTATTGATGGCCATTGTGAATGATACATGAGGCAGAATTTGAAATGGTTCAACCCCACTTTCTTGCAGAAAGCAAGAATCCCCTCTGGCTGGAAATTAATTGTTACCGATAATGGTTTACCACACTGTATTTTTAGAAGTGTGTTTAATTTGCACAGCAGCATGTCCCAGCCGGAGAGAGTTGATGACAAATAGAATTAGAACGTACATACAGTGTCTATGGTTAACCCTTGATACTCCTAGACTGTACGGATGAGAGATCTATATGCTTTCAGAAACCTCCGGAACCAGAACCTAAAAATGGAAAACAATCAAATATTGACACATATGCTATGATTTGTTTCACACAGACTTTTACACAATGTGTAGGTATTTGCTAACACTAACTTTTGGACTGATTTCTGCTTAAAGCCACTCACATTTGCTGATGACCTTTTTTTAAAGGATGCCTGTTCTGTTGTGTGTATCAGGGGTTGGCATAAGTGTTATGTTCAATTACATTACATACAATCAAACATTTATTTTGGGGTACAATCAGGTTTGAAGATGTCAAAAGTTGGATATGAATTGAATCTGACCCACTGGAATGATGAATAAGGATGTAACTTACCCTGGGTCCATGATGAGTTGAATGGCTGGATGCCTCCAGAAGGACCTGTCAGTGTCAATGAATACAGAATATTCAGTTACATTTATTGTCTTGGAGTTACAGTGGTGATGTTAGTACAGTTACCAACATAGACAATATCATGATATCTAAAATTCATTTCAATAAACAGTCATCTTACCTGTGCAGGTAACTCCTGCATCTTCATAGTGGACACAGTTATGGTTCCCCAGTCCACTGTGGGGACACTGCAGCAAAGAGTCTTCAGAGCCAGAACAAGCCAGGTCATCCAGAGAGATAGAGCCACTTCCTTCTCCAAACTCTGCAGATCTAAAGGCCTCTTGAGCTTCTCCACAGCCCAACTCTCTGCACACCACCTGGGCATCCCTCAGATCCCACCAATCATCACACACTGTACCCCACTGGCCAGAGTGGAACACCTCCACTCTACCAGAGCAGTTGTCGGTGCCGTTGACCAGACGCACTCTGGAAGTGCCATCTGTAAAATACAAGAAAAACTGTGAAGATTAACAGATACTGGGATTGTTGTTGAGTTGAAAACTTTGTAGACGGAATATGAAGAGAATATATTACCGTAGGTCCATGTGGAGTTTTGCTGGATGTTCTCTGTAGGACCTGTAAAAAAAGATACAGTACCTGTCTGAACTCCATTTAATACGTTTTGTGATTTATTCAAATAAAAACATTTTAACGGTCAATTACGAGGTGTACATATGTTTCATGAATTTTGCATGGGTATTGCAAGGAACAAATACAGGCCCTCTATGCACATGTTGATAAACAAGATCCAAAATTGGCAGTGGGATTTATGCCGATGAGAAATTGTTTTGTTAATATGAATTCAAATCAAATCAAGTGAAATTGTTTTTGTCACGTGCCGAATGAATTTTGGGGCGTGCTCGGTCCTCTTTTTCCTGTTGTCCACAATCATCTCCTTTGTCTTAATCATGTTGAGGGAGAGGTTGTTGTCCTTGCACCACACGGTCAAGTCTCTGACCACCTCTCTATAGGCTGTCTCGTCGCTGTCGATGATCAGGCCTACCACTGTTGCGTCATCAGCAAACTTAATGATGGTGTTGGAGTCGTGCCTGGCCGTGCAGTCATGAGTGAACAGGGAGTACAGGAGGGGACTAAGCACGCACCCCTGAGTTGCCCCCGTGTTGAGGATCAGCGTGGCGGATGTGTTGTTATCGACCCTTACCACCTGGGGGCGGGCGGCCCGTCAAGAAGTCCAGGATCCAGTTGCAGAGGTATTTAGTCCCAGGATCTTTAGCTTAGTGATGAACTTTGAGGGCACTATGGTGTTGAACGCTGAGCTGTAGTCAATGAATAGCATTCCCACATAGGTGTTCCTTTTGTCCAGGTGGGAAAGGGCAGTGTGGCAGTGTGCAATAGAGATTTTCTCATCTGTAGATCTGTTGGTGCGGTATGCAAATTGGTGTGGGTCTAGGGTTTCTGAGATATTGGTGTTGATGTGAACCATGACCAGCCTTTCAAAGCATTTTATGCCTACAGACGTGAGTGCTACGGGTCGGTAGTCATTTAGGCAGGTTACCTTAGTGTTGGGCACAGGGACTATGGTGGTCTGCTTGAAACATGTTGGTATCACAGACTCAGACAGGGAGAGGTTGAAATTGTCAGTGAAGACACTTGCCAGTTGGTCAGTGCATGCTCTGAGTGCACATCCTGGTAATCCATCTGGCCCAGCGGCCTTGTGAATGTTGACCTGTTTAAAGGTCTTGCTCACATCACCTGCAGAGAGCGTGATCACACAGTCGTCCGGAACAGCTGATGCTCTCATATATGTTTCAGTGTTACTTGCCTCGAAGCGAGCATAGAAGTTATTTAGCTCGTCTGGTAGGCTCTTGTCACTGGGCAGCTCTCGGCTGTGCTTCCCTTTGTAGCCTGTAATAGTTTGCAAGCCCTGCCACATCCGACGAGCGTCGTAACCGGTGTATGAGCATTTTCCTGTTTGCTTACGGCGGAATACAGCTCATTGAGTGCAGTTTTAGTGCCAGCCTCGGTCTGTGGTGGTATGTAGACAGCTACAAAAAATACAGATGAAAACTCTCTAGGTAGATAGTGTGGTCTACAGCTTATCATGAGATATTCCACCTCAGGCGAGCAAAACCTTGAGACTTCCTTAGATATCGTGCACCAGCTGTTGTTTACATAAATGCATAGGCCCCCGCTCCATGCCTTACCAGAGGCTGCTGTTCTGTTCTGCCGATAGAGTTTATAACCCGCCAGCTGTATGTTCTTAATGTCGTCGGTCAGCCACGACTCGGTGAAACATAAGAAATACAGTTTTGAATGTCTGTTGGTAGGATATACATGCTTTCAGTTCGTCCCATTTATTTTCCAGCGATTGAACGTTAGCTAGCAGAACAGAAGGCAAGGGCAGATTAGCCACTCGTTGCCTGATCCTCACAAGGCATCCCGATCTCTTTTTGCAAAACCTACGTTTCCTTTTCTATCAAATCATGGGGATCTGGGCCTGGCGTCCGTAGTATATCCCTCGCGTCCGACTCATTGAAGAAGAACTCCTCGTCCAACTTGAGGTGAGTAATCCCAGTTCTGATTTCCAGAAGCTCTTTTCGGTCATTAGAGATGGGAGCAGCAACATTATGTACAAAATAAGTTACGAACAACGCGAAAAGACAAACAAAATAGCATGGTTGGTTAAGAGCCAATAAGATGGCAGCCCTACCCTCTGGCGCCATCTTCCTTTAGCGTTAACAGTGTAAATGTGATGCACACAATTAATCACAAACTGATTTTGGTGTACAATACGTTTTGATGACTCACATAAACTGGATATAAATTGAATGTGACCCACTAGAATATTGAATAAGAGTTTAACTTACCCTGGGTCCATGATGCGGTAAATGGCTGTATACATTTTACATTGGTTTTGCATATATCATAGTTCTATAAAAGCAAAGGCAAAAGACGGCAACCTTGCCTGGTTCCTCTGCTCTGAAGGAATTATTTTGATAGGACATCATTAGTGAATATGGCATTTGTTTTTTCATGAATGGTTTTGATCCAGTTAAATAAAGTAAACCCCATATTAGATTGATCCAATATTGCAAAAAGAAAGTAAGAAGGTCCACACTGAGTTAAATGGCTGGATATCTCCAGAAGGACCTGTCATAGAATTAGGTTTTTCATCTAGTTTGGTGTTACAGTGACACTAGTACTGTTAACAACATAGACAATATCATGATGTCTGAACTTCATTCCACCAAACATGTATCTTATCAGTGTAGGTCTTCATAGTGGGAACAGTTTTGGATCCCTAGTCCACTGTGGGGACACTGCAGCAAAGAGTCTTCAGAGCCAGAACAGGCATCCATCTGATCCCAGGCATCATCACACACTGTACCCCATTTGCCACAGTGGAACACCTTCACTCTACCAGAGCAGTTGTTGGAGCCGTTGACTATACGCACTTCAAAGATGCCATCTTCATGGTAAAGGTAACACATATATTTACTTGTCTTTGACTATATAAACATGCACACAATACTAAGATTAATATAATAGTTTGATTAAAATGTTTAGATGCTTTGCAAGAAGAATGATCACCTTTACAATCTGGTTTATATGGACACATCTGATGGGACTTTGGAAAATGCAGAAAATCGCCAATCAAAATAAAAGTTCCATCACTGTGACCATATTATTTTTGGGAAGCCTATTTGATCTGAGTTTGGACATATAAACTATTTCTAAGATGCATACTTTCATATTTTCCAAACTTACTTTACTCGTGCCAAAGAGCGAGGCTGGTGCTGCTCGTGACAGCATATGCACAGATGAAATAACCCGCAGGTACCCTGACAACCCTATTTTCCCCAACCTTTCTTACCTGCACAGATGACTCCTGCATCCTCATTATGGTCACAGTTGTGTACCCCTGGTTCACTTCCGCTGCAGTCTTGTAATGATCTCTCTGTGCCCTCACACGACACATCGTCCAGAGTGATGGGTCCTGAGCCCTGACCAAAACAGGCTCTACCTGGGGCTTCCTGGGCCATCCCACAGCTCAGTGCTTGACACACCACCTGGGCATCCCTCAGATCCCAGTCATCATCACACACTGTACCCCACTGGCCAGAGTGGAACACCTCCACTCTACCAGAGCAGTTGTTGGAGCCACCGGCCAAGCGAATTGAAGGTCCAGCTTTGATAGGTAAATAATCTGTTTTAATGTTAACAAATTGACACATCAGGCTGTGGAGATTATTGTGTAGTGTGCAGACAAATTAATGTACTCATTCTGGTGTGAATCTGCAATCCATAGGGAGGAACATGAAAAACAAAGAGTTGTTGCATATACTGTATGTTACCTTGAAAAGCGTTATTAATAAATAAAGCTAACTGTGCCTTAAATTTGCTGAAATTTGTAGTGGCTGTTTAGATAAAACTCAACCGAGGATTACAGTTTCGCCCATAAACTACTTTCAGGGTCAGGAACCATCTAACAGTTAAATACGGAACTTCCCCTTTAATCTCACCTGAGCAGACCACACTCGCATCCTCAGGATGCATGCAGTTATGCTGACCTATCGCCTCAGAGGGGCAGTCAAAGAGAGTGCCTTCTGTGCCAACACAGGCTATGTTGTCCAGCAGAATGGGAATGCCAACTCCCATACCAAACCAGGCCTGTCCAGGGGCATCCATAGCCCACCCACAGCTGAGCTGTCTGCAGACCACGTCAGCGTCGCTCACGTCCCAGTCATCATCACACACCGTACCCCACTGCCCCGCATAATACACTTCCACCCTCCCTGAACACTGATTAGGACCATCCACCAGCCGGATCAATGGGCCATCATCTGGGACCACTGGAGAGAAGAGTACATTATTTTAGGTAGTCTCAAGGCTTGGTTCCTCAGTGCAGTATATGTTTGCTTTGTAAGGACCACTCATATTGTCAATTTGAATATAGTTTTATGGAATTTATCTTACTGTTTCTATCTGGGTCCTCTTGTTCTTGAATTGGATGTGAGGAAAATATTAAATAATGAAAAGGTGTGTGAGATATTGTGAAAAACAGGTATTCAATTCTCCTTAATTAATCTCAACATTAACTATTTTATTCAATTGAGCTTACTGCATTTGTAGGCTTAGACTTACCCGTCATGCAAGTTACACTGGCATCTTCATCATGGCCACAGTTATGGTTTCCTATCCCTCCTGAGTTGCATTCCAGTAAAGATCCCTCACTTCCCATGCATGCCACATCGTCCAATAGGATGGAGCCACTCCCCTCACCAAAGTGAGCCTGTTGAGGAGCCTCCGTGGCTGGTCCACAGCTCAGCTCCCTACATACAACTTGGGCATCTAGGAAACCCCAATTATCATCACAGACTGTCCCCCAACTCCCATCATGGTAGACCTCCACCCTTCCAGAGCAGTGATTGGGACCATCAACTAAGCGCACTGCCAAGCCAGCTGTTAAAAGGAAGGGAAAGTGAGAAACACATTACAGGCATTGACTTTTTGTTTTTCAAATAAGTATTATGACTCGTTCTGCAACTGAAACATAAAGTAAGGAATCCTTTTTTTATTACTCACAATGAGATTCTGAAGGGGATTGACCTGAGAGATGGAGAGAGAGAAGGGGGGGTAGACAGCGAGAGAGAAAAATGGTAGCATTACACAAGCCCCTAGTTGAAGTTGGTAGTTTAGATGCATCTTTATACCAAATTCAACCACTCACCTGACTGACCTTCACATATCACTCCTGCATCCTCAAAGTGTACACAGTTGTGTGACCCCAGTCCATCTGAGCTGCAGCTAAGCAGTGACTCTTCATTCCCAGAACATTCCACATCATCTAGCCAGATCTCCCCCTTACCCCAGCCAAAGTGGGCCTGGTGCAGGGCCTTCTGGGCTGCCCCACAGCCCAGTGCCCTACACACTACCTTGGCATCCAGCAGGTCCCAGTTGTCATCACACACTGTACCCCACTGGCCTGCATAGTACACCTCCACCCTGCCAGAGCAGTTGTATGGGCCATCCACTAAACGTACTCCTCCAGAACTGACTGAGGCAGATAGAAAATAATTGTGTAGTTAAGTCCCACGTTAAGGGCTCTATTCAATCTGTATCGCTGAAGCATTACAGATTGCGCACTAGAAATGTAAAGATAATTTCCGATTCAGCCGACATTTGCAGCGTTTACAGTAAATGCAGTCTCAGCTAACGCGGAAACATTACCTTTAAATTTCAATCACGCTATAATACTGAACTACCACAATACAGATTGAATAGAGCCCTATTTAGACACTTTGAGTATTTATATGATAGTCACACAAAGAGGTACTTTAACTACAGTGTATGACTGACATCATGTAATTAAAAATATTTATAGAGATTAAACTTGCCAACAAACTCAATAACAGAACTTATTAGAAGTCTATGGTCTCAGCGCTTCATTATTATACTTACGTCTGTCTAGAACTCGAGATGCTCCTTCATTGGAGCAAACAACTACATGAGAGGAACATAATGATAAAACATACAATAAGGTAAAGACGTTATATTTTATAGCCATGTCAAAGGTTATGTGTATGTGAGAGTTGATAGGAGGTGGACACGGATGTGTTTCAGTCCTTATTTGCTATTAGTTAACAGATTAATTGGAAAACAAATTAGACCAGGATATTAGTAGTCATATACTTCACAGTGCTGTTTCTGAACTTTCGCAAATCAATATGGCATTTATACAATGAACATGTTAGTGAGCAGAGTAACCATTGTGGATTAACTCAATAATATTAAATAAACAATGATTTGCAGAGAACCTTGCACAAAACTACTATATGAAATCCTAGAGCCCTGTGTAGTAAACAAAATATGAATTGTGTTTTAAGTATTTTGTAAAACACACTATTTTTTAACATGGGACAAACATTTTCATAAATAGTTAACATAAATATTAATGTATGGTATTGTTAAAATACAATTTGCTCACCTGCAATCACAAATGCTAGGTACCACTTGCGCTTGGGTGTAAGATTCATGATCAAAGTTGAGAATGTCATGTTTGAGCCTTTTTATAGCCCAGTTTTGTTACCTTTTGTTGTGTGTCACCTGATTTCTCCAAAGAGGAAAACCGATATCTAACAAAAGATGGCATTTATGTATCACTGAATACATATTACATAACACCAGTGAAGACTACTATTTGAAAAGAAAGCACATAAAGGAATCTTCTCTGGGAATAAGAGTAACACACCGTTTATCAAAACAGAATACAAGCTTTCTGTGCTGGTTGCTCTATTTATTTTAGGCTCTGATTAAAGGAGAGCTCAACAATGAGGGGACAGAATTTAACAGCTAAATGAAAGTTGTCGGGTTATTTAATAGCACGTGAGAATATCAGGCATGGGCTGACACCAGCTCCGTGATAGAAAGTATTTTGAGAAAATAGAATGTATGTATTTTGGGTAGTAGTTGTTTCAGAACCATATTAAAAATGTTCCAGGTGCTTTCCTCTTCCCACTTTCAATTCCCTGGGGGGTAGGCCTGTTTCATGATAGGTAGTGGGATGGGGTCAATTTTAACAAGCTAACTTAGAAACAAAACATATCCTGGTTAGTTGTAATTTTGCCCATGTGAAACTAAACTACTAGGACATTATGATACAACTCAGGATTTGCTGGTTCACTTAGTGGGCTTAGCCTCTGACCAGTTTCCCAGTGACTTTGACAAGTTTGCTCATCTCACATAGTAAACATTCAAAGATTTTACATTTACATTTACATTTAAGTCATTTAGCAGACGCTCTTATCCAGAGCGACTTACAAAATGGTGCATTCACCTTATGATATCCAGTGGAACAACCACTTTACAATAGTGCATCTAAATCTTTTAAGGGGGGGGGGGGGGGGGGGGGGGGTTAGAAGGATTACTTTATCCTATCCTAGGTATTCCTTAAAGAGGTGGGGTTTCAGGTGTCTCCGGAAGGTGGTGATTGACTCCGCTGTCCTGGCGTCGTGAGGGAGCTTGTTCCACCATTGGGGTGCCAGAGCAGCGAACAGTTTTGACTGGGCTGAGCGGGAACTGTGCTTCCTCAGAGGTAGGGGGGCCAGCAGGCCAGTGGTGGATGAACGCAGTGCCCTTGTTTGGGTGTAGGGCCTGATCAGAGCCTGAAAAAAATTTGACAGAATTATTGTTCTGTGGTAAACTCTCCATATAAATTGATGTAATAATGTGATGTATGCCCCTCTCGTATTCAAAATGTTAACCTTAGACAACATTAATTTAGCTCATTACAAACTCGAAGGAAATAGTCATTTCAGTGTGATGCATCAGTGTATCAATGGGTTACACCTATAGGACACTTTCTATTCAGTAAGGACCAAATCTTAAATTGGGATATAGGCACATGCATTATGTAAATGAGAGACTAAAGCAGGAACAATGTGTGTGGATTTGGCCTAGAAGACATGACCACAATACTAGAAATCCCCTTTAGAGGTCATACAACTGCTAATGCTCTTACTATTGGTTTTCAAACAATATTTAGGCCTAATTATAATGAATGCATATGCTTGTAAATCTCATATCTTGCACTTTTAAAGAGCATTGTCCTTGGGTTATGAGAGGCTCAATCAGTGTGAATGAATTTAGCATAATCCCCTCTGCATAATCAGTTTTTGAAGCAGGCATTGAATTTCAGAACACATGCTTCAGAAGAGGCACCCGTTCTCTCACTCCGCTATAGCACAAACCACGTCAGAAATCTAGGTCAAAGTTCATTTGTACTTTTCTTACGGTGTGCTAAATTGCAGTGTATATGTTTGTTGTAGTAGTCTCTGAAAACCCTCGATAAGCAGAAAGAAATGCCTGCACCCACGGAGAAGTGAAGAAACAGCCACTGCCAGGCGTTTATTTTCCATCGCCTTGGAAATATTCAAACAATTTTTACGAAGTGCTCTCATAACCAAAGGGGTTCTTTGGGGCCACTTACAAGGTACTCATCATATCTTCAGACTCAAGGTAAATTGTGACGTGGAAGCAACGTTGATTGAACATGTTTTTGCTCAGTGGGATGTTTTTTCCCAAAATGTTATGTCTTATCATCCGTTGAATGATAATGGAAAGGACAAGTAATTAACATTTTAAAAATGAGCAGATTTTTTTTCTCATTATTTTGACCTCCCACATTACAATCTGAAGAAGTGTAAACTATAACTTGCCTAGTTAAATAAAGGTTAAATAAAAAAAAAAAAAAAAACAATAACATAGCATATTAGCTAGAAAGGTATCTCCAAACTAGGGCTGTGACGATTATGGAATTTAGGGTAACGATTAACGTTAATTGTCATGCAAATCGCACAGTTATTATCATAATTGTCATTTATGTTTATGTTTTTTGTTGTTGTTGCTTGTAATGCATCATAATGCATCTTTGAAAAACATGAATAACACTACTGCACACATAATATGAATAACACTACTGCACACCTAATGTGAATAACACTACTGCACACCTAATGTGAATAACACTACTGCACACCTAATGTGAATAACACTACTGCACACCTAATGTGAATAACACTACTGCACACATAATATGAATAACACTACTGCACACCTAATGTGAATAACACTACTGCACACATAATATGAATAACACTACTGCACACCTAATGTGAATAACACTACTGCACACCTAATGTGAATAACACTACGGCACACCTAATGTATACAACACCGTTTTGGTGACACCCCTTTCTCAAAAAACGAATGGTTTTGACCGCTTAGATATTTTTGAAATATCTTCTTCTCCCAACCGCGCCGTTCTGCTCGTAAAATGATCAACAACGTTGCCCACTTCACGTATAAATAATAAACTGCTATTGGGTAAACCATATCTACTTGAATATAAAGTCTCCTGTAAATAATGTATTAAGGCAATTAAAATCATTATTATACGATAATTGTACCCCACTCCAAACACATGTTCGCCAATAGCAGCTGTTTAGCTGGTTAAAGGTTAGGGAGTGAACCAACTTGGGTCTCAGAGCATTTCGTATTATTCTGTACTTTAATCTGAGACACTCCATTTAATATTATATTGTTATATTTCGAATGGTATGTATTTATTTGTGGATGTCCGTCACCCATTTCGTATTGTATGTTACGAATTACAATTCGTAGTATATGATGTATAATAGCTAGGTGGCTAACGTTAGCAAAACTAGGGGGTTACGGTTAAGTTTTGGAGTTATGTTAAGTTTAGGGGAAGGGTTAGCTAAAATGTTTAAGGTTAGAGGAAGGGTCAGCTAATATGCTAAGTAGTTATAAAGTATCTAAAAAGTAGTAAGTAGTTGGTAATTTGCTAAAATGCTAAAGCTGTCCGTGATGACATTCGAACTCGGACCTCTGAAATAAAATGATGGCCCTCCCTATTTTACCAAAACCCTCCATGAACACTTGAAAAAGTAATCTCCAATATACCCAAAATAATCATTAAAACAAAGTGGATAGCAGAAAACATGAGTACCCTTTACCTCATTTCTTGGACAGACCAGAGCCTTATTTATGCAGTTTTAGAAACTGTTATTTGTCTTGTAAGCATTACATGGTAACGCAGGAATGTTGATAGCGCACAGGGCAGCGGGCCACAAGGTTGTGGGTTCGCAGACGACTGTGGACAGGAGTTGGAGTGGAAAGACCTTTATAGTAAAAGCATTGCATTCATCTATCATCGTATTTGCAGGTTCGAGAAAAAATTGCCTTTTATAAACATTTCATGCAATTCTAAATAATTCTACATATTAGCAGAATATTTTTTAATAATACCACACAAAATTACTGAAATTACAGGCTAAGAATGGACAGAGAGTTAGGCCTATTTGTTCATTTTATCATATATTTCCAATGCCAAATCGGTGTCTTGTTTGCAAATAATTAAATCTGAGACGCCATTAGGAATCTGAACATGGTAATTTCTAAAATTAGGGCTACTTTTCCACCCCAGACAGAGTAGGTCTACCGAAGCAGAACATCTTTACTGCTGGCTACTCTTCTTCCATGGTTTAACCAATGAGAGAAGATCTCAGGTGTTTCCCTAAAAACTGTCTGGGTTTAAAAATCTTCTATTGTACAGAAAGTGAATAGCTTAATCAATTGATAGTGACATAATTAGATTACTTCCCAAGCAAAGTAAAAAAAATGTATCTCCTTGGCTATAGAAGGTTCTAAGTCATCCTCTGAAAGTCAAAGAAATAACACAATGATATTCCCATATATGCATCGGAGTCAGTCTTTCCCAGGTATTTTATAGCTTGATTCTAGCATAAAGCATCGCGGACTAAAGCGCTGTTATAGATCACTTTATATAATCGGATCAGTTTTATTTTCTTAAATCTTAAACTAACAAGGGATAGGCCTGTGTTTTTTTGCCATGTTCTTTAATAAAAGGTCTGCATATGGCATACCCTCTCATACCCCCTCAATTCGAGTCATAGTTTTAATTTAACAGCCCTTCACTGACACAGAGGTATTCTATTTGAAGAGTGCATGGTGGGTGGAGGAATTGACAACAAATCTATGGATATAGCAGCCTATAGCCTAATTTCATCTGTCAAACAGGTACTCCCACCTCTTATTTCTTAAATAGGAAGAAATAGGCTCCAACACAAAGCCCTCTTGTTGTTAGTTAAGTCTAATTAAAATGAAGACTGTTGAAAGGAATTATACCTACTTATAACTGCTTCAAATTTCAGCACCACAATGTAAGTTACTCGAATTTGGCTTATTGTGAGGTCAATAACTCTGATAAATACATCATGCGAAGAAACAAGTAACAAGCTATCAAAGTTGACCTCCTGTCCTCCTCATCTTCGCTCTCTCCTTCTCAAACTGAACAGAACATAGGCTATAGGCTAGTCTGCGTGCAAGATTGGACATGACCTAATCAACACCAACAAAAATCGGAAGAAGCTTTTGATTCTGCTCCTGAACTGATAAGGTAGGCATACACAGCACAGCCATTGTTTAGGCAGCACACAAAAGAGCAGAGCAGGCTGGGGCTCAGGGTTGGAATATCCATTACAGTGTGTAATGCAGCCTAGTTCTTTATTTTATTTTTTATTTCATCTTTTTTTTAACCAGGTAGGCCAGTTGAGAACAAGTTCTCATTTACAACTGCACCCTGGCCAAGATAAAGCAAAGCAGTGTGACAAAAACAACACAGAGTTACACATGGGATAAACAATCATACATAACACAATAGAAAAATCTGTACAATCTGTACAGCTGCAGCGATCGGTAAGCTGCGCTGACAGCTGACGCTTAAAGTTAGTGAGGGAGATATAAGTCTCCAACTTCAGTGATTTTTGCAAATCGTTCCAGTCATTGGTAGCAGAGAACTGGATGGAAAGGCGGCCAAAGGAGGTGTTGGCTTTGGGGATGACCAGTGAAATATACCTGATGGAGAGCGTGCTACGGGTGGGCGTTGCTATGGTGACCAGTGAGCTGAGATAAGGCAGAACTTTACCTTAGTAAAGACTTATAGATGACTTGGAGCCAGTGGGTTTGACGACGAATATGTAGCGAGGACCAGCCAACGAGAGCATACATGTCGCAGTGTTGGGTAGTATATGGGGCTTTGGTGACAAAACAATGGCACTGTGATAGACTGCATCCAATTTGCTGAGTAGAGTGTTGGAGGCTATTTTGTAAATGACATCGCCGAAGTCAAGGATCGATAGGATAGTCAGTTTTACGGGGGTATGTTTGGCAGCTTGAGTGAAGGTTGTATTTACACCAACCCAGCAGCTATCTTAGAAATATAACTTTGCTCTGTGCTTCTCTGAGCATGCACTTCGTAGCCTATAGGCAATGGATTATTTTATTGAGACCACACTAAATAGCATATAGGCGGACACTTGATATTGCACGCCCAGCGGAGAATCAGAGATGAGCGGCGGCATCAGGCACACATCGATATATAGCCTAATAAGAAATGAATTATAAAACACTGAGAAATATAGAAATGTAATCAATTCCAAATTACATGGCTCTCCCTTGGACTAGATTTAAAAAAAAATACTAAACCCTCCCCTTGACCAAAATTGAAAAAAGATTACCCTCCCCCATTTTCCACCAGGTAATCATTCTGTAAATTTTGATCCTTCCCTTAGCAATGTGTTGGAAAAAATGAATGTCCAAGTCAAGAAACCTTACGAGCAGCCAGCGTAAAGAAAATATTTAGATTTGTTTAACACTTTTTTGTTACAACATTACAATGTGTGTTATTTCATAGTTTTGATGTCATCACTATTATTCTACAATGTAGAAAATAGTAAAAATAAAGAAAAACCCTTGAATGAGTAGGTGTGTCCAAACTTTTGACTGGTACTGTATATAAGTCTTTTTGACAGAATATTAAAATTAGGTGAAATAACGTTTTTGGTTTTTGTGTGACAGAATTACACTATCCAAAAAAACACTTTACATGGAATGATCCATGTGTAAACACATTCTATTTTCTGTAAAATGTTGTCAAAATACTGCAACAAACTACTAACAATAAGTGTGGCTAAATCCCTGGTTCTTGCAGAGACCCCCCCCCCCCCCCCAGCACCACCACCACACACACACACACACACTCACACACTTTTGGATTCAGGGAAAGTTGAAAGGTTGTGTTACACAAGTGATATCAAAATGTTATGATTTTCTGTAAATGAGTAACAGAAAGGACCTGTACATAAGATCCTCAAGCTTAATCAGTAGCATGAACTTACTTGAACCGAGAATTGGTTCAATAGCACATTTTGCTTTCAGTGACCTCCCAATATCAGAAATGTAATTTCCTCTAGAATCTTCACATTTGTCAAACACATTGCTCTTGCCTCCCTCTGATTACACTGAATGAGATCATATCTATGCACAGTGCATATCATCACACAAAAGTCCATTATCTAGTCAAAACTTGTTTGACCATGTCCATTGTGGCTCTCACAAAGGTTGGTGTCGGGTAAAGGGAGGGACCCAACTTTGGTTCAAGTGTACAACATAACTACAACTACTGCTATTCGAATGCTACTCTCATCTTTTTTAATCTAAGCATGAATTATTATCAATAACGGCCTCACCTACCCACATATCTGCCTAGCCAGCTTCATATCCTCTTCTGACAACAAGTCTTGAAGTTGCAGTAACTCAACTCTTTATCATTGTCAGTCTGAAAATATGCAACCAATACACACACAAACTATGTTATACTTGGTTAGATACAGGTAACTGACAAAATAAGGGAAACACTTGAGTAAATGAGGGATACAAAGTATGAAAGCAGGTGCTTCCACACAGGTGTGGTTCCTGAGTTAATTAAGCAATTAACATCCCATCATGCTTAGGGTCATGTATAAAATTGCTGAGCAGGCCATTATTTTGGCTACCATGGTTAAGCCGCCATAGGATGACAATGCCCTCATCCACAGGGAACGAGTGCTCACTGAATGGTTTGATGAGCATGAAAATGATTTAAATCATATCAAATCAAAGTTTATTTGTCACGTGCGCCGAATACAACAGGTGTAGACCTAACAGTGAAATGCTTACTTACAGGCTCTAACCAATAGTGCGGGAAAAAAGTGTGTGTAGGTAAGTAAAGAAATAAAACAACAGTAAAAAGACATTTGAAAATAAGAGTAGCAAGGCTATATACAGACACCGGTTAGTCAGGCTTATTGAGGTAGTATGTACAGTGGGGGGGAAAAGTATTTGATCCCCTGCTGATTTTGTACGTTTGCCCACTTACAAAGAAATGATCAGTCTATAATTTTAATAGTAGGTTTATTTGAACAGTGAGAGACAGAATAACAACAAAGAGGAGTGGGACAAAATCCCTCCTGAGATGTGTGCAAACCTGGTGGCCAACTACAAGAAATGTCTGACCTTTGTGATTGCCAACAAGGGTTTTGCCACCAAGTACTAAGTCATGTTTTGCAGAGGGGTCAAATACTTATTTCCCTCATTAAAATGCAAATCAATTTATAACATTTTTGACATGCGTTTTTCTGGATATTTTTGTTGTTATTCTGTCTCTCACTGTTCAAATAAACCTACCATTAAAATTATAGACTGTTCCTTTCTTTGTCAGTGGGCAAACATACAAAATCAGCAGGGGATCAAATACTTTTCCCCCCCACTGTACATGTGGGTATGGTTAAAGTGACTATGCATATATGATGAACAGAGAGTAGCAGTAGCGTAAAAAGAGGGGTTGGCGGGTGGTGGGACACAATGCAGATAGCCCGGTTAGCCAATGTGCAGGAGCACTGGTTGGTCGGGAGGGGGGGGGGCACACAATGCAAATAGTCCGTGTAACCATTTGTTTACCTGTTCAGGAGTCTTATGGCTTGGGGGTAAAAACTGTTGAGAAGCCTTTTTGTCCTAGACTTGGCACTCCGGTACCGCTTGCCATGCGGTAGTACAGAGAACAGTCTATGACTGGGGTGGCTGGGGTCTTTAACAATTTTCAGGGCCTTCCTCTGACACCGCCTGGTGTAGAGGTCCTGGATGGCAGGCAGCTTGCCCCAGTGATGTACTGGGCCGTACGCACTACCCTCTGAAGTGCCTTGCGGTCGGAGGCCGAGCAATTGCCGTACCAGGCAGTGATGCAACCGGTCAGGATGCTCTCGATGTTGCAGCTGTAGAATCTTTTGAGGATCTCAGGACCTATGCCAAATCTTTTTAGTTTCCTGAGGGGGAATAGGCCTTGTCGTGCCCTCTTCACGACTGTCTTGGTGTTTTTGGACCATTCCAATTTGTTGTTGATGTGGACACCAAGGAATTTGAAGCTCTCAACCTGCTCCACTACAGCCCCGTCGATGAGAATGAGGACGTGCTCGGTGCTCCTTTTCCTGTAGTCCACAATCATCTCCTTAGTCTCAGTCACCAGATCTCACCCACAATTACACTTATGGGAGATTCTAGAGCGGCGCAAGAGACAGTGTTTTCCACCACAATCAACAAAACACCAAAATATGGAGTTCCAGACACTTGTAGAATCTATGCCAAGGTGCATCGAAGCTGTTCTGGATTGTGGTGGCCCAACGCCCTTATTAAGACACTTTATGTTGGTGTTTCCTTTATTTTGGCAGGTACCTGTATGTTTGAGACTATAGTCACATGAATTAATGTCTGTGTGTGTGTGGTGAGACATGGTGGAAAGCAGTGGTCAATGAAAACACTTTCAAATACAGAAAGCAACCGTATTTGTTACGTTCTTTTTCCTCTCCTCTTCCATCACATTGCCCGTGCCCAGGGCCAGCAGCCTGGAGGACCCGCAGTACATGGCATCCTTCCTGAAGAGGAGCCTAGAGATATGGACACGAGAGCGCTCCATTTTGTCCTTCATCAAGCTAAAGAAACCATTAATTTGCTGGAGGTGGACCCATCGCTGCAGTGCTGAAATGGCCCACTTAGCCATGGAGGAAAAACAGTTAATGGAGAAGCTGAAGGCAGCCAATTTTGATTTAATATTGACAGATCCTGGATTTGCAGGAGGAGTTGTATTGGGGAGTTACTTGGGTCTTCCTTTTGTGCTCAATGTTCGTTGGGACACCAATGCAGAGGGACACTTTGCGACTGCACCTTCGCCCCTTTCTTACATACCAACTATTGGGTCGCTGGTCACAGATAAAATTAGTTTTGTCAACAAACTGAAAAACTTCTTGCATTATGGAATCTCTCTTTATATTGATTATGGCATAACAAGACCTCTAAACCAGGGGTCTGATCAACTAATTAATCGATCCAAACACCAATATCTATTCTCTCATTTAGGGGGCTGACCTATGGCTGATGAGAGTGGACGTTGTGTTCGAGTTTCCACGCCCTACCATGCCCAATGTGGTCTACATGGGGGGCTTCCAGTGTAAGCCCTCTAAGCCTTTGCCTGCGGAGTTAGAGGCATTTGTGCAGAGCTCGGGGGAACATGGGGTCGTGGTCATGTCTTTGGGGAGTCTGCTGGGTAGCCTCCTCCCGGAGATGTCAGAGGTAATTGCAGCTGCCTTCGCCCGCCTGCCTTAGAAAGTGGTGTGGAGACATACAGGAGAGAAGCCCTCTACTCTAGGCAACAACACACTGCTGGTGAACTGGCTGCCTCAGAACGACCTACTTGGCCATCCAAAAACAAGAGCCTTTGTGACACACAGGGGCACCAATGGGATCTATGAAGGCATCTACCATGGGGTTCCCATGTAAAGCCTTCCTCTCATCTTTGACCAGTTTGACAACATGCTTTGTCTAAAGGCCAGGGGTGTGGCTAAGATTCTCGAGGTGACGGACCTAGAGGTGGAACCTATGACACAGGCTCTGACAGACATCCTGGACAAGAGTAAGCCCAACAGAGAGAATATGCACAGGATGTCAAAGCTCCACCGCGATACACCTCCCAAACCAATGGACAACGCCATCTTCTGGCTAGAATTTGCTATGAGGCACAAAGGTGCAGCACACTTGGGCACCGAGTCCTACAAGATGCCCTGGTATGCTTACCATAATGTGGACATACTGGTACTTCTCCTGACTGTTGTTGTCTCTGTCCTGCTACTAACCCTAATGACTTGCAGGGTTCTAGGTAGGGCTCTTTGCCGAACGAAAAAGGAAAAACTGCAGTAGCCTCTGAAGAATTCCAGTTTTACATACTACAGTACAGTATATACAACTACGCAACTACTATATTCTACTACAACACAAATGGGCATGAAACATTGTCAATATAAGAAATGTTTTCATTAGACTAGAGATGGTTTCAGTCATTCTCAATCATTCTATTTCTTGGAATAAAATAAAAACAGTAGTTAAGCAAATGTTAAATCAATGCAATCTGCTCAAAATGTCACATTGTTAACACAACATTTTTATTGACTTTTAAACAACTTATTTTTTATTTGTGCAGACAAATGTACCAGTCACATATCAATGTAAATATTCACGTAAAACCACAATCTCTTTTTTGGTCAGCACAAATAAAATAATTACAAAATAACAACATACGGCGAATATGGGCAAACAATGTGATGCATTTCTTGGTTTTATGTCCTAGATTTCTGAGTAGGGGATTTTACTATGTTTGTGTGCTACAGGGGAATATTTAAAACAGAGAAAAAATAAAGTGCTCCTTCCCATCTGCTGTATGGTATGTATTGACAATATCGCTCCAATTTATGACCAGTTCCATTTGCTTGCACTACACAAGAAAAATGCATTTAAAAGTTGCAAAGAAAACTAAATATAGCCTATTGAATTATCTACAGAAGGTTACAGAAGTTGTCTCATGTTTCTGGGGATCATAATCAGACATGCAATCTATTAAGGCTTAAAAACAATTAACATAGAACCTATATAATAGATACCAGTTTGCAACTTTGTGTTATATTCCATTAGGGAAACATGAACAGCTGTATTGCATCGTAATACTTGCTTTAATGTGTGGTATGGCAAACTGCTTAATAATGTCAGTTGGCTGAGGGGACTCTTTAAAAAAAAAAAATCTATCTATAGATAATTGGGTAACAATTCCTTTTAAATGTATTTTTCTCATCTAAAAGCAAGAACATTTTTAAAGTAGCAGTAAAACTGAAAGAAAAGATGGCACATGACATATTGCAAAACAATGTGAATTTAATTTCTGGTCTTCTTACTCAAAACAGAACCTGGCAGAACCTTTTATGTACCAAGATTAGATTTTAGTACCAAATATGACTAGCTCTTTTATTTAATACATGGAAAGGTAAAGGGAAATGCCACTGATCATTTTAACAAGAGTTAAAAGCAAGAGTGAATTTTGAAAGCAGTTGGCAAAATCCTTTAATCTTCCATAAAAATGAACTGATCCAGGAAAAGTCTAAGGCTAAGTAGCAGCGCTAAAATGCTAATCTTGTCGGTTATAACATTAATTTACCAACACAAATTAAAACATATTAGGGGTATACAAATATAACAGATTCTGCACTCTACTATTACCTTTTCATGTGGAATCGTATAGATATTGAACATCCGTTGAAAGTAACCGATGTACACATTATACACTGTTAAACAGAGGCAGACAACTGCTGTAGCCTACAGATGCGGTCAAATATATTTGCACTCTTGCATTTCACACTAGAGCGCAATGGAGTACAATCTTCAGCTTGTTCTTTTCAAAACTGATTGAATGGCAATATTTACCCCATAGGCACCTGCAACTTACAACAGGGGAGTAAGAAAAATTATGCCTCCAACCAAATTAATTAAGACTTTTTTTATTAATTAGTCCAAGCCATTTTTTACTTTGAAGGGAAAAATCGTAAAAAAGATGTTTTTGTTCTTCTTGCCCATGTGCCGTTGTAAATCAAACAAATACACTTGTAAACACCAAAAGATTTTTTAATTTCAACTTATTTTAGAATAGTGAATCAAGCAAGGGTGCCAATATATTTGACCACATCTGTATATGAGACTGAGGACATTCTG
This sequence comes from Salmo salar, assembly GCF_965601325.2. Taxonomy (NCBI): domain Eukaryota; kingdom Metazoa; phylum Chordata; class Actinopteri; order Salmoniformes; family Salmonidae; genus Salmo; species Salmo salar. The sequence continues at coordinate 84,259,985 of NC_138305.1, read as the reverse complement.
ACAATGCAAACAAGTATGAAGTGAACCACTTTCCAACACATCACTGCTCTTGACCTTGCTGCATCTATGAAAGCCAACCTCACAACATATAATTTTTTTTCTCCTAAAAACACCCTCATATGTCAGAGGTATAGCCAACTGTATTAAATCATTTATCAGATGGCAGTCTGATCAATGTTAATCGTCTGTGGATCTGACTCTGCCTGTACGCTCATCACACACGATATCTCAGACAGCACTGGACCGATTTTGACTAAACTTACACTGATTGGTCCAAGGCAGTAAAACATGTTTAAAGTTGCCTTGTTTCCTAAAGCAAGTATCAGAGGCTCCTAGCACTACACCATGCTACATTGTGTCAGACTGATTGTAGAATAATGAACTGTGGACAAAGATGTCTTGAAAATGTGGTCCAAAATAATCACCAACTACTCTGGTCTTGTACATTTGCATGACACACAATATGCCTAATTATACCTTTGTAGTAAAATGTATGATATTGATGAACTCAAACAAAATGGTGCTCCCAGTGTACGTCCCTAAATAAATGGTTGAAAGTACTAAATGCAGTGTGTAGAGCCTCTTTACATGAAATGACCATTAAAAAGCAAAAACAAGGGGTGAACTTTGTATGTTGGTTGTAACTCAAATATAATAAAACTATAATAAAACAATTGTTTAAAGTTGAGATCCACATAAGGTGAAACAGGCCACTGGTCACCCCAGGGGCTTTTGTTTTGTTTATGAAACAGAGCAGCGGAGCATCGTGGTACCTACTCTGCTGTTCTATCGCACTTGCAATGATGTCAGAGGGAAAAAAACTGTGTTTGTTGTTTGAAGTACCGTCTTTGTTGTTGTAATATCGCAAACAGACGTGGCAGTTTCACCACTAAGGATTCCAGCTTTAATGAATGTGTCTTTCTGATTAAATTCTAATATTGACAAGCAAATCAAGAAATAGAAATCTGAGCCATGGGTGAATACACATATTCAAAAAGGACATTTGTATTTGAGTTTAGAGGGTAGATACAGTATTTGGGGTCAAAATTATTTCAAAATGACTTGCCTTTTTTTATACTTATTACTGCATTCTGTTGTTGAATTTTGTATTGCAATTTTCAAGCACATCTGAAACCACTCAGTACGCTTAATCTTTTCAATCCTTTTGAACCAAATCATCAAGAACGACCCACACAAGAATTGTTCATTTGACAACGTACCAAAAATATTTTGAAATGATTTACTACCAAATAATTGTATGATGGCATGTCTCTGGCTTACAATGATTTTGTCCCTGTCTGGCAGTAAACAAAATGCTAAATGTCCCAACAGGGACTTGTTTATAGCCATGTGTAGTAATAGTCTACTAGGGGCCATTTCAAGAACACTTTATGGCAAAGAGCTGTGTGATACCAAAAGAAAATGTTAAATCAGATTTTATAGTCAATTCACAAGTTACAATATAAAATATTAGCATTGTCCTTCCAGCAGAAAAAACTAAACCTTCAACATTCAAAACACTTATCTTATGTCTGTGTTCCATACATCTAACTCAACTTGCTCTTGCTCACTTTTATTTCACATTCCCTTCATAGATGAAAGGGCAGGGCACCCAGCATTCTTCCTCATACTTCTTCCTGAATCAGACCGTACTTTACACTTTCCTTGCTTCTGTCCTCGCCATGAAGTCAAGTTATCTTATTTGGGACATAGGTGCCCCCTCTGCTAAAAGAAGCAGACATGCGCTTCTAGGAGGATGGAGTCCCTCTGCTCCCTTCGGGTGCGGCAGCAGCCCCGGCCCCGGCCCCAGCCCCACCTCCATTGACCAGGTTCCGGAGCAGCTTGCGGCGGCCGGCCTGATAGTCCTCCTCATCCACATTGACCAGCAGTTTGATGGCCTCATGGCCCACCGCCTGTTTGAGTGAGTCTGTGATGAAGACGCCCTTCAGGGCCTCTAGCAGGGAGCCGTTGATGTAATCCCGCCAGAAAGCATCTAGGTATGTGAGCTCCGAGAACTTGATGTCACAAATGATGGAGCCCAGGTCCCGGGACTTGAGAATAGTGTTTGCCTGGTTGAACCTCTCAAACTGCCTCTCCAGAGCCTCCTGCTTGTTGGAGAAGACGTTTCCCTGAAGCGCTGATTCATGCTGGCAGTACTCGGCGCGCACTCGTAGGCGGATGTCTGCAGGGGTGTGGGGTGAGTAGGGAAGAGCAAGTGGAATGGTTATACAGAGGAAGTGTGTGCCGTCTAATGCCATGGAAACAATACAGTCAAGGAATTACTTAATTCAGCAACTGTATAGTTTGGTCGCAGATATGTATGCATGTGCTTTAGCCAACTCTTTTGTAATTCATTGTCATGAAAGAACTGTCAAAAAGTAGATACACACATGCAACCTCTGAAGGCATAAAGTTACTAAACAAAACAGTTGCTTTTGAATTCCCTTACCACAGGTTTGCTTCTCCCTGCAGTCTCCTGTGGTGTGGGCCCTCTTCCTTTTGCGGCTAGGTAATGGAGGGCCTGGCTTGGTACGGGGGGGGCCCACCTGGGGCCCCGATGGAGAACAGCATATTACTGGTTGGGGGCCTGTTAGTGGAGTAGGGAAAGAAATGCTAAGATATTTAGAGATGTATTCATTTCACTATTTCCACCAACTTTATTACACCCCCCACACACACACGCATACTGTATGTAGATGTATACATGCAAAGTCACACATTCACCTGTCCTCCTATGGGGTGCAGCCTCCCTGCTCTCTCCTCCTCTGGGGGACACATAACGCACTGACGTCTCTTCCAGGTACTTATCCACTGGGTCTGGGCACACTGAAAAGCAAAGCACAGCAACGCTTTTGGTTAGTGACTTAATATTCACATTTAATGCAAATTGTCAATTATTAACTAAGAAAACACAAAAAGTGTGTTTTCAAGAAGATGGCCGAAAAGTGGTAAAAAAAAATTTGGCATAACATTTTGGAGACTGACAACATAACATTTTGGGGATCTATGTTTTCTGCCTTGGCGCCAATAGATTTAGTTTGCTTTTTCATTCGAATTTTAGTGGGCCCGAAAAAGGCAAAGGTTGAGAAGGAAACCACCACTCACCGGTCTGTCTCTTCCTGAGTGTGACGTAGGGCAGCAGGTCGTGCCGTGTGATGATGCGGAGCAGCTGCAGGACGTGTCTGAAGTTGGTCTCATCACAGCGCCCCTGGCGCTCCAGAGCTAGCAAGAAGTCCCGGCCGCTCCTAATGCCTCCTCGCTCATACTCGTCGATGACGTCCACGAACAGGAAGGAGAGCACTCGCACGTCACGGTGCGTGAGCTGGGCTCCCACTATGTCAAACATGCGGTGCAGCGAGTACAAGCCGTAAGCGTTGTCTACGGCCTCCTCAGGCCAGGGTTCGAAGCGTCCCGACGAGAGCCTCCTGGAAATGGCAGAGTTAGTGCAGGAGGCCGAGGCGCCCCTGTTCACTGCCACTCCGCTGGAGGTCCCCACTGATGAGGACCCCACACCGCCCATCAGACCTCTGTGGGGGGCAAGGTGCCCCGCAGCACTACTCTGAGTAGAGTCCAGCTGGTTTGGGTGAATGTGAGGCCTACTGTGGTGAGCTGAAGAGTTCTGGGGGACAAGGAGGGGAGGGTTGACGTTTGCATTGGGGAGGGGATGCTGCTGTGAGGTCATCACTTTGTTAGGGCTGGAAGATGACAACGGGGATGCAGAAATCCCAACAACTTCTGTGTTGTGTCTGAATACTTAAACTGCTTTCCTATAAAAAAGAGGGACAAAACACTTCACACCTGGCAAAACAGTAAAAGACCGGAACTGAAAGAGCATAAACTCAAACAAAGGAATTATTTTTAACATGAAATTAGGTTGATTATCAACACTCAAGTTTCAGCATCTAGATAGGTAGCTAAGCTCTGTCTATAACTAGCTTAACAAGTAACGTTAGTGTCTACCATGCCTATAGCTATCAAGCCAACCAAACTGAAAGTTACTACTGTAACGATAACAGCTAGCTTCTAGGCCAAATCATCTTGCACGGTTTATCCCTTTAAAATAAGAATTACACACTTATTTGAGTAAGGGAAACAAATATGCACAACATGGCTGTCAGTCATGATATCAGTGACGTAACTCTCTCACGAAGTTTACTATCAACATGAAAAATGGGCAATGATGACTGGCTTTCTAGGCTAGCTCAATGCACCAAGCCAACAACGACGTAGCTACAGTAGCTAGTTAGCCCAATCAGACAGGCAGAGGTCCAAGCTAGCTGGCTAGCTATATACAATAGCATAGCTAGTATATATCATCTTTGGCAGTAGTAGTTAACGTTAATCACAACAGTCTGGAAGCTAGGTAGGTCATTGTTGTTAACAACAAACATCTAACGTTAGCTAACGTTACAGTCAGTACAGTAGCTACTAGCTAGTTAAGTTAGCTAACATTGTTAAATTTCGCTAATCCTAAAATGACTATCTAACGTTAGCTAGATAAACCACCCAGATAACTGGATAACCACCAAGCTACAAACAGCTTGTTATTGTGGAAACGTAACTAGTTAGCTAATTAGGAGCTCGTATGTAGTTAACAAACTAACGTCGCTACGTCAACTCGTTTAAATGTAAATTAACGAACGTTAGCTAGCTTGCTAAACGTTATTTAGTTACACAAAACAACAAAAACGTGGTCACAATAAATTAAACGACACCATCGGTAGCTAGCTAAGATTCGTTTTTTTAAGCCACTTAGCCACAGTAAGGACTGGTTTTCGTATGCTAGCTAGTAGGCTAACTATAGCAATGTAGATAACTAGTGCTAACAATGTTTACCTTAGCTACGTTACCTTAAGTTAATAGCGTTAGCTACCTTGATTCAAAATAAATCAACTTGAAAGACCGTACCTACTTACTTAACGTTCTTGGTGGAATGCTAAGCTCCTTCAAGATCAGAAAACACAATTATGATGGATAATGTCACACTCTTTCCAGAGGCTACAATTAGCATGCCCATTGTCCTTTCTCAACTAAAATGAAAGAATATCCGGTACACAGTATGATTCACATCCAGGTTATTAATTCAGGCCCTGTTATAATACTTGTAAACTAAACAGTCTTTGCTTGCAAAGTGCATCCTTCCTTCCTCTCTCTCTTGAACTAATCTTTCATCTAAACATGAAATGGATCATTTGTTTATGACAACAAAAACATAAACAGGAGTATGTTTTTGGGTTATGATAGGTGATATGCAGCTCATAACGGAGGCATTTACAAATTAGGCTTCAAGATGGGTAGCCTACAACATCAGGACATCGTCCTGATCACACCTATCCTATACATTTAATTCAATATAGCCTTCACAGTATTAACAGTATATATGATGTGGATTTTAATCTTTGTTTATACTGATACAGGTAAGTAAATTAAGAAACAATTATTGTTTACAATGACAACTTGTCCGTCCAAACAAGAACCTATTTGAAAAGGAAAGTAACAGGCTGATGTAGAGAGCGTGAGCTGTATTTGGGCTGGATCCATGGATTCTGCTGTGCAGAGACCAGAGCTGTAGTCCGTGCCACAAAAGCATTAGACCTAGGGGCGGAGGCAGAGCCTCTTTCCATTCACACCAAGCCCCAAATGGCAACAATTCCTTACAAAGGCCATCCCACAGCTACCACCAATGTAGCCTAATATGCACTATACTTTACTTGTGGTTAATATAAAATAATATAGACGCAGGCTACAGATTGAGGAGTGAATCCATACTGGAAGCTTTACTTCTTAACACACACTACATTTGCCTTGTAGGACACTTCATCCAAATACCACATACATGTCATAACAAAATCATCCACAACTCAAAGGCCAAATTATTTCATATTGCTCCGATACATTGGAAACATTTAGCACATTTAGTAAAATAGATCACGGTTTATTAAATATATTATATTTACAACAATGTCTTGGAAAACATCTGTCTCGTCTTCACACTCCTTATCCTTGGCTCTTCTGGGAATCTAAAACAAACATCAACATAAAATTAAAATGTGCTTCTCAAATATATTCATTTTATGAATACTTTGTGCCCAGAAAGTCGTTGATATGCATCTCTAACTTTGGTCCTGGCAGTTCCAGCCAAGCACTTACACACACGATTCAATCTCCAGGACTGGAGATTTTTATTTGTTATTTTTATTTAACCTTTATTTAACTGATGGAGATCCCTAGTTCTACTGTATATGTATGTTTTAACTTACCTGGTTGCACACAGCTTCTACATATTGTACAAAGGCAAAGTGTTCACAGTTGAGTGAGAATAGTCGGTATGGGAATAATAAATGTTCATCAGAGCATCAAGCCTCTGACTTATCTTTTCCTGTGATGAGGGCTGGTGAACTCCCAAGAAGGAGGTCACCACACACAGGAAATTCTGCTTGCAGGCCATGGCGGATGGTACTCATCAGCCACCCCTCATCTAGGATCAAAGCAGTTTGGGAATAAAGATGCACTTGAGGGTCATAAAATAGTAATTACATAAGAATAGTTGTACATTTGTTGACTCAAGACTTTATGGGTATCATTAACTCTAAATATCAATATAAGAACTCTGTAACACACCAATCTTGTATTACCCTGTTTTCACGTTCATGTCTCACCTGTCACTGCAAAATGGATTATGTGTCCATCTTCATCATATACACCCAAATGTGAGTATCCAATAGGGTAAGAGAATTCGATCAAGTCTCCAAACTTGGTAGCTGACAAAATGTCATCAATATGTACAGAACATACGATAAGCAATGCATTCAAAACTCCACCCTGTGACAGTTTACCTATTCGGTTTAGCAGCAGATTTGACATTGTAGACACAGGTGCAGGTTGGTAAAGGATTTCACACAATTGTTCTTGCACTTTTCCAACATTCAATCAGTAGGTTTACTGTAGTTTAGTTATAGACTTGCAGTGCTTAACTTTTTTTTTTAAAGACACATCATACAGTGCCTTCAGAAAGTATTCACACCCCTCGACTTTTTCCACATTTTGTTGGCGTTACAGCTTAAAATGAAATTGAGATGTTTTGTCACTGGCCTACACACAATACCCCATAATGTCAAAGTGGAATGATGTTTTTTGAAATTTTTACAAATGAATGAAAAGCTGGGGACTCCAGAGTGGCGCAGCGGTCTAAGGCACTGCATCGCAGTGCTAGGGGCATCACTACAGACCCTGGTTCACTCCCGGGCTGTGTAACAACCAGCCGTCATCGGGAGTCCCATAGGGCGGCGCACAATTGGCCAAGCGTCGTCCGGGTTAGGGGAGGGTTTGGCCGGGGGGGCTTTACTTGGCTCATCATGCTCTAGCGACTCCTTGTGGCGGGCCGGGCGCCTGCAGGTTGACTTCGGTTTGTCAGGTGAACAGTGTTTCTTCCGACACATTGGTGCGGCTGGCTTCCGGGTTAAGCCGGCGGGTGTTAAGATGCGCAGTTTGGCGGGTCATCTTTCGGAGGACCATGACTCGACCGTTGCCTCCCGAGCCCGTTGGAGTTGCAGAGATGAGACAAGATCGAAAAAGGGGGTAAAATAAAACATTTAATTAAAAGCAGACATGTCTTGAGTCAATAAGTATTCAACCCCATTGTTCTGACATGCCTAAATAAGTTCAGGAGTAAAAATGTGCTTAGCAAGTCACATAATAAGTTGCATGGACTCTGTGTGCAATAATAGTGATTTTTGAATGACTACCACATTTCAAACACAGATTCAACCATACAGAGCAGGGACATTTTCCAATTTGTCACAAAGATGGCCACAGTTACAGGCGTCCTTCCTAATTCATTTGCCGGAGGAGAAGGAAACCGGTCAAGGATTTCACCATGAGGCCAATGGTGACTTTAAAACAGTTACATAGTTTAATGGCTGTGATAGGAGAAAACGTAGGATGGGTCAACGACATTGTAGTTACTCCACAATACTAACTTAATTGTATTATTAACTTAATTTGTATTATTGTCAGGCTGAAGCCTTTAAAAAGTTAGCCAGTCTGCAAGAATATTGAGAATATTCTAATAGGTGGGATAAAATAGTAAAATTTTGAAATACCTAGAAAAACATCTAATGACATTAATTTGTTGAAGAAATCACAAGATTTCATAAAAAGGTATGCAAAATGTATTCTAAATAATTTCCAAACACATCATAACAACAACATTTTTTGAACAAAGTTTATGAGTGATCAATTCTTCTGAAGGTGATTAAAGCTTTCAACTGACAGTTTGTATTGTTCTTTTATATCCAAAACATGAAATCAGTTGTCAGATCAAAGGTCAGTTGAGATCAAACAAAAACAAACAAAGAAAATGATTTATTAATAATCATGATTGACCTTAAAATGAGGGACAGATTTTTTTTCCCCTTAAAATTATTCACTAATCACATAATATAAATAATAATCTTCAAAAACGACTTTGTCAAGCAAAAAAATAACTAGGGCTATGATGGTGAAAACATGGGAAAATGTAGGGGTTAAGTGGGTTAAACTCTTCCTTGAAGTCCCAGAGTGCACATAGGAAAATGTCAAAATGCTGAATTTGCAAGTCTTTATTTATAAAAAAGAAAGAGGGTATGTGCTCTATATTAAAGGGCACTTAATTTAACTGACTATTAAAATGCATTATTGGTGCTATATCTTTACTTAAAATATCAAAGGGACTCATTTCGTGGAACGACCCGCTTAACATTTTCCAAAAAACTAAGTCTTATCGAAATACATTTGATTGATTGATGAGGATGATCCATTCTTTCCCAATATCCAATATCGCCCACCCCATGCATGCAAAACAGACTTCAGTTATGTTTTAGTTATCTATCTTTTACGCTACGTCAGACTATCAATGAATTGTTTTTGAACTGTGTAACAAAGTTATTTATTTTACATCTGAGTTGCATGTATTCCTCCCCAGCTGGTGCCTCTCATTGCACTACTTTTTGTGGTTGCCAAACTGTACAGCCATCCTGTTGCTGACACAGCGGAAAGTGGCCGGCTCCACCTCCCAGTAGTTGATTGGGTTATCAAAGAGACTGATCCCGTTGTAGTAAGTCTTCTTCACACCAAAACCCTCAGGGCAGAAGTCATTCATGTCAACCTGGCTGATGTTGTTGGAGTGAAGGTAGACCACCTGTTTAAAAAACATTACATATATCAACTGTTATCAACATAACATATCAAGTGAAATCACCAATGTTGATGTTTAAAAAACATTACAGATATGAATTGTTATTGACATAAGTGAAATCACCAATGTTGATGTGATTGATGCTGCTTCACAACCCCCTCCACACTTTACCTGCAGATACTTCATTCCAGCAAGGCCTCCAGGGACATTGGAGATCCAGTTGTTCTCTAGATGCAGCTCTCTCAGGTTTTGCAGGTAATGCAGGCTGCCGTGCTCAATGTGGCGAATGTGATTGTAGCCTAGACCCAACCTAACACCCACAGACGCACGCACACACACACACACACACACACACACACACACACACACACACACACACACACACACACACACACACCCCCCCCCCTGAAATTGAGTGATTGATGAGACAATGAAGGGCAGACCATCTAGAGAAGGGGTCCCTAATTACATTCAGCCGTGGGCCGATTTTTCCTTGAGCGAATGGTCGGGCCACCGAAACATAGTTATTAATAATTTGTACACTGCAAATTGACCGCAACAATCCTAAACAGATATAGTATTTGACAAAAACAGAATAATTTCAAACGTTGATGATTACATTGGGATACGATCACATATGCCTCTCTATTTATGCGTGGGAATACTTGGAATCAGAATTCCTAAATTAAAATCACTTTCAGCTAATTTCCTGGTGATTATACTGTATTTTATGTCCATGAACGAAAATGATCTATAAAAAAAATCTTTCAGATGCTCACTTCTTATCTTCAAATGGAAAACATTTATAAAAAAAATTAAAAAGCATATAGGTAACAACAGCATAATAGAAGTCATTGTTTAAGTTGCACAACAGAAACTGTCGTGTATCATCATGATAGGGGCACCCTCTATTGCAGGGTTCCCCAACAGGCGGCCCTCAGGCGGCCCAACAGGCGGCCCTCAGGCGGCCCAACAGGCGGCCCAACAGGCGGCCCTCAGGCGGCCCAACAGGCGGCCCAACAGGCGGCCCTCAGGCGGCCCAACAGGCGGCCCTCAGGCGGCCCAACAGGCGGCCCTCAGGCGGCCCAACAGGCGGCCCTCAGGCGGCCCAACAGGCGGCCCAACAGGCGGCCCTCAGGCGGCCCAACAGGCGGCCCTCAGGCGGCCCTCAGGCGGCCCAACAGGCGGCCCTCAGGCGGCCCAACAGGCGGCCCTCAGCGGGTGATTTTATTTTCCCCCCCAAGTTTTCTGAGCAAAGAAAAAAAATATACATCTACAGCATTCATAAACTCCTCATAAATGCATAATGCGATGGACTTTTAGAAACTCTCAGACATTGAACACCCTCTTGTAAAGCTACTTGTCCAGACGTACCTGTGCAAACCCTCATATTGCCTTAGGTCTTCTAGTTCAATGGCTTGAATTTGATTCTGATCCAAATGCAACTCGTGTAGACCCTCAGGGAGATCTGGAAGGTGAAGGAGAACAAGTGACCGATAGATTCAAAGGATTTTTCAGTGGAAATGTGTGGGAAGTTGCAATGAAACAAACAAAACACTTAGAGGAACACTCCAAATATAATTATTGTAAAGGTTATGCCATGCTTTCTACCTTTAGGGATGCCTGTGAGTTTTGCCTCAGAAATGCGAAGGAAGGTTAGTTTGAGACCATCAAAGGCTCCCGGCTCCAAACCACTGTTCTGAATAGGATTCCTCCCCATCTCTGTAGGAGAAAAGTATGTGTTTAAGTCAATGCCAATACCTGCTCCAGTACTCAAGATGTAGACTTCAAAGACCTTTAGATGTTAGATGTGTTTTGCTGTTCCCATATCTGGTGCTAACACATAATAAATATGGCCTAAGGTCCAACTATAGCTTGTCATCTCACCAATGCAATTCATGCTGCCCAGTCCAGAGAAATCACCAGCCGCCACCTTCTTGATGTGGTTGTCATGGATACGGAGCTCCACCAGGGAGGAGGGCAGGTTCTTGGGCACGGCTGTCAACTGGTTGTGGGAGAAGTAGAGCTTTTGCATCCTTCTGAGGGGCATGAAGGCCCGCGGGTGCACCCTGGAGATCTTGTTATTCACCAACACCAGAGCCTGAGAAAAGAGGGATAGGTCATGAGACCAGCCACCCTGACCCAAAATAAATATAGACCATCGCTCATAGAATAATACAAGCATTGTTTTCATTGTAATCCTAAACCATGATTTATTCAAACACAGATACGAATCAACCATTACCATTATATAATAAGTTATGTACTATATATAGTAAACAATATATTATTTGAAGACACAGCATTAAGAGTGTTTATGTTTTCAGTATGGACACTGAAAAGGGGCACTACTATGAAAAAAGCAAAGACAGACAAGTGATGTATCCTTCTATTGAAATGCCAGAACTCTCTTCCACCATTGGTGTTATGACTGTTGGTGCTCACATAGAGGTTGCTGAGACCCTTGAAGTCATCCTCTCTTATCTCTGTGATCTGGTTGCTTTGAAGGTCCAAGAGCCTGGTCTCCGGGGGGACGTCATATGGCACATAGTGTAAACCTGCCGATCAAACCACAACAGATGAACTTACCTGCTTGACTTTACACACGTTTCCACATTCTGTCAGTTCACAATGATTACAATTCAGTTGTAATATAAACAATTGTTATTGTTGCTTTTTAAAAAGTGTTAAATCTATGAATCATGACAATATCCCTCTTGGACACATGTCACATGTTAAATCTATGAGTATGTTCTCACTCTTAAGGTTACGTCTGGATAATTCCACAAGTTAGAATGTATCATCATACTGTAATTTGGTAAATGCTGAATAATTCTCTGGGCTATGGTCTGTATGCATATGTTGAACTTTGTTGTTGTTTGTGTGTGAGATGTCACCATATAATTAGGAAGAAACCAGATACCCCAGACTCCACGTAGCACTAAAAAGTAGCGTGCAGTTGTGCAGTGTGACTGCTGTCTACACATGAACAATGGTATGTTTAGTGTGAAGAATCATTTGGAGAGAATATAATATTGTGACATCTCTTAACTCACCCAAGTCAGAGCACTGCACAACCTTCTGGTTACACTGACAGCCGAATGGGCAAGTAGGCTGTTCTGGTTTGTAGTATTCTGGTTTGTAGTATTCCTCAACTGCTGAGCCCTCCTCTTCATCGTTCATCATCATCATCATCAGTCCCTTTACATCGATGCTCTTTCCAAAGTCCAAGAAGCCCTTCTGCTCAAAGGGCAGTGCCACAGAGGGGGTGGGTAGAAGGGTGGCACACAGCAGGAGAAGGACAACAGAGAAGGGAATCATGGCTAAGCCTTTTGTTGAAGAGAAATCACAAGAGGAAGACAAAAAAGCACAAGGAAAATGAACAGCAGTCAATAAAGAGCCGCAGTTATGAATCCAGCAAATATTTATCTAAATTCCTGTAGCCTACAATTGGAGAGTTGCTCCTCAATGTAAAACATCTATTATAAACTGGTTGGTTTGAGCCCTGAATGCTGATTGGCTGAAAGCGGTAGTATATCAGACCGTATACCACGGGTATGACAAAACAATTATTTTTACCCTTCTAATTATGTTGGTAACCAGTTTATAATAGCAATAATGTACCTCTGGGGTAAGCAGTATATGACCAATATACCACGGCTAAGGGCTGTATCCAGGCACTTCGCGTTGCGTCGTCCCTAAGAACAGCCCTTAGCTGTGGTATATTGGCCATATACCACACCCCCTCAGGCCTTATTGCTTAATTAACTACCAGTTAGAAAATAAAACAGTTCTGAAGATCTCTAGGCTTGGATTTGTGTCCCACGCTCTATGGTGTGATTAAAACACACACACTTAGGCAGTTGCTGGTTGTTTCATCCTTAGTGGATGCTGTATTTGCCCTTTAAGCGATGAGATAATACAAAATAGTTTATTTTGGGCATTTATCTTAAATATAATTTGCTTAGCTCACCAGGAGTGGTGGGATTGTTTATACTGTAGATATTGAATGAGAAGAAGTTTAAAATAACAAAAATGTCTCTCTCTCTGTTTGTCACACACACTCACACACACATACCAAACCTATAGCTAGCATTGTGTTACAGTTATGAGTAATCTCATAGTGAGTATTGCCACTCCAGAGCAAAAGTCAGTCCTAAACAAATAGTAACCAGGGACAAAGAGTGAAATACACCCTGGCTTTCATACATATGTTTGTTAGGCTTCAATCTCAAGATGTGATCTATTATAGATGTCAATGGCGTCCTCACTTAAAAGTCAGTCTTACTCTTCCCATCAATTTTGGGCTTGGCATAAGAGGCAGTACAATCATGGACCATGGATACTATGTGGTCTTCGGGTCTGTAACTACTACACTGTGTGCCATCTGTCAATATGTATTAGCAGGATTGTACTGCAAACTATCAATAGATGCCCTAAGGTAATTTGGAATAATCTCGGATGAGCCTTCAGTTCAAGGTTCTTTGTTGAAAATAATAAGTTATTTTTTCATATGAGCAAAGAGTCTTTACTCTTTACTGTGGAGCTGGAGTTTGACTTTTCGCTGCCTTTGCCACGTGTTGTGAAAGGCCTGCTTCCTCCCTCTCTCAGGAGTCAAACTCCCACACCCTTTACCACAGTAAGGCCCCAGAAGCCACATAACTGGCTTTTCTCAGGAAAGGTTTTTTATAGACTAAGGGCTGGATTCAATCCGTTTCGCAGAAGTATTGTGGAAGATCCACATTATAGCTCGATTGAAATTTTGTTCCCACATTCTTAGAGACTGCATATGTCGGCTCATTCTAAAATTACCTTTACATTTTTATGTGGATCTTCCGCGATACTTCCATGATACAGATTGAATCCAGTAGCCGTAACATAGTAAAAGTAAATTAGTATGGTATGTATTAATTTGTGGCTGTCCATCATCCATTTCATATGATATGTTACGAAATTTCAAATCGTACAATATGTTACGAATTCCAAATCTTACAATATGTTACGAATTTGCAAAATGTATGATATATTAAGAATTCCAATTTGCTGTGACTAACATTAGCTACAGTAGGTGGCTCACGCTAACATTAGCAAGGTGGTTAACTTTAGCTAGGTTAGGGGTTAGGGGTTAAGTTTAGGGTTAACTTTAGGGTTAGGAGTTAGGTTAAAGGATTAAGGTTAGGGGAAGGGTTAGCTAACATGCAAGTAGTTGCAAAGTATCTAAAAAAGTAGTAGGTATTGCAAAGTTGTTAATTACCTAAAATGCCAAAGTTGTCCGTATTGAGATTCGGACACGCAACCTTTTTGTTTTTAAATGTTCACTTTATACACCTAGCCATCCACCCCAAACAGCTACCCTACTTTTGTTTTTGCGTTAAGTAACCTTCTGTCTTACGTAACCAGACATTTACTATGTTACGTCTCGTCTATGAGGCCAGGCTGGAGGGTCACATTTCTAAATACAATGAATGAGATGGATGACATAAACAAAAATCAATTATTTGCTGTTAAATTAAATTCTTAGTCTATCATTTTGTAATAGACTTGTCTTCCTGCAGTGAGCACTTTAACTACAGTATGGGGTGGCTCAAAGTTTTGATTGTTTGTGAAATTACCTGTGTTTGTTCTGTCTCAAGGGAAATTGATCAACAGCTATAAAACGAATATATCATTTGTAGGCTAAGTAGGATTGTGTCACCCACAGAATGCTAAAACAAATCATTTAAAGCTACATAGTCAATTTCAAATGTTATATATTACTTTAACAATCAAAAACATTTCAAATGCAGAATGCTCAACCAACTGTGAAATAAATCTGTAGTATATAGTGTCCTCTAACTTTAAATAATACTGATTATATGATCATCTTTAAGTCAAGAAGCTCAAATATATTTACTGTGACAGTCATAATGAAACAGGAAGACACTTACTGTAAAAAAAATCTAGCATGTATAGAGGAATTATTTTTTGAAAAATAAAGATGAACTAAACCTCATAAACTGATATACAGGATAAGTGTTTTATTCCATGAGATGATCCTTTATCTGTGAACCCATCTGCCAGCAGAGTCAGAGCTCTGCACAGTACCTGTTAAAAACCACGGAAGGAGTTACCAAAAGTATTTTAAGCCATAACCAAGAATTGGTCCAGTCCCCTTTTCATTGCCACTTGTGTGTGTGTGTGTGTGTGTCAAGAGAGAAAGAGATAGATAGTTATTTTAAACTTCTTCTCATTAGCATTTGAGATCTACAGTATATACACCAATTACAATCCAACCACTCCTGGTGAGCTAAGAAAATTATATGTAAGATATTTGCCCAAAATAATCAATGTTGTACTATCCAACCACTATACAGCATCAACTAAGGATAAAACAACCAGCAACTGCCTGTACCCAGTGCTGCACATGTAGATTGTTTGAGTTACTAAGACCTAATCAGGCTATTTAAAGTAACCATAGACAATGAACAGCAATTATTTTACATGTTTAATTTTCAAAATGTTTCATTACACAAGTTGGTCACAAAGTTGAAACAGTTGTTCATCAATTCATAAAAAAAACAGTGAGTCTAGAGTAGAGGGCACTACTATCAAGTAGCTACCTGGATCACCCTGGGTAACTGCAAATTCTGTTTCTTTTGATACATGCTACTATCAAGCAAGATTAAAGTCACAAGTAAAACCTAACACTGCCTTACAGAGGGAATCTGTGAAACAGGTCAAAGACAAACACATAATCTGCTTTATTACTTGCGATAATGAAGCCCACTGACAAAGGGCTGGTTGCATTAACATTGCCCTAGACTTATGGTAAGACTTAGGATAGAAGTCTAAGTTACATTTACATTACATTTAAGTCATTTAGCAGACGCTCTTATCCAGAGCGACTTACAAATTGGTGCATTCACCTTATGATATCCAGTTCACCTGTTGCATACAGCGTGGGTATCATAAGTCTGACTAACCTAATCACAACGCATCAGAGAAGAAGACAATCAGATACAGACTCAGAGGGAATTATGTAATGAGGCACTAGGTCAAACCCAGGACAAACTGACAGGGGGTTGGAGAGAGGGGTGAAAGAGGAGGAGGGAGGGGAGGAAGGGGGATACTAGTAATCCTCATGGTGGTAATCTTCCTCGTGACTCTGTGGCCGTAGTATGATGCTGTGGTAGGTCTTGATGCAGGAGAGGGCAGTGGGTGGGATGAGTCGCCGGTCAATCAGGTTGTACTCCAGGTGAACGGAGACTAGGGGCGAGTCGTCGCTCAGGCGCGTGTCACACAGAGAGTTCAGAGGAACGTACCTGCAGGGAGGAGAGAAAAACAAACATATAGACAGATGGACACTCAGTGACCACTGATAGAAAGACAGAATACTCAGACAAGACAGAAGGACCTTTGACCCGATCAAAGGAAATAACAACTGAGAAAGAAAATCAAAATTACACGGTGAGATTCACAATAGATTTGGATGTGCCATTATGGTTAAAGACTGCATGTGGCTAACTGGCTATCTGTCTCTATTTCGAAAAAGAGTACAGTACTGTGTTCTTCTCAAAGTTGGTTTGTCTCCCAATGGGAGGAAGAGGACAGAGAGAGGAACTTAATTATGTTAGATAACGTTGTACAGTGAGGGGAAAAAGTATTTGATCCCCTGCTGATTTTTTACGTTTGCCCACTGACAAAGAAATTATCAGTCTATAATTTGAATGGTAGGTTTATTTGAACAGTGAGAGACAGAATAACAACAAAAAAATCCAGAAAAAAGCATGTAAAAAATGTTATAAAATGATTTGCATTTTAATGAGGGAAATAAGTATTTGACCCCTCTGCAAAACATGACTTAGTACTTGGTGGCAAAACCCTTGTTGGCAATCACAGAGGTCAGACGTTTCTTGTAGTTGGTCACCAGGTTTGCACACATCTCAGGAGGGATTTTGTCCCACTCCTCTTTGCAGATCTTCTCCAAGTCATTAAGGTTTCGAGGCTGATGTTTGGCAACTCGAACCTTCAGCTCCCTCCACAGATTTTCTATGGGATTAAGGTCTGGAGACTGGCTAGGCCACTCCAGGACCTTAATGTGCTTCTTCTTGAGCCACTCCTTTGTTGCCTTGGCCGTGTGTTTTGGGTCATTGTCATGCTGGAATACCCATCCACGACCCATTTTCAATGCCCTGGCTGAGGGAAGGAGGTTCTCACCCAAGATTTGACGGTACATGGCCCCGTCCATCGTCCCTTTGATGCGGTGAAGTTGTCCTGTCCCCTTAGCAGAAAAACACCCCCAAAGCATAATGTTTCCACCCCCATGTTTGACGGTGGGGATGGTGTTCTTGGGGTCATTGGCAGCATTCCTCCTCCTCCAAACACGGCGAGTTGAGTTGATGCCAAAGAGCTCCATTTTGGTCTCATCTGACCACAACACTTTCACCCAGTTGTCCTCTGAATCTTTCAGATGTTCAGTGGCAAACTTCAGAAGGGCATGTATATGTGCTTTCTTGAGCAGGGGGACCTTGCGGGCGCTGCAGGGTTTCAGTCCTTCACGGCGTAGAGTGTTACCAATTGTTTTCTTGGTGACTATGGTCCCAGCTGCCTTGAGATCATTGACAAGATCCTCCTGTGTAGTTCTGGGCTGATTCCTCACCGTTCTCATGATCATTGCAACTCCAGGAGGTGAGATCTTGCATGGAGCCCCAGGCCGAGGGAGATTGACAGTTCTTTTGTGTTTCTTCCATTTGCGAATAATCGCACCAACTGTTATCACCTTCTCACCAAGCTGCTTGGCGATGGTCTTGTAGCCCATTCCAGCCGTGTGTAGGTCTACAATCTTGTCCCTGACATCCTTGGAGAGCTCTTTGGTCTTGGCCATGGTGGAGAGTTTGGAATCTGATTGATTGATTGCTTCTGTGGACAGGTGTCTTTTATACAGGTAACAAACTGAGATTAGGAGCACTCCCTTTAAGAGTGTGCTCCTAATCTCAGCTCGTTACCTGTATAAAAGACACCTGGGAGACAGAAATATTTCTGATTGAGAGGGGGTCAAATACTTATTTCCCTCATTAGCAAATCAATTTATAACATTTTTGACATGTGTTTTTCTGGATTTTTTTGTTGTTATTCTGTCTCTCACTGTTCAAATAAACCTACCATTAAAATTATAGACTGATCATTTCTTTATCAGTGGTCAAACGTACAAAATCAGCACGGGATCAAATACTTTTTTCCCTCACTGTAGCTGAGTTACCAGATAACTTCGCAGTTGAGTTACCTGATAACATTGAGGTTGAGTTACCAGATAACATTGTGGTTGAGTAATTTGTTAATGTTGTGGTTGAGTTACCTGATAACATTGAGGTTGAGTTACCAGATAACATTGTGGTTGAGTAATTTGTTAATGTTGTGGTTGAGTTACCTGATAACATTGAGGTTGAGTTACCAGATAACATTGTGGTTGAGTAATTTGTTAATGTTGTGGTTGAGTTACCTGATAACATTGAGGTTGAGTTACCAGATAACATTGTGGTTGAGTAATTTGTTAATGTTGTGGTTGAGTTACCTGTTAACATTGAGCTTGAGTTACCAGATAACATTGTGGTTGAGTAATTTGTTAATGTGGTGGTTGAGTTACCTGATAACATTGTGGTTGAGTAATTTGTTAATGTGGTGGTTGAGTTACCTGATAACATTGTGGTTGAGGCGGAGGAGCTGCAGGCTCTTGAGCTTCAGTAGCCCCCTGGGGATGGAGCGAAGCTGGTTGTGGTCCAGCAGGAGTTCAGTCAGAGTGTTGTACAGACCCAGGAATGACACATTATCAATGCCGTCGTTGCTCAGCCTGTTGTGGGACAGGTGAAGGAGGTTCAATCCCGGTTTCATGTGGCCAAACACGTAGCCAGGGATCCGTTCAATCTGGTTGTGGTGCAGGTGGAGCTGCTTAAGGCCCACAGGGAGGAAGGAGGGAACATGCACCAGCTTATTGTGCGACAGATCCAACGACTCCAACTTTCTGAAATGGTAGGGAAAATACAGGGAGATCTTTTGCTCAATATGTGAAAAGCTTGAAGACATGAAGAGATAGAAGGTAATGAATGTACAGCATTATGTCTCCAATTGACAGAGATATTTTCAATTTTAGGACTATATTGCTAGTCCACCTTTCCTTTAGAAGGCTGGTTCAATGTTTCCCAATCTTTCACCAGAGGGTTCCATCATATCCATCACATCTATGCCACGACTTTGTAGTTTCAAACCACTAAGAGCCAGCAGTCCCTCCCTTTGGGCTTGACTCTCTCCAGAACCTATCATAAAGCTGGACTGTGTCTGCTGATCTGCTGTGTAGCCAGCCACATCAGCACGTCCCAAAACAATCTTCCGCTGCTTTTCCCTCTCTTCTCTTTTTTCCCCCTTTCTCCTCTTTCTTCAAATATGCAATTAAAATTGTGCCCTGCAAACATTATATTTTCCGCTCATTATTGCCACTCAAACTGGGAGACTAACACATGCACTGAGTGTCAGATGAATTACACCATTTCACGTTTTGCTTCAGAATCCTGTATGCAATCATGTTAATATTCATACGTTTTACTACATCGTTTGTCCAACAAATATTTTCAATACATTCATAAAGTAAATACAGAGGATCTGAAATACTGTATGTTTGCATTAATATTCCCTTCAAGGTGGCGATCAAAACCAGAGTAGCAGTAATCAGTAATCATTGCACTGAACAACAACCTCCTAAATGCTGCAAAAGTAAGAATGGAGAGAGGTTGGGTTGTTGGGACTTACAACAGGTGTATCCAGGCCCTTGGGGCTATGCGGTCCTCCCGGATCTTGTTATAACTGAGGTCCAGAAACCTGAGGTTGACGGTCTTGTTAAGGATCCTCTCATGCACCTCTTCTATTCTGTTATCTGACAGGTGAAGTGTCTGGAAATACAAGCCGCAAAACACCTTCAGTATCCGTGTTTTTAGGGGGTTCAGGGGGACCTACTGTGTTGTTAAAGCGGTGAGGGGGACGTACTGTGTTGTTAGGGGGGAGGGGGACGTACTGTGTTGTTAGGGGGTTAGGGGGACCTACTGTGTTGTTAGTGGGGTGAGGGGAACCTACTGTGTGGTTAGGGGTGAGGGGGACCTACTGTGTTGTTAGGGGGGTGAGGGGGACCTACTGTGTTGTTAAGGGGGTGAGGGGGACCTACTGTGTTGTTAGGGGGGTGAGGGGGACCTACTGTGTTGTTAGGGGGGTGAGGGGGACCTACTGTGTTGTTAGGGGGTGAGGGGGACCTACTGTGTTGTTAAGGGGGTGAGGGGGACCTACTGTGTTGTTAGGGGTGAGGGGAACCTACTGTGTTGTTAGGGGGGTGAGGGGGACCTACTGTGTTGTTAGGGGGTGAGGGGGACCTACTGTGTTGTTAAGGGGGTGAGGGGGACCTACTGTGTTGTTACGGGGGTGAGGGGGACCTACTGTGTTGTTACGGGGGTGAGGGGGATCTACTGTGTTGTTAGGGGGGAGGGGGACCTACTGTGTTGTTAGGGGGGTGAGGGGGACCTACTGTGTTGTTAGGGGGGAGGGGGACCTACTGTGTTGTTAGGGGGGAGGGGGACCTACTGTGTTGTTAGGGGGGAGGGGGACCTACTGTGTTGTTACGGGGGTGAGGGGGGCGTACTGTGTTGTTAGGGGGGAGGGGGACCTACTGTGTTGTTAGGGGGTGAGGGGGACCTACTGTGTTGTTAGGGGGGAGGGGGACCTACTGTGTTGTTAGGGGGGAGGGGGACCTACTGTGTTGTTAGGGGTGAGGGGGACCTACTGTGTTGTTAAGGGGGTGAGGGGGACCTACTGTGTTGTTAAGGGGGAGGGGGACCTAATGTGTTGTTAAGGGGGTGAGGGGGACCTACTGTGTTGTTACGGGGGTGAGGGGGACCTACTGTGTTGTTAGGGGGGTGAGGGGGACCTACTGTGTTGTTAGGGGTGAGGGGAACCTACTGTGTTGTTAGGGGGGTGAGGGGGACCTACTGTGTTGTTAGGGGGGAGGGGGACCTACTGTGTTGTTAGGGGGGTGAGGGGAACCTACTGTGTTGTTAGGGGGGAGGGGGACCTACTGTGTTGTTAAGGGGGTGAGGGGGACCTACTGTGTTGTTACGGGGGTGAGGGGGACCTACTGTGTTGTTACGGGGGTGAGGGAGACCTACTGTGTTGTTAGGGGTGAGGGGAACCTACTGTGTTGTTAGGGGGGTGAGGGGGATCTACTGTGTTGTTAGGGGGGGAGGGGGATCTACTGTGTTGTTAGGGGGGAGGGGGACCTACTGTGTTGTTAGGGGGTGAGGGGGACCTACTGTGTTGTTAGGGGGGAGGGGGACCTACTGTGTTGTTAGGGGGGTGAGGGGGACCTACTGTGTTAGGGGTGAGGGGAACCTACTGTGTTGTTAGGGGGTGAGGGGGACCTACTGTGTTGTTAGGGGGTGAGGGAGACCTACTGTGTTGTTAGGGGGGTGAGGGGGACCTACTGTGTTGTTAGGGGGTGAGGGAGACCTACTGTGTTGTTAGGGGGGTGAGGGGGACCTACTGTGTTGTTAGGGGGTGAGGGGGACCTACTGTGTTGTTACGGGGGTGAGGGGAACCTACTGTGTTGTCTAGGGGGTGAGGGGGACCTACTGTGTTGTTAGGGGGGTGAGGGGACCTACTGTGTTGTTAGGGGGGAGGGGGACCTACTGTGTTGTTAGGGGGGTGAGGGGGACCTACTGTGTTGTTAGGGGGGTGAGGGGGACCTACTGTGTTGTTAGGGGGGTGAGGGGGACCTACTGTGTTGTTAGGGGGGTGAGGGGGACCTACTGTGTTGTTAGGGGGGTGAGGGGGACCTACTGTGTTGTTAGGGGGTGAGGGGGACCTACTGTGTTGTTACGGGGGTGAGGGGAACCTACTGTGTTGTTAGGGGGTGAGGGGGACCTACTGTGTTGTTATGGGGGTGAGGGGGACCTACTGTGTTGTTAGGGGTGAGGGGAACCTACTGTGTTGTTAGGGGGGTGAGGGGGACCTACTGTGTTGTTAGGGGGGAGGGGGACCTACTGTGTGGTTAGGGGGGTGAGGGGGACCTACTGTGTTGTTACGGGGGTGAAAGGGGGACCTACTGTGTTGTTAGGGGTGAGGGGAACCTACTGTGTTGTTAGGGGGGTGAGGGGGACCTACTGTGTTGTTACGGGGGTGAGGGGGACCTACTGTGTTGTTAGGGGGGTGAGGGGGACCTACTGTGTTGTTAGGGGGGTGAGGGGGACCTACTGTGTTGTTAGGGGGGGGAGGGGGACCTACTGTGTTGTTAGGGGGGTGAGGGGAACCTACTGTGTTGTTAGGGGGTGAGGGGGACCTACTGTGTTGTTTGGGGGAAGGGGGACCTACTGTGTTGTTAGGGGGGAGGGGGACCTACTGTGTTGTTAGGGGGGTGAGGGGGACCTACTGTGTTGTTAGGGGGGTGAGGGGGACCTACTGTGTTGTTAGGGGGGTGAGGGGGACCTACTGTGTTGTTACGGGTGTTGGGGACCTACTGTGTTGTTAGGGGGGAGGGGGACCTACTGTGTTGTTAGGGGGGTGAGGGGGACCTACTGTGTTGTTAAGGGGGTGAGGGGGACCTACTGTGTTGTCAGGGGGGTGAGGGGGACCTACCGTGTTGTTAAGGGGGTGAGGGGGACGTACTGTGTTGTTAGGGGGGAGGGGGGTCTACTGTGTTGTTAGGGGGGTGAGGGGGACCTACCGTGTTGTTAAGGGGGTGAGGGGGCCTACTGTGTTGTTAGGGGGGAGGGGGGGACCTACTGTGTTGTCAGGGGGGTGAGGGGGACCTACCGTGTTGTTAAGGGGGTGAGGGGGACGTACTGTGTTGTTAGGGGGGAGGGGGGCCTACTGTATTGTTAGGGGGGAGGGGGGGACCTACTGTGTTGTTAGGGGGTGAGGGAGACCTAACCAGTCTACACACTACAGATCAGAGTTTGTGATATGTGTGGACCTAGCATGCAATTACAAAAAACAATGCATGTTTAGTAAAACATCAGAAACCTCTGTCATGTTACTACATTATTGACGAGTCTTTGGACTATACCAAGACGTATTTATTTTGTATTATATACTGTATATTTTGACTTTATTCAGACAGTGGGGAAATTAGGTGGGGAAGGCTGGACGCAAGGATTGAACTCTGGTATCCAGTGGGGAGTTGTATACGCGACGTGCCGGGGAGTGTGACCACTACGTCATGGCTCTGCACCCAATAAGTATTTCAAATAAGGGAAAATAATTTAGTTTCATTGACCCAAATGTCTCAGAAAGTCATGCCTCCCCAAGCTAAACTCCTCTGTTGGATTGAGGCTACTTACTGCATGTCATTGGCTCCTGCATGCTCACTAAACTGGCATCACAGGCACCTTGTCCAATCACTGACCTGCAGGGTCGTAGGAAGCCCAGAGGGAATGGCCCGGAACTTGTTGTCCTCCAGTCGCAGATAGATTAGTTTCTTCAGGGGCCGGAAGGTCAAAGGTGACACATTCCCATCGTGGAAGTGGTTATCCTCAAGCTCCAGTGTCAGCAGTTTGGACAAACCTGAGGAGAGCCACGTTTTCAAATCGCAACACGACAATATCAACATGTCAATAATATCTGATGTAGTTATTTAACTTGTTTTCCAGATATTTATTGCCAAATGGGCCATGCCAACAATGCTAAAGTACTATTCTGCACATTCTATCAGAACAAATCTTTGTACCGTACACATACACACACAAACACACTCTCTCTCTCTCTGTAAATCTCACACTCCTATACCTTTAAAGCTACTAGGTGTGAGGCCCAGGATCTTGTTGTCATTGATCTTCAGCTCCACCAGGGATGGCGGTAGAAACGAGGGGACTTTGGTCAGATTGTTGCCATCTAAATTCAGGCTCCTCAGCTTGGTCAGGATCTGAAACAGCCAAAAATCCACCCACCTTAGAACAGAAGGCGTGCTAGAACAGAAGGCGTGCTGTGATGTAACCAGTGTCCCTCTCTCTCTATTATGGCCAAGCACAAGAACTGCAATTTTACCTTACGCTTCTACTTTGCTGTTTAAGAGATGTACTAAATGAAACACACATTGATGGTATACGGCCTTATACCAGTGTAACTACCAGCTGAATAACCTACATAATTACTTTACTCTGTAATAGGCTTGCAGGCTATGTACATAATTGTGTTTTTCAATGGCGCAGGAATAATAATTTAATTTCTCCAGCAATGGCTGTTCTCACAGTGGGGATTTTATTGAATTCCACCCTATGTCTTATTTATGAAGTGTTTCTCATAATGTGTTTTGTTATATAGTCTTTGTCAACTCTGAGATGTACTGCAAGCAGAGTAGTTGATAAACACTAATGCTCTCTCAAGGGAGTTTTTAGCACTGTGAGTTCTTGGCATCAAGGGACTATGACAACTGAGTGGGAACAGGTGAATGTTAGGACACCTTACCAAAAATTATTGTTCTGTTTTTAGTTGTGGCTTGTCTGTTGACCGACAATATTCCCCGATTTATTTCAACAGCTAAGTGAGATTCAACCTGATGGCGCCAGATTCGACTTCTGCTCGTATGCGCTACCTGGGAGACAGCAGGAGTCCTTGCAGTCCAACTACAAGATGGATGGTCTTGTTGAAACATTAGGCTGTAACATGCACATACCTGTACTATTCTAGAACAGGGTTTCCCGAACTTGGTCCTGAGGGCTACCCCTGGGTGCACGTTTTGTTTTCTGCTCTAGCACTTACACAGCTGATTCAAATAACCAACTCATCATCAAGCTTTGATTATTTGAATCAACTTTGTAATGCCAGGGCAAAAACCAAAACGTGCACACAGGGGAGGGATCCAGGACCGAGTCTTGGAAACCCTGTTCTATAACACTAGACTGTGACATATATTCCATGTTAATATTCTATCAGAACAGACCGAGAGGAATCCAGGTAATGCAGCATGAGAATGGTCAATAGAGCCCTTAGTAACATAAGGCTGAGATGTGTAGGTGGGTCTGGGAGCGCAGTAGAGGTCCAACTGGAACCAAAGACAAATATGTTGAGAAGAAATATGCTCCAAGACTCACCTGGAACAGGTCAGGGCTGATGGAGGAGTCGTCCAGCTTGTTCTTGCTCAGGTCCAGCCACTCCAGGTTGGGCAGCCCAGCCAGCGCCTGGGGAGGGATCTTACTGATCTTATTGTCTGATAAGAGAATAGAACACAAGCTGACCCAGTCACCTCAAACAGAGAAAAACCTGGGCCCTCATGCTATTGGACCTGCATTAGTGTTTATGCAGTATCTTTGTGTACAAACTATGTTTATATGCAACTGTGTATGCACCGCAAACCACATTTGATTGTATTGAAGCCATTGTAGACAGTGATAAATCCTTTGCCTTCACGAAATTCAAACTCATTAAACATAGCTACCCATCTTAATAAACCAGATTCTTGTCCCCCCCTCTTGACTATGCTAATTGTCCCTGTAAGTAACATGTGAGATCTCTGTATCTCCTTACCTGCCAGATAGAGGGTCTTGATCCCCTGGTCTGAGAGGATAGGGATGTGGGCCATGCCAGTGCTGCCACAGGTGATCAGAGACTCCAAGAGCAGGCAGCCAGCAGGGAGAGACTCCATGATGCTGTGTCTCCTGGGGAACGTGACCACAGGATGTCCTGGACCCGGCGCCCTCGCCACGGGTTTCCTAGTGGTGGTCGTAGCCAGTCGGCCAGTCACCATGGTGACTGGTCTCCCCGTCGGTGCCACAACCGGGTGCCTGTTGGACCTCATGGTGGGTTTTCCCATGGCCCTGATGATGTAATCGTCATCGTCGTCATCATCATCATCATGCTCGCTGTGATCGTGGTCATCGTGATCGTCATCATCGTCATCGTAGGGAAGGTATGGAAGGCTGACTTTGGTTATCTTCGGGTCACGCCTCTTGGCCACAGGGACCTCAGCCCTCCTAACCTCTGTCTTCACTGCCACTTCCTGTTTCTTCACCTCTTCTTCTTGCTTCTTCTTCTGGGTGGCCACAGGTTTTACAACATAGACATCACACACAAAATATATACAATTATATATATTTAAAATGATTCTGCATTTGGTGACTCATTGTCCTCACAAATATCCCTGTCAGCCAATTCTCAGTCGTAAACGCAGGTTAGTGTTTTTCATCATCTTGTTCTGGAGGCAAAGTGGTCACTAGCTGGCACAGCTACAAAGTCATAAAATATGATTTTAAACCTAACCCTAACCTTAACCAGACTGCTAACCCTAAGTCCTAACCCTAAATCACCCAGTTCTGCCTCCAAGACAAGAATAATGACAATAAACGCCAACCTGCGTCATAAACAACATTTAAAGCATTGTTAGTTCATCTGCTGTGCAGGTCCTATAGCATTGCCCTCTTCATATTCCCGTGGGCCCCCACCAATTTCACTGGAGTAACAGGCTGCTCCTCCTTCTTCTGACTTCCTGCTCTCCTTTGGAAACTCTTCTTCCACTTTGGGATCCCCTCTTTGTCCTCTGCATTAGGGGAGGGCTTCTTGGCTTTGGGAGCCACTGTCTGCTTGTTGTTTGAACCTGAGGGAAAGGGCCATATATGTTAAATTCACATTTATACAGTATATATGTACACATATACAGTGCCAGTCAAAGGTTTGGACACACCTACTCATTCCAGGGCTTTTCTTTATTTTTACAATTTTCTACATTGTAGAATAATAGTGAAGACATCAAAACTATGAAATAACACATATGGAATCATGTAGTAACCAAAAAAGTGTTAAACAAAACAAAATATATTTTATATTTGAGATTCTTCAAAGTAGTCACCCTTTGCCTTGATGACAGCTTTGCACACTCTTGGCATTCTCTCAACGAGCTTTACCTGGAATTCTTTTCCAACAGTCTTGAAGGAGTTCCCACATATGCTGAGCACTTGTTGGCTGATTTTCCTTCACTCTGCGATCCAACTCATCCCAAACCATCTCAATTTGGTTGAGGTCGGATGATTGTGGAGGCCAGGTCATCTGATGCAGCACTCCATCCCTCTCCTTCTTTGTCAAATAGCCCAGTTTCATCATAGCGCTCAATGGTTTTTGTGACTGCACTTGAAGAAACTTTAAAAGTTCTTCAAACTTTCCGCATTGACTGACCTTCATGTCTTAAAGTGATGATGGACTGTCGTTTCTCTTTGCTTATTTGAGCTGTTCTTGCCATAATATGGGTTTGGACTTTTACCGAATAGGGCTATCTTCTGTATACCCCCCCTACCTTGTCACAACACAACTGATTGGGTCAAACGCATTAAGAAGGAAAGAAATTCCACAAATGACCTTTTAACAAGGCACACCTGTTAATTTAAATGCATTCCAGGTGACTACCTCATGATGCTGATTGAGAGAATGCCAGAGTGTGCAAAGCTGTCATCAAGGCAAAGTGTAGATATTTTGAAGAATCTCAAGTATAAAATATATATTGATATGTTTAACACTTTTTTGGTTACTACATGATTTCATATGTGTTATTTTATAGTTTTGATGTCTTTACTATTATTCTACAATGTAGAAAATAAAGAAAAACCCTTAAATGAGTAGGTGTGTCCAAACGTTTGGCTGGTACTGTATGTATGTTCAATTCCATGCCCTGATCAATTTGTACACTTTATGGCAGCATGGACCATTTCAACTAGAAGCTGCCATGAAATCTAATAACCACAAATAAGAGTATAATCGTTCAATAACAATATACAACTTGAATGATGAACAATAGGAGTGAAGGCAGACGTACAAACTGGCTGCTGTGTAAATGCAGCTGCAGCTTACCGGCGCAGGGAACAGGGTGACAGCTGACAGTTCCCATCTGACACTGGCACACGAGGCAGGGCTGAGGCGACCACATAGCCCCGTCAAACAGGGACATCCCATTCACCGAGCACTGCCCCCTGCGGCCTGCAATAGACAGACAGACACACACACACACATATACACACACAGACACACAGACACACACAGCATTACTCACCTGCATGACACATGATCCACAGGTAAAGTACACATGAAACTGATACAAGCCCCACACTCCAATTCAGTCTTAGAAAACTGAATGCGGTTCTTTGTGAAGCATTGTGGACCACCCTTGACTTGGGTAAATGCTATAATCACAAAAACTAGAAGCACTGTAAAGTATGCATGCACATTTCCTCCATCTAACTTTCCACCACCCTTTTCCAAAATCATGTTGAAAACTTACCGGGGAAAACAGCATCATTAGTATCATCCGGTTCAGATGAGTCAGTTGCTACCAGGGGTTTGGACCTCTTGAGCTTCTCTGCTCTCCTGCTGGGCTTCCCACTGATTAGTGAGACTGCTGCGCATAGGCAGAGACATAGGAGCGCTAATCTGTTCATGATCAGCTCTGCCCTGGACTCTCCTGGTCAGTCTTCCTTTGGAAAGAAACCCTTTCAAACTGAGTGTGAGGAATCTCAACTCCTGAAGGACCTTTAAATACTCTCACCCCCAACAAATATTTTTTGACCACACACCCCAGAAAAACCCCAAAGGTGAGAGAAGAGAGGAGTGGAGAGAGGAAGCAGGGGAGTGGGTGAAAAAATAAAAGGAAAACATTTTCAGGACAAAGACCCTCTTTCATTCCTTTTCAAGAAACCACCTACCTCTTCTCTCCCCACCTCTCTCCTCTCCGCCCCCAGCCCCTTGTATACCTAACAAACCAATAGAGGAGGTCCAGTCAGAGACTGCTTATCGAATTACTGTGATGTCAACCAGCGGAGTGCTTTCTGACAGCCCAAACAGACATTCCCATTCCCATTGGCCACAGGCCAGAGGAGGTATAGCCCGCTGAACGGTATGGCCAGGAAGGAAGAAAAAAATGATCTCTCAAAGCCCAGCTGGAATGAAAGGCAGCTTTGAGTCCAACACCCCCACAACCCACCCCCACCACCAACCTCGACCAGCCAACAGGACAGGGAGACACAGAAACCACACTCCTGAGAAATTCTTGGAGTTTTTTTCCTCTGGTTTGTGACCCTGCTTGACTGCATAGTTCTCCCCCTGTAATGTCCCCAGGGCCTTGCCTCTCCTCTGTTTACACACAATACGTGTAACTAAGACAACCACAATGTATGTCGACAAAGTCGATTCATGTTTCCCGATATAAGTTTAATATACATAAACACTTAACCTTATCTCTGGGAGTGGAGTGAGATATGGTTGCAGCAACACTTACTGCATTCTGGGCCACATCTATCACTGGCCCTCTACCACTATTTCTCCCAGTATGACCCCTGGTTGTATTTCATGTCTAATTTCTTAAACATTTCTCAAAACCCCATCCAAATTGTCAAACTCCTACTCCATTGTGGTGTCCACATCCTGTTAGTGAGATTTAAAAAGCTGTGCCTGACACTAACCACTCAGAGAGAGTAAATACCAAACACTCCTACATCATCCTGCTTTTAGAAACAGACACCTGCTGACCTGCTGCCTGGCCAACCAGGAACAAAACAGACTGAGTATGCAATCCTAATGAGTAATCTGAGTGTAACCGATGTGAAATGGCTAGTTAGTTAGCGGTGGTGCGCGCTAATAGCATTTCAATCAGTGACGTCACTTGCTCTGAGCCCTGAAGTAGGGTTTCCCCTTGCGTTGCAAGGGCCGCGGCTTTTGTGGCGCGATGCTTCGTGGGGTGTCAGTTGTTGATGTGTGCAAGGGTCCCTGGTTCGAGCCCGGGTTGGGGCGAAGAGAGGGACGGAACCTACACTGTTACATGAGCATACGCCATAGATACTTATAGGATCAGATTTACTCAACGATTGCACTAGTTCAAAGTTTGCAAATGGGCCTGTATTCATAAAAAATCTTAGGAGTGCTGATCTAGGACCATGTACCCCCTTTCGAAAAGGCTAAACTGATCCTAGATCAGCGATATTACTTTGAGACGGTTTATGAATATGTGCCCCAAAATTTACTGGTAAAGGTCAATAAAAGATTGTGAAAATTAACAACCTTACTGCAAGTATAGAAAACAAAGGTGCAAACTTTGCACTGGCGCAAACGCTTAATAAATCTGTCCTTCTGCCTTTCAATGCACTGCATTGTCTGAGAATTCAGAAATCTTGAATATTTTCACAATGCTATACAATGCTAATATTTTCACTTTTTACTAAGAAGGTGATTGGCTAAGAGGCTGACCTCAATATACCCTTGACAGAGAAACACAGGTTATTTGAGTCCATGTGAGAATCAAGTCTGGTTTGCAACACAATTCATTTACTATTGTTTATACTTTTATCATCTCTCACTGTTATAGAACATTTGTCTAAATATATATTATGTTTTAATAAGTACCTAAACCTATGTGCAGTATCTGTTGCAACAATAAGGAAATTACATAATTCCAGACACAAAATAACATGTGTCTAAGTAAAGTGCTCAAAGTAACTGAATTCATCCATCCCCATTATAAGTCCTGACAAACCTCAGGTTATTCTAGAGAGTAGTGTGGTGTAAGAGGAAGTCACATTTGCCACCCACCTTTCAAAATAGTATTTTTACTCAAGGTCTGGTATAGCACTTTCAGAAATGAAAGAAACCTGAAACCTCACTACATGCAAAGAAATGATGTTTACATCAGACATGGAGCACCAGTCAAAAGTTTGGACACACCTACTCATTTAATATTTTTTTTAAATAATTCTTTACTGTTTTCTACATTGTAGAATAGTGAACACATCAAAACTATGAAATAACACATATGGAATCATGTAGTAACCAAAAAAGTGTTAAACAAATCAAAATATATTTTACATTTGAGATTCTTCAAAGGAGCCATCCTTTGCCTTGATGACGGCCCAAATCTTGTATTTGAAAGATCATTATTTTGCTAAGAAATTGCTCTTATGTCAAAAACAACCACATTGGCAGAAAACAAACAAGTGTACTGATTTGACATCCTTAAAAAAAAGGTGTTCCTACTTGGTATCGCGTTCGCTCTAGATCTAGCTTGGAGACAATACACGTCACCAATTTAGCTGCTGCGGCCTAGGCTCTCTTATTGTTGGACCATCTCTGTTCTTCATCTATTTATAGTTGTCTTTCTCTCTCTTGTGATGAGAACAGTGGGATGACGCAGAGAGGGGGTTCAGAAGTTTTTTTAACACCACATGGCCCTAACAATAAAGGCTGGGGCAGGTGTTGCTTCTATCCTTTGTCCTGTGTCTGAGGCATTTGTGGGAGTATCGCTGTGTTCCGGTGACTGAAACAGAGACAAAGGCAGCCCAACAGCCATGGATGATGTATACAAAGCAGCGGTGAGTACAGATACAGGGACAAAACCTGTAGTTAGGTTACACAGGGGGATGCTAGATAGTTTATGTCGAGGACAGTTAGAATCGATTAGGAGTCTTCATCTGATGTACTAAGGAGGAAGGAGGGTCATGATCTCAAACTTCCCTCATTGGTGTACCTGGGTGTACTGTGACTGGACGAGCCAAAAACAAGACACTGTTATGAAATTACATGTATTTTCTTTGGGGTTTGTTGGCTCTGGTTGTGGAGGGGGTAGCCTAGCCGTTAAGAGCATTGGGCCAGTCACTGAAAGGTCGTGGTTCGAATCACCCAAGCCGACTAGGTGAAAAATCGGTCAATGTGCCCTTGAGCTAGGCACTTAAACCTAATTGCTCATGTAAGTTGCTCTGGATAAGAACGTCTGCAAAATGTAAAATGTATGTGAAAATAACATCCCGTCATGACTGTGGTGTTATGTTTAACAAATTTCACACAATGGCTATATGCTCCAGTTCACATTGTATTGACAGTACACACTCTCTGGACACAAGCCAAAGGTGAATAGAGGTTAACGGCCCTGAGGAAAGCCATCTCTAGCTGCTTGACTGAAATAGACATTGATGACGTCAAGAAGCCATAATCCGCTTCCAAGAGCTGTGAGAAGCGAGAAATGGGTTTACCAGTCAACCTCGATTTGAGATATATTTCACAAGAGCTACCAGGTTGTAAATTATGATTCAGTATCCCCAAGATACCTTTGATTGGTAGTCACATTTAGACATGTTCCCACATTAGCGTTGATTGGTCAAACGTAAATGCAGTAATATTGAGTGTCAAGCAGGGTTGAGGAGTAACTGATTACAAGTAAGGGATTACAAAAAAATGGTAACTGAAATCTGTTAAATTACCAGCAAAAATATCATAATCGGATTACAGATACTTTTGAAAACTAGATGATTAAATTGAGGATCACTTTTAAATTCAGAAAGGATGTTTGCGAGAAAAAAATGTATTGACACTTCTCTGTTTTCTCAATGACATTCAAATCAGCATTGAAAAAAGGCGCAAGTTTAAGTTTGTTCCACCTGAGCGAGTCTGACCACAAGTCAGAGACCACTATGATGACACAAAATGTGTTTGAACGATCGCGGAAAGAAAGCAGGAATAGGCTTTTGTAAGCTACAGTCCAAGCTATGTTTTCCAATGGTGCGACTGCTGTCGGCATCCAAAGATTTTCCAACATGACTAAACGGGGCGCCCGCACACATTTTTTGGAATGGTGACATTTGCGCGATCGGTTTTCTATCGCTCATTTGCACATCATGTCACCGTGTGGGACTGTGGGTCAATTAACCTTGGTCGGAGTAGGCGGCCTGATTCTAGTTTGTGAGCTCGGCAGGCTACTACCTGGGAAGGTCTCCCACTCAGAAGTACGAGATGGGGAGGGGGTAGGTTGACCTCACCTCTAACTTTGTACAGTACTGCTGCAATTAGTAAAATCTGTCACACTACGAAATGCCACAAAATAAACCACAAATCATTCATAATATTGTAAATATATTGTTTCACAGACATATTGTTGCATTTATTTCTGGTTTGTTGCATTCTTTCTGGTTTCCCCTTAAGAGGCTTAATGCCTCTTAAGTGGAAAGTAATCTAAAAGTAACTGAATGTAATCAGACTATGTTACTGAGTTTGGGTAATCCAAAAGTTACGTTACCGATTAAAATTTTAGACTGCTAACTAGTAACTGTAACTGATTACATTTAGAAAGTAACCCTGGTTTCAAGACCCAACTAAACATGGTCATGCAATAGGAAAAGCACACCATGTGAAAGTGTCATTCAACACTATTTTTATAGAGAGTAATTGAGAAGTACCAGCAGAGCTTTTCTGAATATCTTGACCATTATTGTCCAATTTAGAAAAGGACATTGTCATTCTAACATAATTGTTAGCAGAGCTCAGTGTATGAATAAATGATCTCACCACAAGAGTTGTAAAGTCAATGAAAATTCAACATTGTATCTTTAGAATAAGCAACTTACTAGTACCAAGATTCACCAAGGTTAAACACAAAGTTAGTCATGTTCTATGAGCCCAGCTATTCTGAAAAAGTTAAACAGAAAGCATGTTGTCATGTCAATATGATCATTTAAGCTCATCATTATCTTCTCTGAGGACCCGGAGAACGTGCTGTGTTAACATGGGATTTCTGGCATTTCTCTGCCTGACAACAATAGAACAAAGGACAGTTAGGACGAAGAAGAGTGTCGACAGCTTTCGCCTCAAACAAATGGCTGTCAGTGGAGTCGGTGCCAGAGCCCCCCATCGCCACCCGACAAGAATAGTAGGTGAAGAAAGCAGCGTGACATTTCAGTCAGACTGCACCAGGGGTAGATGGCTGTGCTCGACAGGTTTTGGGCTGAGTTCAAGGAGAGGGAGAAGGTGTGCTGGGGTACTAATGGAATGCATTACACACTGCGAGGGCTAGGGGCTGACTGCAGATCAAGGTGAAGAGAGACAAGAAAATGAGGAAATGACCACCAATGGCCTCCAGTGTGGTCCAACTATGAGTGGTTTGTCAAATAATAAATGACAAGAGGCCAACCAACCTGCATAATTTAGGCACATAAAGTAGGCTAAAATGAGTTCTAAAGCACTATAACTGCATTTGTAACTTGCTCCACTATTCCCTTCAGGTTGAGAACTTAACAGAAGAGCAGAAAATAGGTGAGCCTTGCCTTTTGTACACAATAATCCCATGACATTTCTTCTTTACCTTTGCACCATTCATATCTATGTAGAAACACTAGTAATACCCACCACTATCTCCCCACAGAGTTCAAGGCAGCCTTTGACATTGCATGTCAGGATGCCGAGGACGGCTGCATCAGCACATTGGAGTTGGGGAAGGTGATGAGGATGCTGGGGCAGAACCCAACCCCTGAGGAGCTGCAGACCAGGTGGATGAGGATGGTGCGTCACCATGGCTGCAAACTTATTAACACTGAATACTACACACACAATTTTACTATACATCCCCTATACTAGCATGCTAACAGATACCCATAGACTTCTTCATTGGCTTGCAAAACTACCTCTAACTTCCTTCATACTGGACACAGAGACATAAAGATGATATCCACTAGTTCATCTGACTCTGGGGAAGTAGAGAAGAGGCATCATAGCCAAATTCCTGAAGTATACCTTTGACCTCAGGCAAAATCATTAGGTCAAATAGCCTGAGGTGGTGGTTCACACATAGTTTTCAGACTGGTCTGAAATGTTACTTTGGAACTCACCTTACTATGTTTTAATATTAAGACACCATGTTACAGCTGCTGCTGGTGTGTGTGTGTGTGTGTGTGTGTGTGTGTGTGTGTGTGTGTGTGTGTGTGTGTGTGTGTGTGTGTGTGTGTGTGTGTGTGTGTGTGTGTGTGTGTGTGTGTGTGTGTGTGTGTGTGTGTTTTTACAGGGAGTGGGACAGTAGGCTTTGATGAGTTCCTAGTCATGATGGTGCGTTGCATGAATGAGGAAAGCAAAGGGAAACTGGAGGAGTTGGCCGAACTTTTACGCATGTTTGACAAGTAAGGCTAATATCAAGCAAAGTGGTTGCCAAAAAACATTTGGGTTTACTCTAACAAGAACCTATAAAGACAAACATATAGACAACTAAAACAGTAATGTCTATAAAAGTCAAAGTATATAAATTCATTTATATTGTTGACAGAGTAACTAGAGTACAGTACAGTGTTATAAGGAATATGTGTACTCATTGGTGCTGCTTACAGAAATGGAGATGGCTACATTGATTTGGAGGAGCTGAAGAACATTCTGGAGTCAACTGGAGAGGCCATCACTGAGGATAACATTGAAGAACTCATGAAGGATAGAGACAAAAACAATGATGGAAAAATTGATTATGATGGTAAGACAAGAGGCCCAACAGTAATAGTTAAGTTATGAAATACTGTGAATAGAAATGAATACTGCGGTCAATAATACATATCAAATATAAATGCGCTCAAAGACATTTGAGCCTAAAGATCAGGTTGGCACTTCCAGAATGTGTAATTATTTAATTGTTTTGACACTCATCTAGGCTATCCTTTCATGCCAAACCTTTCACAGTTCAAATCCAGGCAGTCAGTAAGACATTTTATTGCTGATCTATCATGTGCTCTGGGTGTCATTCTCTTCCACAGAGTTCCTGGAATTCATGAAGGGGGTTGAGTAAAGGAATCAAAAGACTCATGGACTCTCAGCCCGGGGAAATACTCATACCTCCTCTTAGCGCTGACATGCCATCACACCATTGCCTGAACAAGTTGGAAAACATTGAAATAAAAGCCTCATCTGCTCGGCTCCATCCTCAACATGTATTGGCCTTGGTTAACATCTTGTATTTGGTCCAGTTTTTATCCACAACACTATCATCCACAACACAGACAGATGTGATATAGCCTGGATTCAAACCAGGCACTGTAATGCCACCTCTTGCACTGAGATGCAGTGCCTTAGACCACTGAACCAGGGTCTGTAGTGACCCCTCTTGCACTTAGATGCAGTGCCTTAGACCACTGAACCAGGGTCTGTAGTGACCTCTCTTGCACTGAGATGCAGTGCCTTAGACCACTGAACCAGGGTCTGTAGTGACCTCTCTTGCACTGAGATGCAGTGCCTTAGACCACTGAACCAGGGTCTGTAGTGACCTCTCTTGCACTGAGATGCAGTGCCTTAGACTGCTGCGCCACTCTGGAGCCCTAAAAGCCCTTAAAGACAAGGGGTCTTGTTATGTCCTTGAAGTGAATTTCTTAAATATAAATGTATTTAATCCCCAATAATCCTAGATTATTCTATTCAAAATCTTAACAAAGGGGAGTAAACACTATACTCCACAATACTGTATATTTTCAATAAAGAAAGATTCTCAGTAATGCAGATGAAAGTGTCTTCAGTTCAATAAAACTGATATAAGCAGGATTGCTTATCATCATTGTATTGTATTATATTGTGGACCGAACGAATAGCTAGCAGGGTTGATGCTGTATAAAGGGCACAACGTAGGCCTGGTGAGGCTCTTTAGATGAGTGAGAAAGTCCAAGGTATTGGCAAGGGTTAATGCCACGTTCAAGACAACTGGGAACTCGTGAAAAAACGTTATCCGACTAAGAAAACTCGTTTGAACGGTCATCCGGGACAACTGGGAACTCAGACAGAAACAAGGTCAACTCATGTCAGTGATCTTCAGGTCTGCGCTCTAGAAAGCTTCCCTAGTTTCTGACATGGAATTCCGAGTTGAAATGCCGTTCAACTTGGAATGCCAAGTCAGAGCTTGTTTTTTTCCGAGTTCCAAGTTGTATTAAAGGCATTGAAGTCGGAGATTTCAGTTGTTTTTGAACATGGCGACACACACACACACACACACACACACACACACACACACACACACACACACACACAGCCCTTTGAGTCCAAATATCGGCGTGCGTTAACCAGCTGCTGCAGCAGACGCGTCTTCAACCAATGGAAATGTTGAGAATCATGTGGGCGTTTTGTGCAGTGCGCGACTGCGCACGCCGAGTATACACCGCTGAGAGGAACATGGCGTTGGCAAAATAACCACAGTGAAAATATTATCTAGCTACCTTAATAAAACATAACATATTGTTGTTTAATTTTTACCCTTCATAAAATCATTGGACTCGCGTCAGAAACCTAGGCTCGAAATCATGACTACCTGGTCGGAAAAAATGCTCCAGGTGCTTCGCCGAATGAATAACTTTTATTCGCCAGGTTAGAGTTAAAACTATTTGTGATAACTGGAAATGAATGAAAAGCTGTGGCTAGCTATGTGAATTCGATAGCGAAATGATTAGGTGTTATGTCGCGTTCACGTGCTAGTCAGAACTAGGAAATGTCTGACATACTAACTGGTTGAACCTGGCACGTGTATATCTACAACCAGTTAGAAAGTCGGACATTTCCGACTAGTACGTGAACGCGGCATTAGCTAGCCTATTCTACAACACATCTCTCTCGCATCCAATATGTATGTTTGTGTCACCCAGGCTCCAGTCGCACCACATGCCTTCGGTTTGAGGTGGGAGGAGAGCAGGTTGGGTGGGTGCCTTCCAAAGTGGCGTCCATTTTGAGTACATTTCCAGAGGTCTTCAATCCACCACAAGGTGGCGCTATTACTCTGTGCCAAAATCTTGACTCCTATGGGAGAAGGTCAAAGGCTGTAGATTCTGTTCTTCAGTCACTTAGGAGGGAAGGCTTGTTGACTGTCTTGAAAGGATGGAGAGGTGAGGTGAGAGTACTACAATATACTGTAAAACTGAAAACAAACTATACACATTTTTTAAAATTCCCTGAAATTATATATTTGGGCCTTTTCTATAGAAGTATGAAGTAATGCCCAGATTCTGCGACACTCCACTAATGTGTATGGAGAGATCTGCCACAAGTAAGTCGTGTCCTAAGCAATAACAGTAGAAAATAATCCCAGTGTTCCCCCTGCAATAGCATGC
Source organism: Salmo salar (assembly GCF_965601325.2). Lineage (NCBI taxonomy): Eukaryota > Metazoa > Chordata > Actinopteri > Salmoniformes > Salmonidae > Salmo > Salmo salar. Next base: position 84,221,954 of record NC_138305.1, on the reverse strand, counting down.
GCCATTAACATTGTCTTTGTAGGTCTTTTTGGAGTGAAACGGTATGGAGTCCATATTAATGGGTACTGTCAGGATGAAAATGGGGAACTCAGGATGTGGGTGGGACGACGATCCATGACCAAGCAGACCTACCCTGGAAAACTGGACAACCTGGTCAGCACCTATTGATTTACAATTAGAATACAACCGATTACATTTTACCGGGACATCTTTTTTTGTGAATGGCAAACTGGTTTGACCATGTTCTTCCACCATGTTTTCAGGCAGCTGGGGGACTAGCAGCAGGTATCAGTGTGAGAAACACCCTGATCAAGGAGTGTGAGGAGGAGGCCTGCATCCCAGAAGACATAGCAGAGACTGCCCGCCCCGTGAGCACAGTGAGGTGATTGACATCTCAACAGGAGTAGCCAGCTCTGTCTGCAGCGTCTCATTGAGAATATCTCTTTGCATGCTTTTACATAGGCCTACAATCATATCCACATTATTTCAGTCACCCCTGTGTCTTCTCTCATAGCTATACTTATGAGGATGAGGAAGGGGTGTTTCCTGAAAGCCAGTTTGTGTTCGACTTAGAGCTACCTCCTGAGTTCAAGCCTAAGATAGGGGATGGGGAGGTGCAGGATTTCTACCTCTACTCCATGGACAAGGTCAGCCACTCTACTTTTGAGCACCTCCAGTACTGCATGTTAGTTTTTATCTCTGGCCCACAAAGAATGTATTCAAGTAGGCCTACAATGTTGTTTTCAGGTGAAAGAACTGCTGATCAGTGACGACTTCAAGCCCAACTGTGCCATGGTGGTCCTAGACTTCCTCATCAGACATTCCTACATACAGCCTGATACAGGTTTGCATCAGTACATCAATCAATGACATGGGATAACATAGTTATAAAAACTAGGCAGGGGCTGCGGATCTGTCGTTAACACCCCCCTGGTTATTTTTCCGATTCATGTTCCGCGCATGTGTTATTTTACAGAGACGTTTTGTTTACGTAGCTGCTGCTCACGCTCCCTTCGTTTATTTCTTTCCTCACCCTCTTCTGAATCTGCGTAACAGGTTAAAAGTGTTATTTCGCAAGTACCACAGGATATGATTGAAATTTGCCAGAGTAGCTGTTCCACCTATGGGCAGCCGAACGTTATTGGCAGCCGAAGTGTGTAGCTGGTAACCAGTTTGACAGTGGTAAAATATTAATGAATTCCAGTGATCGGTCTGCCGCAATCAAATCGCTATTTAGACTGTCTTGCTTGTTTGATATGTCTAAATAGCTGCATGTACTCCCTCCTGAAAAAAGAACATGGAATCGCTACTTAGACTGCCTGTTTCTGTCATGCTTATGTTGGCAATAGCCTACTGTTACAACAGTGTGTTGTACAACATGTCAAAGTTTGTAGACTACACCACACAGACGTCCAATCTGGAGCAGCTATGTATAAAAAAATATATATACGGAGAGTATCCCGCACATGGGGCCTCTCATACCTTTAACTGTCGGGAAGAGGTCAAGTAAAAGTCGGATCCGCAGCCACACCATAAAATACTATTTACAGTAGTCAGTTGTCAATAATTTAAACACCAACAGCAGAAGATTCAAGACAAATCTGACTGCTCTCTTTTTTTCAGAGCCCTATTACCAGGAGTTTGTTGCCGGACTCCACCACACTTTGTAAATACTGAAGTGAAAAATATGTTACATGAGGGATGGTCAGGATATGCACTCCTTTCTAGATGCCTTGATCTATTCTGTCAAATGTTTAAGTTCTTGTACTGTTTCGTTACAGAATCGTGAATAAATTCCATTCACATCTTGGGATTTTGTGTTGAGAGGCATGAAGCATGAAAGAACGACAACCAATCATTCCCTATAACAATTTATTTTCTTAAGAGTACTTTTAAAAAGAGGACTGAGGAAATGTGAGGATGCATTTGTATACAAAAGGCCCCCCACACAAATGACTAAGATATTATTTAAAGAAATTACTTGCGTTTAATAGTATGACATCTTGTCATAATCTTTTTCATGGATTACTAAGCATTTTACATGTTATTTTTTAAACTCATCCTAAAGTTACTAATTTTTGCAAAATATGCACAACTGATACAGGATAGGCCAGTAGACTCTCACACGGTTAAACATACAGTACAAGAGGGAAAAAAGGGAAGACATACAGTTTTAGAAAGACGGACTGGAGGGAGTGAGCAGTAGGTCACATTAAAAACCCACTCAAAACCCACTCCCAATAATAGCCTGGCATGCAGGCAAAAACAATCTGCAAGAGGAAAATACCAAATTTGCAAAACCTTTATGACTTAATAAAAAGTCACCCCCCCTTCAAACCAAACAGTGTCTGACAGGCCACATCAAATGTACATTCTTTCTGGCTTGAGGCCAACTAATGATAAAACCAAATTCTACAATTATTTTTCATTACAATACATGAACAGGCTTACAAAAATCAGTTAGTATCAATATTATTGTATGCATTGTAATATGAATTTTATAGTCAAAGGCAAATAAAAATATGTAGCCATTTAAAATCAAAATTGCTTGTATCAAATTAACTATACTATTGGACCAATTATATCATAGGAGGTGCTGGTCCACGCAAGATTATGATACCATAGAAGGAGATGCTGGTCCGCGCAAAGATAGGGTTAGTCTATCCATTGGGAGAACAAAGAAAATAAACACCTATGGTATGGCTGGACAGAAATGAAAGACAAGCATAGACAGACACACTGCAAGCCAGGGAGGTCAGAGTTGGGAGAACATGCACCATGATGCAATGAAACCCCCCTTTTCTCTGACAATGCTCAGCTCTATGAACCAGGGCAATAGCGCTGTGGTGAACAACCTATCATGAACACCAATTTTATCTCATCCCTCAGAGTACACCACCCTGACAAGTTTACCAGAGAGATGTTTTTTCTTTACCCTTCTACTTGTCCAAGACACAATTAAAAAAAATCTTAACCATACGATTATCTTATTTAAAAAAATGATTGGCAATCACCTTGGCCTTAAATGTGAACTCCCTTTTTCGTTACATTTGACCTTCACTGTCTCCATTTCCTTTGGCCTAGTTTAATTATGTTTTTCTCCCTCACACCCCCCTTGAAACTCACCCACCCTTCCACAGAGGCAGACTTAGAAGAGGGGTGCAGCGTTTTCCTCGGCCCAATTTGTTCCCCCCTTCCTACCCGCTCCCGTCTTTCCCCAGCTCTCTATAGCAGGAGGCAGGCATTCTTCTTTCCACGTTTCTTGGCCTGCAGCGCAGCCCTGGTGGCCATCTCAAACACCTCCCTCACGCCGTCTTTCGTCTTGGCTGAGCACTCTAAGTAGCCAAATGCATTGATGCGGTTAGCCATGTCCCGGGCCTCTTCTGGCTTCACTGGTTCCTGTTCACGTGTCAGAGGTGTAAAAGTGTTCAGAGGTATTCTATGGTTGGCATCCATTGTGACATACTGCACCATCAATCATAACAAGCCAAACAAAAACAGAACTAGCATAACTGAACAAAACAAAAACCTGTGTATATTTAGACTAGCAGACAATACATGAAGTGACGGTAGCTATGAGGCAACACAACCACATTAAAACAAATGTCCATGGATTGTTTAGTTTCAATGCTACATTTAAGAAATATCCTGAATGGATCAGGACAATGAGTGTTTGCTGAAATGATAATATACATTTTTACAATGAATACTGTACCTGCTTCATTTTTGCTAGCTCCCGACGTGTGTGCTCGTCATTCCGCAGGTCCTTCTTATTACCCACAAGAATGATGGGTACATTTGGACAGAAGTGTTTTACTTCAGGGGTCCACTTCTCTGGGATATTCTCTGTTTCAGACACAGGGGATCATTTTAGGAAAATGCTGCTAGTGAAACGGGATAATTTGTTGCATTTACCACACATGATAGATTAACATTACAGTCACCAATGTATTACCCAAGCTGTCGGGGCTATCTATGGAAAAGCACATGAGGATGACGTCAGTGTCAGGGTAAGAGAGAGGCCGTAGTCTGTCGTAGTCCTCCTGTCCAGCTGTGTCCCAGAGGGCCAGTTCCACCTAGAACCCACATGGAGAGCAGAAATTCACATTTTAATCATTTAGCAGATGCTCTTATTCAGAGCGACTTACAGTAGAGAATGCATACATTGCTGTTTAGCCCCAAAAAATTTACTTGCTCTGGAGAAAAGGTGAAAACTAAGACTTCAACATAAAAATTGTGTTTTAAATTATGTCTGATAGCATACTGTGTGACTAACAGTACAATCTCACCTGCTTACTGTCCACCTCAATATCTGCCACATAGTTCTCAAACACTGTAGGTACGTAGACCTCAGGGAACTGGTCTTTACTGAAGACTATGAGCAGACAGGTCTTTCCACAAGCACCATCACCAACAATCACCAGTTTTTTACGGATCGCAGCCATCTGCAAGAAAATTTCTCAGTTAAAGTGTAAATCCAGCAACATTGAGTTTGTGGTAATATAGCACAACCAAGCAAATTAACATTTGTAAGCAAATGTGTTCATACAGTGTTAACCTGTTACTCAGACCCCCTCTGGTGGCATTTTCTAAACAATGCATAATATTGTATACTACCCTCAAAGTACATTTTCAAAATTATAAGTCCTACAAACACAGTACTATTAGAAAGGTATGAACTGTGGGACTCAGATAAAGGTGTCAGAAACAATGTAACTACTACAGGGCCCGAGATACAGCAGACCATAAGAGATTTAGTCTAGATTTGAGAAAATATGTCAACCAATTACTGTTTAAAAAAATAAAATATTTTACCTAATGATGGCCTGAACATACGCAAATTGGATCACAAACATTTTAAAAGTGCAGGGCTTTTGCAACGTGCTATATATACAGTGTCATCTTGCAGGAATGATATACTGTACATATGAGTAGAAAGCTGAAGTCTACCTATCCATTTATTTAAATATATCCTCCGCCTAATTCCCAGTTCGTCCACTAGAAAGCAGTAGGAGATCACATGACGTCTCTTGGCCACTTGAAACCAGTTGCGTCTGGTTTGGGTAGTGAGTCATTGTGCCAAAATGGCTGAACGGATATTCAAGCCTGTCATCTTAAATTACCTTCGCAATCAGGGCTTTCAAGTTATGAGGTCGTTTTTTTTTTGTATAAAATACAGACCGGTGAAGAAACGTAACTTATTTTCCACATTGTAAATGATGAGCTAGCTAAACGGCACATGTGGAGGATGCAAACAAGGTAATGTGGATGGAGAAGGAAATGCATTGCATACTCAATGCATATGTGGTCAGTGTTCTGGAACTCTACGGCACTGACTGAGTTGGCCTAACGTTTTCATCAGCCCATATTTCCAATAGACATTTAACCTTGGTTGCATCCCAATTCTAACTACGTGTGGCCTCTTGCACACCTCCCAACACATAAAAGCATTGGATTGTAGTAAGCCACCTTTTAAATCCACGAAGGCTATTGAATAAGTGCACACTTAGGGCAGAAAATTGGAACGCTGCCCTCATTTTGTCTCCAAGTACGTCTGAGCCATTTTGTCAATTGCCCACTCCGTCTACAATCCATATTACTGTGTAAACCACTTCATGTGTCGGACTGGACTGCGTTTTATCCAGCGGCCTTTGAATGTGACCCAAACCATGGTTCAATGGGATCACTACGGTGCATGTTTAGTGCACAACAAGTGCAGAAAGTGTTCCTACCATAGTTTCCATTGTGAAAACGTGGCGCTGGGCATTTGACCGGCAGCATTTTAAATTTACGTGACCCATGTGCATTGGATGCGTAACTTGATTAGGGCGTCCACCGATGGTGCTCAGAATGACAAATCACATTTCAATTAATTAATCTTAAACAGAACATGCAAGTCGAGCGTGTCTTTACCACGCACTTTGAAGACGTTAGAACAACTCCACATGTATTTTAGCTAAACCAACATGACGAGTAACGAACAGCCTACTATTCGTAATGTGAGTAGATTAGATCGAGTTAATTTGTCTAAATTCTGACTATCACTGTTTGCAATAAATACTGTTCAATACATGGATGAGCGCGTAGAAGGCCTGGGCTATAGACTCATACGTTTCTTATTTCTTTACAAGGGAAAAACACATTTCATGCAATTCTACTACACTATACGTCTGGAGACATTATCAAATGTTTTTTATACGACAAATTACAGGGTAGCCTACTCTTAACACTGACACACAAAGAAAAATGACGTTGTCAATATAATAGGCCTACGAGAAGGGGAAACAAATAGAATGACGTCCATCTAAACTGGAGCAAATGATTGTCCAAAACAAACAAGTGGCACTGACCCAACAATGATAGTGAATATACGCAGTGCGCACTCACCGGGGATATGGCCGATGCTCTCAGCTGGTGTCAATAAGATAGGCTCTAGGCCTACTGTTTGCTCAATTAAGTTGAGAATGTTGATAACTAATAGACCGTTTGGAGTCATTTCATTGTCTTCTCTTTACAGCAATAGCCATTTGTTTTCCCGTGATTTAATTTTTAAATATTGCAATATGATTGGTTGGGCCTCTACTTTTCACTGACAATCACAACTCAGCTATCTGGTACTTGCTGCCTTTCCTTCCCACTGTAGGCCAAGCCATTTAAAAAAAAAAACGTTTTAAGGCTAGGGATAGCTAATGATCTACTGTAGCCAAATAATGCTTTAGTAGGCTATTTTGAATGGTTTTATTTATTTCTGTGTAGACAGGAGTATGCTAATTAGCCTGTCATTTTGGCAATGTAATTCAATTTGCTAGCCTTATGGACGCGCCGCCTGTGAGCCCATGTCATTCTACTACCCCCCATAGTAGAAAAGTTTACCTATTATATTGGTCAGCTTGTTGAGAAAGAAATAGCCCAAACAGACTCTGGGACAGTTGTGGTACGGTAGATCCCAAATTCATACAAATTAGTAGGCCTAGGCAACATAAACGTTAAAAAGCAATGAATCTGATGCAACAGATCAGAAAGTTTAGCTTAAAGTGTTGATAAACTATTTCTTAACATTATTAGCACAGGAATGCGCACAAGGCAATAGGCTACATGCAAATGTGCATTTGGTTACCGGAAGAAAAAAAAAAATATATATATAACACGAGAAAATAGGCTTTGTTTCAATGGCTTATGGAAGTCAATTAAATAATATCTTCCACGGATATGGTCGAATTTTGCCTAGGCTACTTTGAAGGAATGTATTGAACTATGCCTCGTATGAAGTAAAACGTTCAGGGTTCAAACAATTAAGTAGCTATGTTTTCAAAATGCATACTGCCTCATACTCATGGCAAAGTGTTGTGATGCGGTGATGAAGCCTGGCATGTTGCCTAGCTTTTGAATGGCGAATGGGTAGCGCGCTTCAATTGCCAGTTGAGAAATATACGATTGCGTTTAGAATTGTTGCGCAATATTGGGGTTATAAAAGCGCTGTATGACAGATTTTCCACTCATAGGCTCTGTATCTATGTTGTGCACGTGTGATAAATAAGATAAACGAATACACACGCGCGCCAATTTAGTACCACTAAATTATGCAAATTACCCATAGAAGATAAGCATGACCGGTCAAATGTATTTACATCAACGAATAGGCTAAAAGTCTATTTCGCAATGGGATTTTTTCCCCGGGCAATTTACCGGTGCCAATTTTATTTATCGGCTTGATATTACCTTCTAATTGAAACCCTGGTTCCCACCTGTTAAACAACTGAATTTGGGGCTAAGCCTCCTAAATGTATCAAAGGACCTATGAAAGCCAGCCACCAACTTCAGCTCCAGTGACAACAGAATCTGAAACATTACCATTGAACCAGTTTCCCACACACAGATTCGCCATTGCACAGTGCTTTTCAGTCCAGGACTAGGGTTAATCTGAGTCCAGGAAAACAGTCCATAGTGCTCAAGGCCTGTAACCCCATTGATTTATAGTAACCAAGCTTTATTTCTCTAAGCCTACTGCATTTCAGGAAAATACATACATGGAAGTGTTTAATACATTCACATGGAATGATCCCTCATACCAAGAAAGTCACTATCATCACTAAGGGCAGATACCTGTAGAAGACCCTTTGATTGCCATCCAGCTAGCCACCACATGGACGCATGTCCTCAACACCTGCACCCGAGCTCTCACAAACACCCTTCTCAGTAGGGTTTTCAGGGGTTAGCTTCGCACACGCTGTGTATTAACGGTTTTTGAAACATGCTGATATGCCCCTCTTTCATATCTGGGGAAAAAAATCTTTCAAATAAAAAATACAAAGCAGTTTTACACAAACCTATATGCGGTGTGTGCCTCCAGTTGACGAACTACACTTCCTATCCAGTTACACTTACAGGTGTTCAGAGTAAGCTAGATAGCACAGGTATAGCTTCCAAAATCTGTACCGCAAGCGATGCCTTAACGATGAGCGTTGGGATCTTAAAATTCCCCACAGGCCTGGCAGAAGATACTATCGTCAATAGGTGCTAAAGGTAGTTCGTCTATGAGTGGATTAGCCGCACCCAAGTTATATTAGCTAGCTAGCTAATTTCCCCCTCTTCACGTAAACTCAGTGCTAGATAACTACTGTAGCTAGTTGGACAAACAAATACTTAGCTACAATGATTGTCTCATTTAAAAACGCCCAGTATTGCAAGTGCGGGTCGGTGGACGGCGGTTATTTACATTGTCACTTGTCATGTCAGTGGTATCTAGCGAGTTAGCTAGGATAGCTTGTTAACCAAGTTAGTTAGCTAGAGATCTTGTCGACTATACAGGGCGAAGAGTAGCTAGTTCTCAGACCAGGGATGTGTTACTAACTTCCTAATGGTGATGATGGCACTCGAAACCTGATTCTGGTGACCTGCTATCTAGCATTGGCCTGTCTAGCTCTGACTGGTGGAGCTGAAACGAGGAGTCTTTTCACTTCAATTGTTCGTTCGTTTCCGGCATCAACGCCGCTAGCTAATTTGTCACTCTGGCCTAATGTTACCTTGGCTACAGAAAACACGTTTTAAAGCCTCATCCAAACATTTAGTTTATAAATGGTCCCTTTGCATGGTGATCAATAACAAAGATGTTAAAATAGGTTACATTTAGCTACTAGTTTTATTACCGTTTTCGTTACAGATGTCCTCGCCTTTTTCTTTTCCTGTCCGACCCTTCAACCCCGCCCCCGACAGTGTGCCACGCCGATAACATCCGCCTATGCCCATGATCTCGCACCAATAGGACGCCTCAAATTAATGAGTGACAGATTTTTAAGTCAACAAATAGATACAAATAGATACATGTATACCTCTTCAGGGAAAATACGGAAGTCAAGAGTGGATATTGTTCGGTCCATGCTATTCGGGGTCCTTGGGACGTCCATAACCCAATATAGACCAGAACCTGTCGTTCCAATGGGAGAAAATTAATCATAGTGAAAAGAACAAGCAAGGTGGGCAGAGCCAAGCACAAGCTAGTGAGATCCTATTGGGGCATTCTACCATTTATTTGCATATTTCCGTTAGCGTTAGCACAGAGTAGGCGTTCCCTAACTCAAGTTGCCCTTGCACTCCTTCAAAACACACTTTTGTGAAACTTTGGCAAAGGGTTAGGTCTACAAAACGCAGTCCACTCAGTTACAAATTCTAGTTTTGGAAACACAAAACTGTGTGGAGATCAAATGTTTAATAGATGAGAAAATTAGCAGAATGTCGGCCATTGGGCTGCCTCTCAACACCATATTTGGTAGTAAGTGGAAACGCCAAACGGAAGCTTCTCATTTATAGATCCGGGGAAATATCTGGCTCATTGTTCTATTTTTTTGTGTAAAATGTTAAGGGCAGGGTTTAGGGTACAAGTAGGGTGAGTCAACATGTTCTTTACTTGCACGAACGTACACAGAGAGAGAGAGAGAAATCAGAACCATAGACAGCCACATCATATTGAGGCTTACTTTGATTGGACTGAATTGTTTTTGGTATCTGTCAGTTGTCACTGTATTAGACTAAGCATAGGTGTTGAACTGGTGCTGTAATAGTGGAGGCAGCTCCTGTTTTCTTTGCGACTTGTGCTTGCTCTCCATGGTTCTAAATCAATAGTTGTTTATTAGCCTGAAAATGTTGGAAACATTAACTTGCTTGAACATGCTGTAAGTCATGTAACTGTTTGTTACATGCAATATGCTTTGTTCACTTCACCGGACAGAGGTTACTTTCCGGTTTTGTGATGAAACAAAAAGGTTTGGTTTAATTTATTTCACCACTGTCTTATTGTCTCGGCTTTAGGCATCACGGTCGCAAGGCATATGAACTAACAGGTTATAGAGCAAACCATGCAATTTAGCTAACCCTTCAACCTAACTCGTAAACATAACCTTAACCCAGCTAACGTTAGCAAGCTAGCTAACGTTAGCCACCTAGATAGAGTCTGTAACATATATGTTTTGCAAATAAATCATATTGTACATTGACATAAAAACATACTGTTTACTGTTGTTTTTCGCAGTCTGCACAGGCTCAGTTGCGCATATCATGGGTGTTGTGCAGCCTATGGTGTTGTGTGATAACGTTTTCATCCTGATTGTCAAACAAATCACTTTGATCCACCATAATAATTGCATAATTTATTTTGCTGATACTCCGTACCTTTAACCCCTAATCTAGCCAAGTTTCTGCTTATAATTTCGGACATTTTGTAGGTAATTTGTTTGTCAACTATAGTTATATATAGCTTCTCTTCTGTCATAACTTGTTGCCCTCGAAGACTAAAGTAGTGCTCACCAGAATGTCTTATGTCGATAGAATTCATTCATTAATGTAGTTAAGATCGTAAAATTGTCTTTCGTTTAGGGGCTGGGGAAAAAATGCAATAACTCAAACAGTGGAAAGATTGGTCCTGTGCAAAATGTCCAATGTCAGTTTAATTAGGGAAAAGAAAAGCTGAGAAAACGACAACATTTTTCTGATAAGACTTTAGTTAATCTTGGGCGCATATTTTATGTGGTTGAAATACTGTCTGCTTGCATAAGTGTCAAATATAACACATTACACGCGTCTTCAAGAAATAAATCATTTCTCCACTCCTTTTCCAGAGACAAATTAACATTTGTTGTATCATTTTACTGCAAGAAATGAATTCTGCAGAAGTTAATATTATAACACACTATATGTGAGAGGTTATAGGCTTGAGATCAACTAGATTCTGCCGCGGGCCAATTTCTTTTCTTCAGTGTATTGTCAGGGGGCCCGTAATGTAATTTAAAAATAATTTGTCGACTGCAAATTGACCGCAAGTACCCGAAACAGATACATTTGTATACGATCACATTTGTATACGATCACATACTGTATTATGCGTTGGAATACTTTGGAGCAGGTTAACAATATTAAAATTACTTGGAGATGATTTGCTGGTGTTTACAGTCTTATGTCCAACAATAAAATAAAAACATGGTCAAATATTTGTCAGAAAACTTGGGGGGTCAAATCGCGGGCCACCGGTTGGGGAACCATAAGACCTTAAGCGGGATATGACCTACTATCCGGAATACTGTGCGTATGTAAACATGGTCATTGAGAGAAGTGAAAAATCGAGACGTCCATTAGACCCGATGATGTGTTTCTCTGCATGACCTTATCTAGCCAACGTTGCCATGACATGGCCTGCAAGTGTGATCAGGGATTTCTATTGGATAAACAGTTTCTGCAATACTAAGTCAAGTATTTTTGGTGGGTCAAACCCAAGATTGTATACAGCTGTAAATCAATAATTAGCCTTGTTACATTGAGGGATTGTAATATAAACGTTATTGCTTGCTTATGCCAGAGAGGACAAGGCGACGCGAAATGTTTTACTCTGCCCAAAATCTGTTCACAAAAATAAACACAGTGAGACATTTTTGTAATTGATAATTTGCTACATGGGGCTCATTTGATCGAATAGAAGATTCATAATGGTTAGGTTGTTACAAATGCACTGATATAGGTGGACGCACATGACATTTCGGCAACTTTGAAAAAAACGTTAACATTGGAGTTGTTCCTGTTGTCATAGAGATATAGGACTCGTCATGGATATTTAAGTAATAAGGCCCGAGGGGGTGTGGTAAATGGCCAATATACCACGGCTAAGGGCTGTTCTTAAGCACGATGCAACGTGGAGTGCCTGCATACAGACCTTAGCCGTGTTTTATTAGCCATATACCACAAACTCAGAAGCGCCTTATTGCTATTATAAACTGGTTACCAAATTAGAGCAGTCAAAATAAATGTCTCATACACGTTGTATACTATCTGATATACCACAGCTGCCACCCAATCAGCATTCAGGGCTCGAACCACCCAGTTTATAAAACCCATTTTACCATGGACATTGAGGACTTCCACCATTTTAAAGTAGTCAAATGGGTGTGTATTCCTGAGTTGGGCGCAATCAGCCAATGAAGTAGAAAATGTATTACTTTAAAATGGAGATTGCCCATACTGTCAGACGCAGTAGCGATGTGTGGGTAAAATCACAGGGGAAGCCAAACGCGTATGTGTGTGTGTTTGTGCAAGTAGAAAAACATGTTGACTCACCCTACTTGTAGAGAAACGCCAATGCCATCCTCCTCTCGTTCAGGTTGATGAAACGGTCTATCACACTGTCATACAGTAAAAAAATGTGTTGTCTTAGGTTACCTGACTAAAATTCTTGCTCGCTAGCCTAACTTCCATTCATGGGCAACTTTAGCTAGTTAACATTAGCCTTCTACATCTAGCTACATATTGAACTTCAACCCTCAGGCCAGGGGCACAGCAATGTATGAATTAATGGTTGGATAATTATTATTATTATTTTTTTTAATCACTGTTATAATCATTGGCCAGTAGGGAGAATTAAGTAAAACCACAAGTCCAAATCCCAATCTCCATCCATGGCTAATTTAGGGAAGGGCCAATCTTAGCTAGCTGGCTAGCTAGCCAACGAGATGCAAAAGTTTTTCTATCAATGATGTATGCTCTCAATGGGATTTGAAAGCATCCAAGCAAGCGAAACAGCACCCCTCGGTCTCCGTGTAGGCCATTTATCTGAAGCTGTCTGGTCCAAACGAGTATGTCATTGTTGCCGTCCGTAGCATTGAAGGCCAGCGAGCATCTGGCCTCCCTTGACAAAAAAGTACAAAATAATGAATGTCATGGTTTGTTTTAGTGTTTCAGTTCATCTTTAACTGAAGCCTATTCTTGCACGCATTGTGATAAGATGTTACTACTGGTAGGTACTTAAATCTTTCTTGTTTCAGAATGGTCATTAGGCCACATTCAAGTTTGTCAATCACCAGCACTACTACTGTGTGCACTTGTGCATCCATGCCGTCACTCAAAGGCTGTGTTTACACAGGCAGCCCAATTCTGATCTTTTTTCCACTAATTGGTCTTTTGACCAATTACATCAGATCTTTTTCAGAGCTCATTTGATTGGTCAAAAGACCAATTAGTGAACAAAAATATCAGAATTGGGCTGCCTGTGTAAACACAGCCTCTGTCGATGTATGCCTTTGACTTCCTGGAGATTGTGTCTGCTAGTGTAATATTATTTGCGGGGGCGGTGCATGATAACAATGTCAGACTTTCACAGCTGTGGTATCATCCATTGGAGATGTGACGTCATGGCCCGGGGCAACCACAAGGGGCTCACAGAGTTGACTCCAGTAGTTTGACTCTATCGTATCATTTCATGATCACTGATACGGTCACAGTTGCTACTGAAGGCTATTCAGTTTGACCACTGGCTACAAAATAATGATCAAGCAATGGTGTAGTAGAGTAGTGTATCTTTTTATAACATACTGAAGAGAAATTTACAGTCAGAGAAATAAACAAATGATCAATGTGCAACTCCTTATAGTACATCCTACTCTTCTCCGGCTCCTGGTAGCACAATCTTGCTTGGGTCATAGTAGTTCTCCTCCATAAGAGGAAGGCCTGCAGCCTCCCTCAGTGTAATCAACCTTTCTGCTTCCCTCCTGGCCCACTGCCTCATACTGGTGAGAAAAAGACAGGCCAAAAAGATTAATGATCAATTATTGTGTTTGTGATGATCAGTTAAATCAAGCATGTAAGATGTGTATGGGTTTGTTGGATGCTTGTTTAGAGGTTCAAAGATGGAGACAACATAAGTGAATTTGTGGAGTCCAGAAGGGTATCCTACAAAGAAAGCAAGATCTACTCAGGGGTTTCTAAAGCTAACCAGCTTCAGTTAGCTTCACATTCCAGCTCAGGCTTCATCCGTACTACGATGGTGGATATTGCTCGTCCGCCTTCCAACTCAAGGAACATTTAAGTAGTCTCGCCTGTCTTAGATTTGACGAGGTTGAAGCACTTCTGACACCATGTTATGATCTTAGTCAGATATGACTGTACTGCAGAACACGCACAAATGGCTCAGCTTCAAAATGTTAGTGATCAATTTAGTGATACCCCTGCCCGTACCCTAGATATTGATGAAAACAAACAGGCCCTAACCCAATGTATAATGTCGGAGTCGGGTAGCAGAGCTCTTATCAATGCACAAGCACCTTTTTCCCCCACTCCTATCGATACAAAAAGTCATACAAGTGTTACTGTGCTTGAAGTTTTAAATGCATTCGGTCATTACTAAATGTGTAATGTGATATTAACAATAATATTTTAACAAAAAAAAACAACATTTGATTAATAAAATACTCAGTCGTCTTCGTCGTCAAATGATGGGGATGATGACGCAACCTTTTCCAAAAACAAGACAATTTGTCTCCTCACGTCGCTGCTTTTAACTGAAAAGGACTGGTTTCCGGTAGTTTGGTTTCCTCAAAGTAGTGTCTGGTTGACAAGCTTGATAGAGATGTTTCAAGACATTTTTCTTTAACCTGTCTCCTCCCCTTCATCTACAATGATTGAAGTGGATTTAACAAGTGACGTCAATAGCTTTCACCTGGTCAGTCTCATGGAAAGAGCAGGTGTTCTGTATGTTTTGTATACTCAGTGTATATCTACTGTAGCTGGGTTTTTCAGTTCTCAGTTACTCTTTGTGAGAGCAAGTGACAGAGCAAGTAACAAAGAGGGATGTGCAGTGCAGCTTAAACATACCCATGGTCTGGCAAATAGTGGATGAAGGTACCCCCAACCACAATAGCCATAGAGATGCCAAAGAAGAAGGCCATCCTCATGTTCCACTCGTCAACGACAGGGTCCTGAGAGAACCCATGATAATCTCGATTCTGTAGAGGTTTGAGAGAGATTGTTGTCATGGTTTCATGATACACTGCACTGTGAAGAAAGTGTTAACTAGCTAGGCCAAAAATATCATCAAGGACAACAACTGCCACTGCCTGTCCACCCCACTATCATCCAGAAGGCGAGGTAAAATAAAGGTAAAATAAATAAAAAATAAAGACCTGAAAAACAGCTTCTATCTCAAGGCCATCAATCAGACTGTTAAACAGCCATAACTAACAAAGAGAGGCTGCTGCCTACATACAGACTCGAAATCATTGGCCACTTTAATAAATGGATCACTAGTCACTTTAATAATGGCACTTTAGTAATGTTCATCTCATATGTAAATACTGTATTTTATACCATCTATTGCATCTTGCCTATACCACTCGGTCATCACTCATCCATATATTTATATGTACATGTTCTTATTCCATCCCTTTAGATGTGTGTATTAGGTAGTTGTTGTGAATTTGTTAGATTTCTTGTTAGATATTACTGCACTGTCGAAACTAGAAGCGCAAACATTAGGCTCGCATTAACATCTGCTAACCATGTGTATGTGACCAATAACATTTGATTTAGTAATGTAGCTAGCCACTATGTTTGACTGAAGGAATGTGTATCGTTATGTCAAAAACTACAATGAATGAGAAAAATGT
Organism: Salmo salar; assembly: GCF_965601325.2. Classification (NCBI taxonomy): domain Eukaryota; kingdom Metazoa; phylum Chordata; class Actinopteri; order Salmoniformes; family Salmonidae; genus Salmo; species Salmo salar. The sequence continues at coordinate 84,206,037 of NC_138305.1, read as the reverse complement.
AAATAACAGATGAGCGCTAGAGACTGTTATTTACGTTTAGATTCAGGACCAACTCACCTTTTCGAACGCGCTGACCTCTGCGTGTCCATGACTTTCCTTGGCATGTGAAGGCTGCAAATCCGACACTGTGGCTGAACCAGCAGCACCCGAGAGTGGCGATTGAGATACGAACCGAGTCCCGCAAACACGATTAGGGCGAAAACGGGTCAAGGCAGGCCCAAACCGTGACAACTGGGCGAGCATTTTGTCAGGTCAACACTTCGAGTCTCCGAAACCGGAATTGTTTCGCATTTTCTTCTTCAACTTGCGAGACAGCAGCAGAGAATTCCAAGATAGGGTATTGTCGCCACCTACAGGACGGGGTGGGAAAAGGGATGGCAGTCTGCTGCTGTCACCAACCACGAACACAGCCCAGTGGGCAAGGTATGACATCAGTATGACGTCTTTTTATGACGCCTTATTTTGGTCACAACTGGTTGAATTTAAAAATGTAAAAAATTATATGTATTTTTACTAACCAGAATACGACCAGTTGATCATAATTGTTACCACTATATTATGTACCAGTCAAAGTTAAGACCTCATCATAACCCCAGGGCTCTGTTCTAGGCCCTCTCCTATTCTCGCTATACACCAAGTCACTTGGCTCTGTCATATCCTCACATGGTCTCTCCTATCATTGCTATGCAGACGACACACAATTAATCTTCTCCTTTCCCCCTTCTGATAACCAGGCGGCGAATCGCATCTCTGCATGTCTGTCAGACATATCAGTGTGGATGACGGATCACCACCTCAAGCTGAACCTCGGCAAGACGGAGCTGCTCTTCCTCCCGGGGAAGGACTGCCCGTTCCATGATCTCGCCATTACGGTTGACAACTCCCTTGTGTCCTCCTCCCAGAGTGCTAAGAACCTTGGCGTGATCCTGGACAACACCCTGTCGTTCTCCACTAACATCAAGGCGGTGACCCGATCCTGTAGGTTCATGCTCTACAACATTCGCAGAGTACGACCCTGCCTCACACAGGAAGCGGTGCAGGTCCTAATCCAGGCACTTGTCATCTCCCGTCTGGATTACTGCAACTCGCTGTTGGCTGGGCTCCCTGCCTGTGCCATTAAACCCCTACAACTCATCCAGAACGCCGCAGCCCGTCTGGTGTTCAACCTTCCCAAGTTCTCTCACGTCACCCCGCTCCTCCGCTCTCTCCACTGGCTTCCAGTTGAAGCTCGCATCCGCTACAAGACCATGGTGATTGCCTACGGAGCTGTGAAGGGAACGGCACCTCCATACCTTCAGGCTCTGATCAGGCCCTACACCCAAACAAGGGCACTGCGTTCATCCACCTCTGGCCTGCTGGCCCCCCTACCTCTGAGGAAGCACAGTTCCCACTCAGCCCAGTCAAAACTGTTCGCTGCTCTGGCACCCCAATGGTGGAACAAGCTCCCTCACGACGCCAGGACAGCGGAGTCAATCACCACCTTCCGGAGACACCTGAAACCCCACCTCTTTAAGGAATACCTAGGATAGGATAAAGTAATCTTTCTAACCCCCCCCCCCCCCCCCCCCTTAAAAGATTTAGATGCACTATTGTAAAGTGGTTGTTCCACTGGATATCATAAGGTGAATGCACCAATTTGTAAGTCGCTCTGGATAAGAGCGTCTGCTAAATGACTTAAATGTAAATGTAAATGTAATGACCAACTGTTATTACATTTACATTTTAAATGTGTCATTTAGCAGATTATCTTATCCAGAGCGATTTACTCATACAATACTAGTGGTTAAAATTGTTTCCTCAAACCGGTAACATCTATGAAAAATGTTAAGTAATATACAAGAATAAGTAAGAACAGGAATAGTACTTAGGTAAATGTTAATTTACATGTTTTTCACCCGGCCTAAGAAATTACCAAAATTGCCCCTCATTACATAACAAGCCCATACCCTACCTGCATTTGGCAAGGAAAATTAATTAAAGCATTCATAAAAAAAGTAAGGCACTGGATAAAGTTGGATATTGAAAACATTGTTAATTACATTTATATTTCTTTCCATAGTCACTAATTAAAGTTTAATCTGCAACATTCTTACAGTAATTTAAAATAGATCAAGTAATCGCAAAAACACATCTAAATTACAATTTTGTTGCACATTTGCATGCAGTAATTGTTTCATAATTCACCCACAGACATTGCATACAGTATTGACAACAACATCGAGCCAGGTGTGAGGGCTGTCACTGACCAAGAGGACTGGGTGATCTCGCTCTCCGAGGCCGACTTGAGAAGGGTCTTTAATCAGGTCAACAACCACAGGGCTGCGGGCCCCGACGGTATTCCAGGGCATGTTCTCAGAGCATACGCAGAACAGCTGGCAGCCATATTCACGGTCATTTACAACCTCTTCTTGCCCCAGTCTATAATCCCCGCATAAAATGACCACAATCATTCCTAAGAACTCTGAGGCGTCATGCCTCAATGATTACTGCCCTGTAGCACTCACTTCTATAATCATGAAGTGCTTTGAAAGTCTGGTTATGGCAAACATTAACTCTACCATCCCAGCCACCCTAGACCCACTCCAATTTGCGTACCGCCCCCACAGATCCATAGACGATGCAATCTCAATTGCACTCCACCCTGCCCTCACCCGCCTAGATAAGAGGAATACCAACAGTTGCAGTCGGAAGTTTACATACACTTAGGTTGGAGTCATTAAAACTCGTTTTTCAACCACTCCACAAATTTCTTCTTAACACACTATAGTTTTGGCAAGTCGGTTAGGACATCTACTTTGTGCATGACACAAGTAATTTTTCCATCAGTTGTTTACAGACAGATTATTTCACTTATAATTCACTGTATCACAATTCCAGTGGGTCAGAAGTTTACATGCACTAAGTTGACTGTGCCTTTAAACAGCTTGGAAAATTCCAGAAAATGTTGTCATGGCTTTAGAAGCATATGATAGGCTAATTGACAAATTTTGAGTCAATTGGAGGTGTGCCTGTGGATATATTTCAAGGCCTACCTTCAAACTAAGTGTCTCTTTGCTTGACATCATGGGAAAATCTGAAGAAATCAGCCAAGACCTCAAAAAATAAATTGTAGACCTCCACAAGTCTGGTTCATCCTTGGGAGCAATTTCCAAACGCCTGAAGGTACCACGTTCATCTGTACAAACAATAGTACACAAGTATACACACAATGGGACCACGCAGCCGTGTTACCGCTCAGGAAGGAGATGCATTCTGTCTCCTAGAGACGAACGTACTTTGGTGCGAAAAGTGCAAATCAATCCCAGAACAGCAGCAAAGGACCTTGTGAAGATGCTGGAGGAAACAGGTACAAAAGTATCTATATCCACAGTAAAACGAGTCCTATATCGACATAACCTGAAAGGCCGGCCGCTCAGCAAGGAAGAAGCCACTGCTCCAAAATTGCCATAAAAAAGCCAGACTACGATTTGCAACTGCACATGGGGACAAAGATCGAACTTTTTGGAGAAAAGTCCTCTGGTCTGATGAAACAAATAGAACTGTTTGGCCACAACGACCATCGTTATGTTTGGAGGAAAAAGGGGGATGCTTGCAAGCTGAAGAACACCATCCCAACCGTGAAGCATGGGGGTGGCAGCATCATGTTGTGGTGTTTGCTGCAGGAGGGACTGGTGCACTTCACAAAATAGATGGCATCACAAGGTAGGAAAATTATGTGCATATATTGAAGCAACATCTCAAGACATCAGTCAGGAAGTTAAATCTTGGCCAAAAATGGCTATTCCAAATGGACAATGACCCCAAGCATACTTCCAAAGTTGTGGCAAAATGGCTTAAGGACAACAAAATCAAGGTATTGGAGTGGCCATCACAAAGCCCTGACCTCAATCCTATAGAAAATATGTGGGTAGAACTGAAAGAGCATGTGAGAGCAAGGAGGCCTACAGAGCTGACTCAGTTACACCAGCTCCGTCCAGAGGAATGGGCCAAAATTCACCCAACTTATTGTGGGAAGCTTGTGGAAGGCTACCCAAAATGTTTGACCCAAGTTAAACAATTTAAAGGCAATGCTACCAAATACTAATTGAGTGTATGTAAACTTCTGACCCACTGGGAATGTGATGAAAGAAATAAAAGCTGAAATTGTTAAAATAAAGTGATGATCCTAACTGACTTAAAACATGGGTCAGATCTGCAGTGAAGAGAATATCAGAGCATTATTTTTATTTTATAAGGACATTGCTGAAGAAACTTTGTGGACTTAGCTGGCTAAAAGTATTTCCATGGTACTAGTTTAAGAAGTTTGTGGCAATTATAGCTTAGAGAAAAATTTGTTCATATACATACTGTTCTTTTATTTGGGCAATTTGCCAAAATTGCTTAATATATTTCCATATTGATTTATACCATGATTAAAATGACTGTACTCAAAATGTATGATAATCAGTCATCCAAAATCTTAAAGTGGATCTCTAGCACACTGCCCAGATAACAGTCAGTTCTGGGCCATACACATTGATCTCTCTCGGTTGCTTTTTGTGTACTACTTGATTACATTTTTTATTTATCTTTCATCTTTGTCGGCCGTCATTGTAAATAAGAATTTGTTCTTAACTGACTTGCCTATTAAATAAAGGTTAAATAAATTTTTTTAAATCTTCTTTTGTTTTGCCTATTCAGTCTGACAAGGTGCATTTGTGCAACATTGTATAACAATTGAGCAACAATGCTGAAAAAATGATGGTCAGGGGGAGGTATGACCCAGTGAGCAAAATGATATCCGGACACTGAAAAGATGTCTTGTACGAACGTTGAAAATACGTCTTCTACGCACGCTGAAAATACATTTATGGACATTGGAAAGACTCCTTTTATGTTCATTGTTTCTATGGCCAAATTACAACCGTATATACAATCACTTATATCGACAGGCCAATGAAGAAAGCATATCACATTCAACATTTTTATTCCAATTAAAATAGGAAAATGGAGCAAACTGAAGATTGCAGAATGGAATATGTATTATTCCTCCCATCTGTCACATGCACTTATGTTCGCTTTTTCTGGCAGTGGTCATGTTCAAACATTTCAGACCAAAAGAAAAAGCAATAGAACGAAGGTTACGTATATAACCACGGTTGTGAGCTATAGGGATCACTCCAATATATTAGTATCACTCCGCGGCGGAGGGATACATCCGAGGTGAGGATTTACAGATTTACTCCCGTGTACACCTGTGTCACGACTGGGGTCCGCCCCTATATAAAGACCCCATGGCCGCGACACACGTTCTCTACATAATTTTTGAGGTGCCTCAAGCACTGTAGATGATTGGAGTGATCCATATAGCTCACATAACCGTGGTTACATACGTAACCTTCAGTATGTTTCACTATATTGGATCACTCCAATATATTGGTATACCCGTACCAGATTTAGTCGGTGCTAGAGGGACCTGGCCAGCCAGCGGTGAAGTCCCAGCGCGGGACCGAGACTGTATATATCCGAGACTATATTTTTCAATGTAGCCACCCTTTGCCTTGATGACAGCTTTGCAAACACTTAGCATTCTCTCAACCAGCTTCACGAGGAATGCTCTTCCAACAGTTTTGAAGGAGTTCCCACATGCTGAGCACTTGTTGGCTGCATTTCCTTCACTCTGCGATCCAACTCATCCCAAACCCTCTCGATTGGGTTGCGGTCAGGTAATTGTGGAGGCCAGGTCATCTGATGCAGCACTCTATCACTTTCTTTGGTCAAATAGCCCTTACACAGCCTGGAGGTGTGTTTTGGGTCATTGCCCTAGTGATAGTTCCACTAAGCGCAAACCTGATGGGATGGCGTATCACTGCAGAATGCTGTGGTAACCATGCTGGTTAAGTGTGCCTTGAATTACTAAATAAATCACAGACCAGCAAAGCACCCCCCACACATCACACCTCCTCCTCCATGCTTCACGGTGGGAACCACACATGCGGAGACAATCCGTTCACCTACTCTGCGTCTCACAAAGACACAGCGGTTGGAACCAAAAATCTCAAATATGGACTCATCAGACCAAAGGACAGATTTCCACGGACTAATGTCCATTGCTCGTGTTTCTTGGACCAACAGGTCTCTTCTTCTTATTGGTGTCCTTTAGTAGTGGTTTCTTTGCAGCAATTCCACCATGAAGGCCTAATTCACGCAGTCTCCTCTGAACAGTTGATGTTGAGATGTGTCTGTTACTTGAATTCTGCGAAGCATTTATTTGGGCTGCAATCTGAGGTGCAGTTAAATCTAATGAACTTATCCTCTGAAGCACTCTGGGTCTTCCTTTACTTTGGCAGTCCTCATGAGAGCCAGTTTCATCATAGCGCTTGATGGTTTTTACGACTGCACTTGAAGAAACTTTAAAAGTTCTTGACATTTTCCGGATTGACTGACCTTCATGTCTTAAAGTAATGATGGACTGTCATATATTTGAGCTGTTCTTGCCATATATGGACTTGGTCTTTTACCAAATAGGGCTATCTTCTGTATACCACCCCTACCTTGTCATAACACAACTGATGGGCTCAAACGCATTAAGAAGGAAATCATCTCCACAAATTAACTTTTAACAAGGCACACCTGTTAATTGAAATGCATTCCAGGTGATTACCTCATGAAGCTGGTTGAGAGAATGCCAAGAGTGTGCAAAGTTATCATCAAGGCAAAGAATGGCTACTTTGAAGAATCTAAAATATCAAATATATTTTGGTTTGTTGAACACTTTTTTGGTGACTATATGATTCCATATCTGTTATTTCATAGTGTTGATACCTTCACTATTATTCTGCAATGTAGAAAATGGTAAAAATAAAGACAAACCCTGGAATGAGTAGGTGTGTCCAAACTTTTGACTGGTACTGTATGTCTCACAAGTTTGGACAGTACAGCAGAGCACAGTAGAGTTTAATACAGTACAATGGTACTTTACTGTACTGCACTCTACTGTATTGTACTGTACTGTATGCTGTACTGTCCAAACTTGTGAAACATAGACATCTATGATTGACCAAATCTGAACCAAACATGTTTTGGCCAAATGAAGGCCCGTCCAGACTGGACCAAAAATCTACATCCATGGACGTTGAAATCAAGGCCGGTCCAGACCAGAAAAAAAATAGGTCTGGACCAAAAAAAAGACGTCCAAAAGACACTGGCGTTGGTCCGTGCTTACTGGGGAGTTTATTAACCTTACGGGAATGGGATGCACGTCTTTCCAGTTTTTTTCCAATAAAGTGAAACATTAACCAGATAAGCCTGCTAGAGAGAGTGGAAAGAGAGCTTACAGTAAGAAGTACTAGGCATAGACAAAGACAGAGAAATGGTGCAGTTGTTGTGGACTTCATTAGTGTTGCTGATGACAGTAAAGGAATCAGGTCAGTGCCTTTACTATTGTTGTTTAAGTAACACTAGAATAAATGTGATATTTAAAAATATTGATTTGTGAACACAACACTTCACTATAATGCTAGACACCACGTTACTTTTCAATTCTGACTCTGGCATCATAACTGAGAAGAATGGCATAACTGATGCTTTTAATCATTTTATCTTGGCAGGCTTTTTGTTTGAGAGAAACGGTGGTTTAATTGACCCTGATCAGTCAATCGACTGCTCTTCCTTCTGCCAGCCTCTAGCCAACATGACGGTTAACTCGTCAACTTCTAGTGAATCTCTGTTTTCATTTCAACAACTTGCTACCTGTGATGTGCTAGATGCCTTGCTTAAGATTGATGTAAAAAAAGAATCACTAAGGCTGATGTGCTTGATCCATTTTTACTGCAGTTCTCGGCCACCCTGATTGATGAATCATTAACCCATATTTTTAATCTGACGATTATATCTGGTACTATCCCCAAGGTTTGGAATCCGGCCCATGTGTAACCGATGTGAAATGGCTAGCTAGTTAGCGCTGGTGCGCGCTAATAGCGTTTCAATTGGTGACGTCACTCGCTCTGCGACCTTAAGTAGTTGTTCCCCTTGCGCGATGGGTAACGATGCTTCGTGGGTGTCAGTTGTTGATGTGTGCAGAGGATCCCTGGTTCAAGCCCAGGTTGGGGTGAGGAGAGGGACGGAAGCTATACTGTTACACATGTACTACCCCTTCACAAAGGTGGTGACCCTTGTGTCCTAAATCATTATCGCCCAATTTTTTTCTTTCTTGCCTAGCTAAAATATTTGAATCCTTGATTAATTCTCAGCTAGGATCTTTTCTTTTGAAATGTATTCCAAATGTAAATCAGTTGGGTTTTAGACCAGGTCATAGCACTATCTCTGCAGCATCCCTAGTTATAAATGATGTGGTTAACTGTACATGATTCCTTCCAAACCGCACATTGTTGAATTTGTGATTTCCAACTTGTTGTGTAATGTTTATGTCCAATGGCCGATGAACACCGATACGTTTAATCTATAATTTCTCTTCATATGACAAGGATTGAAAAAGATTTTCCAGTATATTGTCAACTTGATTCATGATGATGACTGCTTGTCTAGCTTGCTAGCTAAGTTTTTCAAAGTATGATGTTGACATGATCAGTCCAATCAAAGCTACGGTAGATAAAACTTAATTTTATCTGTGGCCAATGACCTTGAGCCTTTTGCTAAAGCAACATTCGAGTGGTTTAAGGGGAAACATTTACATGTCTTGGAATGGCCTTTGCATCTTCAAAGTGGTAGTCAGGTTGTGTAAATCAAAAGATACAAACCCCCCCAAAAATCAATTTTAATTCCAGGTTGTAAGGAAACAAAATCGGAAAAATTCCAAATGGGGTGAATACTTTCGCAAGCCACTGTCTAAATGGCAAAATTAAATGCAACACAGGGAGAAATAAATAAATATATTTATTTTTTAGCTAAACAGGTGGGGCTCAAAACAGGTTGGGCTCTGCCCCACCTGCCCTTAATGACAGGTCGTCACTGGTCTGAACTACAGTCTACCTTCACTGTTTTACAGATAAACTTTATTGACCTGAAATTAATATTGAATACAGGTAAAGCCAAGTCTATGTTGTTGTCTAGAGCTCATACAAATAATTTAAACATATGTACTTTGGATGGTGTCTATTGATCGTGTCCCTGATTACAAATATCTGGGCATCTGGATAGATGAAAAGCTGTCTTTTAAAATGCATAATGATGAGTTACTTAAGAAACTGAAAGTAAATATGTATTCTATAGAAATAGCTCATGCCTTTTGCAAAATAGTAGAAGTAGAAGGCAGATTATTCAGTTTACATTCCTATCAGTCCTAGACTATAGCGACATATGTATAAATGCAGCTGCCACTTTATTAAAGCCGTTAGATGCAGTTTATCAAGGGCGCTTTATTACGGGTGACAGTTTCGGTACTCATCTCTGCATTCTCTACCTGAAATTTGCTTGGCTCTCTTTGATGTCACGTAGGTTGATACATCGCTATGTTTTCATGTATGAATCCCTTCTACAAAAACTTGACTGTAACTAACATCATTGCTAAACTTTAAACTTACCTGGTCTAAGGGATGGCTAACTCTGGAAATTCCTTCGGTCGCTGAGTTAACTAAAATCTGATTTATCTTTCTTACACCTTATTTGTGTAACAATCTTCAAAATGTTCTTAAATTACTGACCTTATTCATGACCATGTTGTTCTCTCTGCTTGCATTTTGTATTTTTATTTTGATGTGTTCATTTTCTGTAATTCAGTGCATGTGGCAAATAAAGTTTGATTTCATCTGTAAAAGAGACCTTGGTGTCAGTATGACTCCCTGATAAAATAAAGGTTAATTAAAAAATGAATATGGTGAAATACTTGAAAAATGATTGAAGCATTGATTAGAATCAATGAATGATCTACAGTTGAAGTTGGAAGTTTATATACACTTAGGTTTTAGTCATTAAAACTCGTTTTTCAACCACTCCACAAATTTCTTGTTAACAAACTATAGTTTTGGCAAGTCGGTTAGGACATTTACTTTGTGCATGACACAAGTAATTTTTCCATCAATTGTTTACAGACAGATTATTTCACTTATAATTCACTGTATCACAATTCCAGTGGGTCAGAAGTTTACACACACTAAGTTGACTGTGCCTTTAAACAGCTTGGAAAATTCCAGAAAATGTTGTCATGGCTTTAGAAGCTTCTGATAGGCTAATTGACAAAATTTGAGTCAATTGGAGGTGTACCTGTGGATATATTTCAAGGCCTACCTTCAAACTAAGTGTCTCTTTGCTTGACATCATGGGAAAATCTGAAGAAATCAGCCAAGACCTCAGAAAATAAATTGTACGCCTCCACAAGTCTGGTTCATCCTTGGGAGCAATTTCCAAACGCCTAAAGGTACCATGTTCATCTGTACAAACAATAGTACGCAAGTATAAACACCATGGGACCACGCAGCCGTCATACCGCTCAGGAAGGAGATGCGTTCTATCTCCTAAAGATGAACGTACTTTGATGCGAAAAGTGCAAATCAATCCCAGAACAACAGCAAAGGACCTTGTGAAGATGCTGGAGGAAACAGGTACAAAAGTATCTATATCCACAGTAAAACGAGTCCTATATCGATATAACCTGAAAGGCCGCTCAGCAAGGAAGAAGCCACTGCTCCAAAACGGCCATAAAAAAGCCAGACTACGATTTGCAACTGCACATGGGGACAAAGATCGTACTTTTTGGGAGAAAGGTCCTCTGGTCTGATGAAACAAATAGAACTGTTTGGTCATAAGGACCATCGTTGTGTTTGGAGGAAAAGGGGGGATGCTTGCAAGCCGAAGAACACCATCCCAACCGTGAAGCACGGGGGTGGCAGCATCATGTTGTGGGGGTGCTTTGCTGCAGGAGGGACTGGTGCACTTGAAAAAATAGATGGCATCATGAAGATGGAAAATTATGTGGATATATTGAAGCAACATCTCAAGACATCAGTCAGGAAGTTAAAGCTTGGTCGCAAATGGGTATTCCAAATGGACAATGATCAACAAGCATACTTCCAAAGTTGTGGCAAAATGGCTTAAGGACAACAAAGTCAAGGTATTGGAGTGGCCATCACAAAGCCCTACCTGAAACGTTTGACCCAAGTTAAACAATTTAAAGGCAACGCTACCAAATACTAATTGAGTGTATGTAAACGTCTGACCCACTGGGAATGTGATGAAAGAAATAAAAGCTGAAAGACATAATTCTCTCTACTATTATTCTGACATTTCACATTGTTAAAATAAAGTGGTGATCCTAACTGACCTAAGACAGGGAATTTTTACTTGGATTAAATGTCAGGAATTGTGAAAAACTGAGTTTAAATGTATTTGGCTGAGGTGTATGTAAACTTCCGACTTCAACTGTATATGTTTCCAGTTTCACAGGAGGTGAACTGTTACAGCAGCTTTGATTCTGGAAATTGTGACGATCTCTGGCTACTGGGAGAAGTGACAATGGATGACTGTTGTCTTAACCCTCACTACGGATACATTGGAGCAGACGGAAAATGCAAGTCTTGTGGGTGAGTACAGAATAATACGAAATGCTCTAAGACCAGGTTGGTGTCAATGAGTTTCAGATTTGAACATCCCAATGTCCCAGTGCAGGATGTGATTTGTTGTGTTTTTTAACACCTGTAGGCCACCTTCATGGTCTGAATGGACTGCTTGGGGCCGCTGCTCTGTCTCCTGTAAGGAGGGAGTTTCGCAGAGACGACGAGAATGCCAGGGACAGGGAAAATGTGCTCAGACGACTATCCATAGAGAGATTCAGAAACTCGCGTTAGAGACCAAAGTCTGCATTGATTCAAGCTGTTGTCCAGGTACATACCCTCTAACAGACAGGGAACATAAATTAAAAAATATCTGAAGTCAAAGTATTTTGGGCCTCTTTTGATGATCTTGCCTAACATTTTTAAGAACAAGGCCAATGGAGTAAGTGGGGTCAGTGGCAGCCCTGCTCAGTGACTTGTAATAAGGGCGTAAGAAACAGAGTGAGGACCTGCACCGAACCCCAACCTAGATGTGGAGGCAGCTGTGACGGTCCAAGTGAAGAGAAGGAACCCTGCGTGGTTGATCGCATCTGTCCAAGTAAAGATCATCAGGATTTAGACAATACACACTATTCCTTCATGTGCAGTAACCGTCACCATATATGATACAAGTTTGGCATGTCTTTTCACTGGAGTAAGTCCGCTCTCTTCTTTTGACTGTAGCTCATGGTGGTTGGTCTAACTGGGACGGCTGGCAGCCATGCTCAGGCACTTGTGGGGGAGAGAATTTACCCAAACCTACACAGCGGCGCAACAGATCATGCAACAACCCACCACCGTCCTCAGTGCCCCCTGGTGATGAATGCCCTGGGTTAGGGAGCAACACTAGGACCTGTGATGAGCTTCCTTTCTGTCCTGGTAAGTGGCATGGCAAAGCAATCCTATTTTCCTCTGAGGTTCTGACTGCTACCCTAAAGTCTTTGCTTGTTTACATACACAGAATGTAGCAATGACATGTACTCATAGTGTATGTAAAACAAACCTCCCTCTTTATCCTCAACAGTGAATGGTAACTGGGGGCCGTGGGGCCCCCCCAGCTCCTGCTCCGTTACCTGTGGGGTGGGGATTCATGAAATGCTCAGACAGTGTGACAACCCAGCCCCTAAACATGGAGGTCTGCCCTGCTCTGGATCCAATAAAGACCAAAAAATCTGCAATACCAAAAACCATTGCCCAGGTAAACTACTGACAGCCGGAGGAGAACCCATTCCCTTTGCCCATTTCATCAATTATTTGAGCAAATATTGTTTTTAGCAGAATAGCCATTTGATAAAGTTTTGCCTCTCTTAGAAGGATTATAGCTGTCAACAGCTGATGTTCAGTTTAGATGTTTATTTCGTCACTGTAATTAGAATAATATTATACACTTTTACAGTAATACTATTACTGTATATGGTACTCTGTAGTGAAAACATTGTATCCTTCTAGTCCTCCTAACAACTGAAAGACTTCCCATGAGGATAATAGTTATTTCTTTGTCCAACAGTGGATGGTCAGTGGTCGCAGTGGGGGAAATGGGAAGAATGTAAATCTAATAGAGGAAAAATTCGTTGTCGAAAAATTGGTGGACAGCAAAGACGGCAAAGATGGTGTGAACATGCAGGTTTTGATGGGAAGACGTGTGAAGGAAAGATTACAGACTACAGGGCCTGCTATGACATTAAGTTTTGTGACTGTAAGTTAAACAAGTTTTAGCTTCCATTTATTAAGCCGTGTTGTTTGCTTTCTTTCATTACATTTTATTCAGCCCAAGTGTTGAATGTTTTTGCAGTGATAATTGGATTATACAAATTATGCATTTCATATGCAGTAGGCTAAAGGCATCCACATGCATAGGTTTGGTTTGCTCCTTGCTGAACTCGGCTAGGCGAAGTGATCGTCTGTGTTCGCATACTCCCTTAAAATACCTTCGTTTGAAAAACAAGAAAAAAGTGGCAATATTACTGTTTGTCCCACTTGAGACGCTGTAGCAACAAGTACACTTCCTGAAA